>NC_056732.1:243927251-244262251 GCF_019279795.1 Protopterus annectens | reverse complement strand
GGGAGGTCATCGCGCCTCTTTACTCATCCCTCATCAGGCCCATAATTGAGTACAATGCCCCTTTTGGGATGTACCTTACCAGACACCTGCAGCAACTGAAAAGACCCCAAAGGATCAAAGGGCTCAAACAGATGCCATATGCTGCCCGGTTAAGGAAACTCCAGCTCTACTCAGTGGCATACCGCCTGCTCAGAGGCGATCTGTGCCTGACGTATAAAGCCATGTCCAACCCAGAATTAATGGACATGCTGCACCTCAGAAAATCCAAATCCCATTGAGCTATGCGCTTGAGAGACTTGAACCTCAGCACTGAAATAAATAGGACATGCTGGAGGGACAGATTCATAACCCAGAGGCTCCCTTCACTCTGGAATAAAATCCCAGTCCAGGTTAGGCAGAGTCCCTCATTGACTCTCTTCAAGAGGAATCTTGATGAGTGGATGGGATATCGTAGGTTTACCCCGGGTATCACATCTGTGTCACTGTTAGACAAAGGCACAGTATCATAACCTCGAAAAAGGGCATAGCAAAAATAATTTAAAATGGGTGGCGAAAGCCAAGCACACTCTGGCTAGGCTTATAAATGCCCTAGGGCAGATAGCCTAGTATGAACCTATGAACCTATGAACCTATGAACCTACATATATATATATAATAGACATATATATATATATATATAGAGAGAGAGAGAGAGAGATATGTACCACTGGTTCCCCTTACAAGCTGGTACTCTGAGTAATTAATTTATTTGCAATCCACCTTCCCCTTACTACAATACTGGTATGATAGATAGATAAATAGATAGATATATAGATAAATAGATAGATAGATAGATAGATAGATAGATAGATAGATAGATAGATAGATAGATAGATAGATAGATAGATAGATAGATGCATACACGCAAAGGCCAAGTCATAGTTTAAGCAGTCAGTGAATCTTAAGGAAAAAATTTATACAATGCCTGTATAAATTCGTAGGGTTAAGGTGCAGAATATATAATAAATAAAACTGCACTATATAAAAGAAGAAAAGTATAAAGACTAAAACAAGAAATCAAGAATATTATTAACAATCAGGAAAAGGGAAAGTAGAACTGGAAAATAAAGTGAGATAAATTGAGAAGAAAAGAGATAAAATGGTAGTAGAAGGAAGATAGTGGAGAGAGAGAGAAAGAATGAAATAAAAAGAGCAGATCAGGAAAAAGGATAGGAGAAAATAAAAAAGAAAAGGGAAAGAAAGACAGAAATTGAAGGAAATATAGAATGGATAAGAAGACAAGAAAAGAATAAGAGACAACATTGGTGACAAGAGAATTATATATATATATATATATATATATATATATATATATATATATATATAGATATAGATATATATATATATATATATATATATATATATATATATATATATATATATATATATATATACATGATGCATTTGTTTCCTCTTTTTATTACTAATTTTTTACTCCTAAGAGGTAAGAAAATATGACTATATACATTATAAAATCATCTTATCCATTTATTTGGTTTTATTCAAAGGTAAGTGAGAAATACAATCTCATAATGATTTATCTTAGGCTATTGGTTAGGTTAGGTTAGGCTAACAGTTGTTTTATAAGGAATTCCTTATTAAACTAAGAATCAATAGATTCCAAGAAAGTTGCATTAATAAAGACTTATAGTATATGTTTGATATTTAGACTTGAGACATGACTGGCTATTAAAACTAAGCCCACTACTTTAGAAAAATATATAGTAGATGATTTTACTAAATTTTCAAAAAGTCTCAACCTGAAATTGTATACTCCATTATTAAAATATATAAATATTATAAATAAATAAAAAAAGAAATCAGTGCCATGAAAGAACTCAACATTTTATCTTTAAATATAAATGGTATACCTAGTAGACAGGAAAGACATGAACTGCTTAAATATCTTACATTGAACAAATATCATAATACACAATTTTTATAATAATAGCTACAATCAACAGAGTTATTTTATATATGGTTATCTTAAGTAAGTTTGAAGACTGGATGAAAAAGGAAAGAAACTGAAAACTTTCTGTCATTCAGTGATAAAGAATATGTTAGCATAAGCATACAGCAGGGTTTTATTAAAACTGTACCTTATGGAAATGGAATAGAATAGCCTAGAAATAAGTTGATTGACTGCACTAAAGAACTAGCTGAAATACAAAATAAGAATAATATAGCTATGTTAAAAGTAAAGAAAAGATATACATTGTTAATGGATCTGGTAAATGCATTAAATTAAAAAGTCATCAAGTCCTTAATCTTAAAACTGCAATAACATTAGAGAATTTTAAATTATCCTCATATTCCATGATGCCTAAAGGGCTAAGAGACTGACAAACAGATGCAAATTGATGCTAAAACAATCACATAGAATCAATAAGAAGTTCCAAAACTAAAAAGTAGTACCAGAAAGAGAATACATTATTTGTATATATCAAAAATATTTGGAGGTAAATACTAAATCTAGTTAATTAATACTAATTAAAAGTCACCAGAATGCTTTATTTAAAAACTCAAAAATATCAGAAAGGAATATTTTACAGAAACAAATTAATGATATAGAAGTAATAAGCCAAATAAAACAACAGAAAGAAAACAAAGCGTCATGCATAGGTGACATAATACAAGAACTGTATAAAATATTACCTGAAAATATAATTCCAAGTCCTTAAAAAAAACTTGGCAATAAAGTAGTGATAATGTTCCCCTCATAATAGAAATATTTATTAACACCTAATGAAAATAAGACAAGCCTATCTAAATGCTCTTTTTATTGACCAGTCTCATGGTTAAATGTTGATTACAGAATATGTACATCAATGTACACTGAAAGATTAAAATAATATATTCAGATGTAGTCTAAACACCAAAAGTGTGATAAGAGACTTAGGGACACAGGTGGACAGTGGTCTCACCTTTAATAACCACATCATCACAACAGTCAGGAAATCCTTCTCTGTGGCACACCTCATCACTAAGAGCTTTTCATCCAGAAAAAAGGAGGTCATTGTCCCAATGTACTCATTCCTCATTAGACCCATTGTAGAATACAATGCCCCATTTGGCATGTACCTCTCAAGACATCTGCAACAACTGGAAAGGTCACAGAAATACCTCACTAAAGAATCACAGGCCTAAAGCAGATGCTCTATGCTGACTGTCTTAAACAACTCCACCTATACTCTGTCACATATCGTCTACTCAGAGGCGATTTCTGCTTAACATACAAGACCATGTCAAACCCAGAGCTGTTGGACATGCTACACTTAAAGAAATCCCATTCCCTCAGAGACACACACCCCAGGGGTCTAAACCTTGTCATCACAATGAACAAAACATGCTGGAGGGATAGGTTCCTGACCCAGAGACTCCCCACACTCTGGAATAGACTGCCCATACATGTCAAGCAGAGCATCTCTTTGGCCCTCTTCAAAAGGAACCTTGATGATTGGATGGGAGATAGGAAATTGACCCCGGGGATCACTTCAGTCACCCTGCTAGGCAGGGGTCCAGGGAAGTAAATACTGTGGGAAGAAATAGCCAGGGAATTGTTATGGCTAGGCTTGTATAGGCGCTAGGGCCAATAGCCTAGTACCAACCTATGAACCTATGAACCTATGAACCTATGAACATGAAGAGCAGATTGGATTCATTTTAAACAGATAATCACAGGATACTAATATGAGGTGTTGAACCTAATAGACCATGCAAACAATAATAAAAGGAACTTGCAGTTTTATATATCTATATCTATCTCTGTCTATTTATCTGTGTGTGTGTGTGTGTGTGTGTGTGTGTGTGTGTGTGTGTGTGTGTGTGTGTGTGTGTGTGTGTGTGTGTGTGTGTATATATATATATATATATATATATATATATATATATATATATATATATATACATTCATTTATTAACTTAGGATTGCTAAGAATATTACAAGAATTTGGGTTTCCAGACAGTTAAAAAAAAATCTAAAAAATAATATACAATAATAAGAAAGCATGTCAAAAATATAGTTTTTTTCTTGGAATATTAAAATATAAAAAAGTGAGAAGGTAAAAATTCACACTATCACCATTACTACTTGCCTTAGCTATGGAGTCACTTGCCAATTCAGTCAGATAAAATGACAGCTTAAAAAGAATCAGAATAAATTCCATAAATTAATTAAAATATTATCTGCAGATTCCCTAGTAACAACAACAATCAAATTATAGTTTACATACAAATCAAAACAGGTTTGAAAAGCTGGTTCAAAATTTAATGACAATAAAACAAAACCTGCTGTGATGCAGCAACTTGGGATTATACTTTAACTTGTAATCCTAACTACAATTGGAATAATGACCAACCAAATAGCAATTATGTTAAATAAAATATAAATCTAATACAGCTAAGAAGCTATAATCTCATTACTGATATAATTAACATAATAATAGCTAACTGACACCAAATATTCTTAACAGTTGAAGACAAATTATACAAAAAAAAATTTCTGCCTAAAGTACTTTATATAGTTCATATATAATTCAAACAACTGTCTTAACCCCTTCTAAGGAACCAGTTAAAAAAACAAATAGAATTATTTTAATTCTGCTGATGCCATAAAAATGTCAAACAACATTAAAACAAATCATATTTGAACATGGGAAAATGAAGGAATAAAATTGCCAAATGTAGATATGTATGTCCTGACACCTATAATAACAATAATCATACCCTAGTAAAATAGTTACATTAAGCATACTGGAAAGTAATACATATTAACAAATGCAATGGCAAGAAAGCCAAAATATTAAACAAAAACAAAGAAATAACAAGAAAGAAAATGTGGATGTTATTGACCACCTATTTAAATATACTATTTATATTCCAACACAAGTATGTGAATATTATATTTAAATATTTCATATAGTATATACATAAAAATGCAGTCTTAAAACATATTTTTTCACAGTATACTCTTTTCGTTAAACAGCAGGATTATGTGAAAAAATAAATAAGGAAAAGTGATTGAATGGAAAGAAAATACATTTCTAGGATTTAAGTATTTTATGGCATGCAACTGAGAATTAAGGATAGTATAATAAAAATACACAGTAAGAAAAATAATGTTTAAATGAACAAAATGAAGGAAATTGAGTTATAAGTAAAATATATGCACTTCTGTGCAATGACTTAAAATGCTAAAAATCTTAAACAGTATTTTTAAGTTGCAATTTACCACTTATTGTATTTGCTGGTACTATTCAATAATACAAAGAATAAACTCAATACCTTCAGAACTTTAAGTATAAGGAGGATATGAAATAACTCTTTTTTGGAAATACTTATTCAAAGCAAAAGATATTGACTGACAGATAAAGACAAAAAAAATCCTAAAATCAGTAGCTAAAACAATAACCTCACCATTCTGAAAAATATATTTATATAGAAAGCCATTTATAGAGAATTCTATACACCCCCAAAATTGTAAATATCACAAGAACTAATAATAAAATATGTTGGATATGTAACATACTGACAAAGACAGAGTGGAACCATGTGCTTTATGAATACTTGCATACCTGTTTAGAAAGTGTTGTCATTTTGTCACATGCTTTGGAAAGACAATTTTAATCTTAAAAAAATATCAGTCCTTGATAGCACACTAGCATCAACATGCATAAAGAAAAATCAGTATCCTCTCCTGTGGTACTTCCTTGCAATAGCAAATAAAACAATTACAAGAAAATGTAAATAAAACTCTTCTCTATCATTTACTGCATGGGATTCAGAAAGTGGCACTGTCAGCAGTAAGTGCTAACATGGTCTGCTACCACTAGTGGCAACCCTTTCTGACTGAGAGACAGGTCTACTGCAGTGATTTTATGCAGTCTATAGGATCACCAAGGTGGGCCATTTCTAGAACAATGCCACACTCTAATGAGGTATTCCAGGAGCCTATGCTAATTAGCCAAGCTCTCTCTCACCCTGAAATGCCTGTGGTAAGGGATTTATGCAGCTGTATAACATAGCATGGTCAACTGTATTAATTAAAATAGATGAAAAGCTGTCTTCCTCCACTGTAGTCAATGTGGAGGCCACATAAAAGGTAAGATAAGGTAAGTGTCTGTGGAGAAGCACTGACAGTGTGTGAGTGTGTATGTGTGTTGCAGCATCTGTGCATGTCTGCAGTGATATGAGTGGTCTTGTGTGTGTGTGTGTGTGTGTGTGTGTGTGTGTGTGTGTGTGTGTGTGTGTGTGTGTGTGTGTGTGTGTGTGTGTGTGTGTGTGTGTTTATGATTGGCTGAATGTGTTTGGCTGCCATACCTTTAAACTTCCCTACATTAATGAAAAAATCCTGTAATACTGGAGGTGGAAAACACTAGACACAAGGGACTTTGAAATATTACACTAAGTCAGGTAAAATGTTAATAGAACCACAAGATTTGCAGTGTAGAGACTTATCTGAATAATAAAAAGTATGGAGAGGGCACTATACACCAAAGTCACTCTTTAAATATTACTCTAAGTCAATTACTAAATTAATAGAACATGGATGTTGTAGTATGTCATATTTTGAAAAATAAGAAAAATGGGAGCAACAGTAGACACCAAGGATACCCTTTACATATTTCTGTAAGCCACCTAAAAATAATTAGAACAACAGCTTTGTCATCATGAAGTTTATTTATTCTGAACAATAAGTATGAAACATATATATATAAATATATATATATATATATATATATATATATATATATATATATATATATATATATATATATATATATATACACACACACACACAAACACACACCCCTGGAGATTCAATAAACTCAATGTAGGCTTAGCATAAAGCCTACATGAAGTTTACATGTTAGCTCAGTCAGCAGCAGTGCTAACTACTTATACATGCCATGCACCATGTTTAATTGTAAACAAATGTAGTTTTATGGCCAGCAACATTGCTGCCGGCCAGAAAACCATGTAAAAAGTAACACAGACACTTGAAGACATCTACACCTGTTTATCTATGAGCAACCTAGGTCTGTGGTATTGCATGGAAAACCACAATGACTACCAGGATTATTAAAAAAAATGTACATAGTTCTAACACATTACATGAAACCTGTTTCAGGCATACTGCATAAAAGTTTGGAAATGATCAGCAAAGGTACATAGATAGCATTATAAATAAATAGTCAGGGGTAGTGAGTGTATTGCAAAGGGACACACAGATGAATTGAAGGAATGAACACAGAGGAAGAGGACAGATGAAACATGATAATGTACAGCAGATGAGGGCATGTCAATGAAGTCAGTTGTAGTGTGAACACAATCACATAATGTGATACAGTACGTACTGCACAGTTATTGTATATTATGTGAATGTCACATAGCTAACATATCAATGAATGGAGAGGATTCTTTGTGATATAAGTATCCTGACATGAACAATGGACAGGAGGTACATATTATGAAGCTGTGGAAATTGAGTTTCCTAAAAAAGAATATAATGTCAGTATAGGTCTCAACCGAGTGGGAACACATAATAACCAGCTCATGGACAACAGCAGACAGAAGCAAGCACAATCATGGACAATATTAGCATAATATCACCATTAATCCAATGTCGTTGACAAATATGTGATTGTGAGCGATCATATAGATCATATATGGTTCTGCAGGAACACACTTGCACAGCTATTATGATTTGTCAGTAATCTCTGAGGGAATCAAGCACAACTTCCTCAAAATTTAACACATTGTTACACCTATATTTGAAATTATGAGCAATCCTGGCTAGTTGACTGGTGTGCATGCCATATACAAATATGGTACAACCAACACTGTCATGAATGTAACCCATGCCATCGATGCTGTCATGTATTTACTGTGTGCATCACAGGAACGTGTATCACACAGGCATCTTGTATAATACCTTGATGGGGTTCTGCACTCTCAACCAGTAATGTTTATGCAACAAAAAGAATACTTATGAATGGCCAATAAGATGTGTAGGAGCTCAATGTGGCAAATGTAGTACATGTGATACACTTGATTAACTTATCTATGGAATATGTGTTGGGATGTACATGAAAAAGGGTACATTGCACTCAGTTATTACTGTGATGATGCTGAGAAGTACAGAACTATAATGGCCTTTCATGTGGATGTCCCGCACATACTCAGTAGTTGTGCTACATACAAGTGAGTGCTCACCACTTTGGGTACATGCTGGTGGACATTCCTCATACCATCTACCAGAGTACACTGGTCACATACCACTTGGTCTGCTTAAGGGGTGTGCTGTCTACATTGCAATTATCTTGTGTATTTTTTTCATAATGGAATTAATCCACCCATGATTTTTTTTTATTTACCATGTCCCCATAGCTGGGCAGCAATCCTTTGTTTGTTTGATACTGTATCCATTATACCAATACCACACTTAGATTCAATGATTATCCACAATTTGCAGTCCTCACAAAGCTGGTTGGAGAAAGGATGTGTAGGTTAGTTTTGACATCTAAGACTTAAATAATGAACAGGAAAGAGCCTAGCACAGAGCCCTGAAATATGAACCTAGTCACTGGACTCTAGATAAAGGTGACTTTACACATTGCAACATATTATCTGTCACTTATATGATCCAGTCATCTACCCACTTGGTGACATAGGTGTTTATAGCCACTTGAGACAGTTTATCTGTAATACCTAACTATGGATTTGTGTCAAATGCCTTGGCCAGTTCAAGTTATGCAGGATGAGAGTGTTGTCATCTTGCAAGCCCTTGGTAACCATCTTGAAGACAGTGAGCAAATATAACAGACATGATGTAGCCTTAACAAGTCAAACATGAGTTTGGTAAATATTAAGGATATTACCTGTGCCCTTTTAGAGAAGGTCCATGATGACACGTTGATCTACCTTAAAGATGAGGAGACTCAAGATGTGTCTATAACTCTATGCATCAGGTAATGGTGACCGCAGTCAGAAGGATGCATGTTGATGTACACCTTTCTACATGCACATAAGCTGTCTGGAGGCTTTGTTGAAGTATGGATCCAAATTTGTCAGGTAGGTCATGTTTTGAGTCACATTATAAGCAACCTGTGATGTTGGCAGGGCCCATTGACTCTATGTTATTAGCCATAGACAACATACAGATGAGCTGCCCTCGCTACAATAAAAACTGAGTAATGTTTACATGTATACGTTGGCTGATGGCCAGTGGTGACAGGGATGGGGTGACATGTGAGACAAACTGTCAGCTAGTGGATTGTCTATTTCCTCTGGTTGGGTATATCTCATGGCATCCACATACAGATCTGTGCTTAGTTGTGTATTCCCCTTAACATTTCACATGTATTGGAATAAATGATTTGTGAAAAGTCCTCCAAATACAATCTTGGTCATTCATCACACTCCACACATGGTTACTATGCACACAGTCATACAACTGTACCAATGTCATGTACTTACATCACTTGCACAACATATGTCTATATGTGTTTCATGGGCAAGCTGTGTTTGAGTTGCCTAATGTCATATCAGGACACATTAGAGATCGGTTGCTTGTGGCTCATGCAGAACATTTCCAGACACAAATGCTAATAGTCACACAGTGGTGCTGCTGACCACTTTAATAATCCTTGGGTATAGCAACACAACTGCACCCACGGTGAATTTCACAAGGTTGAAATTCCATCAAAACGTGATACATTGGTTTTGTATATTACAAGATAACAACATGTGTGTGACTCAAGACGTATGTGACACATGCACACCTGTGCTATACTGCAAGTGTCATTGTGATGACAGATGTGAACTGTGTAGAAAGTTGATTTGCTCCACTACAATAACACATGTCCTAATATGCCAACAAGATACATAAAAGTGTATCATACAACATCAACAGTTCTCAGGAGACATATTACGACAGCTGTTATAGAAGGTGAATATACTCCAATGGCATCAATGACATCACTACATTAGCTCACATCACAGATTGTAAGACCATCTTATAACCATACTGTACATCCATACCTCAATATAGCACATGTCAATGACAAGACCATTGACATATTAATTGTTCATAGAATCATAGTACATTATTAGACTACTCGCCAACATTACATGAAATCCTAGCCATTATTATACCATGTAAAACATCCCTATATCTATATTATGAAAAATAGTAAGACTATTGCACATATGTGTATCTTTGTTGTATTGTATTACATCCTGCCACTGTTCATATGGGACATGTGCACCACAACCAAGACAGAATTATCAATCACACATGCAGTGATCTGGAAATGGTTTTGCAGAGGCTCATGGAATAACTCTGCTTCATGATGTGTGCATGCATATTTGACAAGAAGGCATCCTCCACTCCTCTGCAGGAAGTATGCCATGAAGCCAGAGGAAAAAGGAGGATGGTAGATGCATGGAGCTACATGGAATGCATGGAGCTACATGGAAAGTCCCTTAAGTGGCAATGAAATGAAGAGCAATTCCAAAGATCATACAATGACCATAATGCACCACCAACCACACACACAGCAGTAGACCGGACCTGATTTGAACATTACACCTGTGTAGGTATAGAAGATGAATGTCATGCAATGTCAAAGTAGCAACACCCCATAAGTCTGAATGTAACACTGTCACATTGCATTTTATGGAGTATGATAGCATCCTTGGATGCTAAGGAGAACATGTTGGGAGGAATATAAGACATGAATGTGGAGTCAAATTGTTTTGTAAAATTGTCTCAAAAATGCTAATTGTATGTATAGACACACAAGTTGCCTGTTAGATTAGAATCCCTATTTGTGTAGGTAAAGTGGCTTGCAAACACATCAGTTAATGTTACTGTCACAGCACTGGTTTGTCTTGAATATTATCAGAGTGCATGTTATACAAGATGACATAATCACTGTATGCTACAATAAGAAGTTTGGAGTAGAGGTTGACACAGCAGTGGACTTGCTTATTGTTCTAAAATTAGCACCATAGTAATTGTTGGCTGCACATACAGTTGATTGCAGTAAGAATAAAACCCCTGCCCAAGTATTTATAAAGCACACTACTTAACCCATGTGCCACAGCACTAGTCTGGCTTTCATTGTGTTAGCCAGCACTTTATAAGTGATGACATCAGCAGTGTCTGGTGAGAAGATGATGGTAATAGCACTGTCCCACATGCAGGTGCAAAATGTTCTCTTGAATGTCAACCAAATGGACACATGCACACACACACACACACACACACACACACACACACACACACACACACACACACACACACACACACACACACACACACCAGTTGATCACAACAAGATTAGAACCTCTACCTAAGTACATCAACTAGAAAACTCAGTATTTAATGCAAGCATCACAGCACAAGTTTAACTTTCAGAGTGTCAGACAACACTTTATAAGTGATCACATCAGTAGTGTCAGGTGAGAAGAGGATTGTAATGCAGTGCCACACATGTAGGTGTAAAATGGTCTCTTGAATGTCCATCAACTGAACAAGCACACACACACACACACACACACACACACACACACACACACACACACACACACACACACACACACACCAATTAACCTACCTAAGTACATCAACTAGAGAGCTCAGTAGTTGGTGCAAGCATCACACTACAAGTCTAACTTTTAGAGTGTTGGACAGCACTTTATAAGTGATAACATCACCAGTGCCTGGTGAAAAGAGGAAGGTAATAGCAGTGTCCCACGTGCAGTTGTAAAACGGTCTCCTGAATGTTAACCAACTGAACAAACACCCACATCAGTTGGCTGCAGTGAGAGTAGAACCCATATCTAACTAGGTGTACCAACTAACAAAACACAGTATTTAATGCAAGTGCCATGGCACGAGTCTAATTTTTACAATGCTGGAGGACAATTTCTAGTGGATGCCATCATCACCGGATGCTTGAGTGAAGTTGCTGAGAGGCCTGAAATAAATGGATATGTAGCCATGTGAAACTATCAAAATATTGGTATTCCATGGGATTGTACTGACAGCTGAAGGATACAGTTATGCTATTCTGACTAGACATATACAAGTTGACTACAGTGAGATTAAAACCCCTACGGATCTCAGTACTTAACACAAGTCCAACAGCACAAGTCAGATTTTTATAATGTTGTTGGACAATTTATAGTAGATGACATCATCATTGGATGTTTGAAAAAATATTTTGGGAGACCTGTATAAAATGGGTGGCTAGCCATGTACAACTGTCAAGATATTAAAGTTCTCATGTTACCAGATTGATGATTGTGCAAAGTGTAGTATTTGCTGTTGTGTTTCCAATGTGCAGGTATACTTTAAGAGACAGCTTTATAAATTATATGCAAACAGCTGTCCACATTAATACAACTACTGCAAAATCTGAATGTGTAGTGCCAGTATAAAGATGTACATAGTATATAAGAAATCATTTTTTTATTTATTTCTGTAGTGCAGCTGATATATTTGGGAACAAGGACTGAGACCAAGTTTCAAATGCATGGGTGCAGTTAACATAAGACTACACTGTAAATATGCATTTTTTCCTTAAAAAGAGTCTTTCCTTTGGTTGTATTTTTGCATGTAAACTGGGCAGTAAACATAAGTAATACATGCTAATGTGCACTTTCCATAAAACACTGCCGAGCAGCTGTTCTGTGCAATGGATGGCAAAGTATTTGCACATGCAAGATACACATTTAAGGACTCTTACTTGAACTTGAGAAATACTCATCCATACTAGCTATGGTAGACACACCTAACAGATACTATGATGTACATAAATAGTTCATATGTAGTTAAGTGATGAGCAAATGTGGGCCTCTGCTTCACTGATAAAATTATGACATTTCTTTTGGTTTACTGTCCTCTGCATCAACATGGTAAACAGAAAGGCATGGCAGTCATCACTTTGGATAGTACTGGATGTAAGAAACACACCTGTTGCTTAGCTAATTCTGTGGCAGCAGGTGTAAGTGCAATGAGATATTTATTTTGAGCCCTGGTGATACAGGGTTTGAATCCAGCTATATGCAATACTTTTAAATATGCATTCATAATGTAATTAAATAATTCTGTAATCTACTGTAACTGTGTGTTTCCATAGTGTAACAGGTTTAAACACCATTGCGTGAAGTTAACCTCACCATGTCATAGGACAGGAAGAGCCATTCGCCATCACTCGGCATCGGTATGAGATGCAAAACTACATGCAAATATAGAAACAAAAAGTGAAGAGCTTTATTAAGGGCCATTTCTGCCATGTGTGTGATATATAATTCTATTTTTAACCAGATTAAAGGTGGTAAAATGGAGTAAATAGAAAGTGATGAAATGGGGGCAAGCAGGAGGAAGAACAAATGGAATGCAATATAGGAATATGCAGTAGGGAGGTAGGAAAGAACCATAGCTATCCACTTCTTCAACAGCATAAAATGAAAATATGTATAGAATATTGGCTGAATTTGGACTGTCACCTCAACAAAGAAGGGTGACAACGCAATCATGTTGTATAGCCTATTGAAGGGAATCGAGTGTGTCAAGAAGACATGTGCAAAGTCGGGAGCTATGTATGGGATGATATATATATATATATATATATATATATATATATATATATATATATATATATATATTTGTGGGACATTTTTTTTATTTTATTTCAGTAAGACAGGAATGTTTGCTAAGGGACATAGGTATGTCAGTGTTAGGTAAGTCAGGCAGTTGAGGAAGCAGATATAGACAAACAGGACAACAAGACAAGATACAAGAATAATGAGGGGCACAATAGGTTGGGGGACACCATGATTTGGGATGCGGGGAAATTAGATTCTTATGTCTGTCAAATGTGGAGACAATGAGAATTTCACAGAACTATCACTGTCCCCTTACTCTGTTGGCTGTTTGAGTGCTTGATGTCTTTCTTTACATACCATAATAGAGAGGATCCTCTCCATCCAGTGTAGGTGTGCACCAATGGTGCTCTCTATGACCTCATGCACAAAACCTGGCATCTTCTGGTGGGTGACATAATCCTCACCTCTGTCAATACTCCTGGAGGGTACTGCTACACCAGCTACAGGGGTAATGCTGCATGATATGGAGGCCCAGGTAGTGCTGGGAAGCAGAGGCAGTACTGCCACGATGAGTCCCATAATTGTACTGATACCCACAGTTACACATATATCTCTGATACTCTGCGTATACTCAATGCACATACTATAGATATTGATTCCTATGTGTAAGTATTTTTATACAGTTAATTTTATATAAAGTAATGTGGAACATCAGTAAGAAAAGATTAGAACCTAGGCTCACATATACTATAACCCTTATCTTATAATTGCTACCACAGGAACAACTAAACAGCATCTGTATATTTCCACATTCATTACTCTGTTTGTGTGCTGACTGCTGCACAATACCACTTAGCATGTTTACACATTGGCAAACCACGCAGAATACAATGTAACCATTTTGAAACTGTCTACTGTCTGCTTCCTGTCTGCAGGTGTTTTGCATCTGCAATTGTTGGGGAGGTTGCTAACCATTGCACAATGCCACTTAGTGGGTTTGCAAGATTGTAAGTGAAAAATGCAGCAACATATCTATTTTGAAAATGACTAATGTCTACTCCTGTTTGCTTTGTGTCGCCCATTAAACCAGGTTTGTATGAAGTTAAGCAACATGCAAATAAGACAGGCAAAGCTCACCTTGTTTTATCCTTGTAAGCAGTGTTTATTATGTTTTATCCTTAAAAGACAAATGTGGGACTTGAACCATGATCTACAGATAGTATATACTGTGTGGGTCATCATGTTTAGCAGGTGTGCTACACACACTTGATTCACAGGTGTAATTTATGTAGTCATTATCACAGAAGTACATTACATGAAATTTATTTGATTTATCCATTTTACCATGTTTGTGCTAAGCTATGCACCACACAAATAGTAATATTAAAAAGACACAACATTACAAAGTAAATTTTAGTACATATTAAAGATTGTTACACAAGTCTAGATTTGAACTCTCACACCAATGAACCTACAAAACACAGTAAGGGATCTTATCTTTCTTTGCCACAGAAAGAGCTTTGCAGCAGGAAAGCAAATCATTATACATACAAGAAATTCCCATTTCATCCACACAATTAGCAAGACATATAATACTTGTTATCTGTACATGTGTTAATTACAGCTTTAGTGCAATGACTGATCACACAACCATTTATGAGTATTCTTTGCAGCAATGCAGCTTTGTCTTCTCTTTGAATGGTGTTCATTTTTCTCTTATCTGAGTAGTAATCTTATACATGCAGTCTGTAAGGCATTTTGTGTCATTCTCCTTAAAATGTATGAGAATATTAAATGGCAATAATATACAGTTTTCAACAAAGACAGGGGAGTTTGGATATTACTGAACAGAAACTGAGAAATGTATGCTGCTTATTTACATTTAAAAACTTGATACAATTACTGCTACAGTTTGTAAGTCTAACCTGGCTTGCACACCCACTGCAGGTAAAGGAGTCTGAATTGCTGTTGTGCTTTCCTTCTCCCTAACTGTAATTATTCTCAATTGCAATCCATTAGCAATTAACACTGAGGGAGTGCCTGCATGATTTTTACATCTGCTACATGAAGCCAAGATTTTGGGATTTAGCAATTTTAATGAACTCACGCATCATTTGCATCTTCACTGTGCTCACATGCCAGAATCTATGCTATAGAAAGGTGCTAGGGAACCTGAAGTTGAGGAAAGTTGTGTATACAGACAACACAGAAGAAAATTGATATTACTTTGGATTTATCTGAACAGAAGACTACTGATCTTGATAAGGTATGATTTAATTTTTCAATGTTTCAATTACATACTAGATTTGCTGACATGTTACTGGGGAAAAAGATAGATAGATAGATAGATAGATAGATAGATAGATAGATAGATAGATAGATAGATAGATAGATAGATATACATTAGCAAATGAAACTTATCTGTATGCACTTCTTAGAAGTTTACTGATGGCATAAGCATTTCTGTCAGGGCATTTTACTTTCTCAGCCTTATTAACCTTCATCACAAGTGTTATTGTTACAACTGTTTCTCTTACACTGTTCTCTGTTATTTCAGTGAAATGTAAATGTCTTATATTGTCAATGACACATGAGTGTTAGCTTTTAGGATGGCCCATAGAAACCTCTAGGGGATTGTTGAGTACAGGTGGAGATGACTGGCAATTGCATAAAAATGACTTCTGTGGTAAATGGGTACGCATCTTGTGAAAGTTTGTTGGACTGCACTTATAACAATTGGCTGATGTGTTATTCCATGCTTGGTGCAAACTGTCATTTGCCTGTTGCTTTTGGGGTGGGGATCCAAGTTCCATTTATCTGTTGCCACAACCAAAAGCTTCTTTTAGAGAGGTCTGCTCTTTTAGCCCTTATTTTGGATCAAACCTTGGTTTTGTGGGTGACTGTGATATGTTACAACCATATACCTTTTTATATTTTAATAAGTGAAGTTTTGTGTTTCTCCAGTGGGTAAGATTGAAAAATAATAATATGTGTTATATCAAATTATATTTATTTATGTGATATTTATGTGTAGTGTCCATCTTTTTTGTTTTATGTCACATATGATTATGGCACCCAAGAGTCCCAATCTCTGCAACACCCCCCCCCCTTCAGTGACTCTTGAAAATGATGTAATTTCCCAAGCATTTTGGTGACATGGTGCCTTTTTGCTTGAGCGATGAAGTAAGTAAATGTCTGGCAGAATGCAGATTTAGAACTAGATAGTGGAGGGCACAACAGCACATATGATCAGGTGCATCACAGGGCCACTGATATGATTTCATCTGCCCATAGGAGACCAACTGCAGTGGCTCATGGACAGCTGGCTACTGGGGGGCTGCTACAGAGCAACCACTGACACCAAATGAAAAGTGTCTGTCCACTGTCAGGGATCCAGAGAGCTCAGTAGAAAGTGCACAACAGCATGTGATTGATGCTGACACTGCTGTTTCAGGGAGGACAAGTATGTCCCAGGACACATGTCAATTTTTAACAGTTACTTGTATAGTAAAATATTGAAAGTAATAGTTTAAGCTGGTTTAATCATTTTTTTTGTACATGGACCTATTTATAGATTGATACACAACACATTCTGGTTCATTACGCATGGGCTTGGGAGGGTGTGTTAGACAAGTTTCAGTTAAAATATTGTTAATGGACATATAAAGGCAATAAATTGGTCCTCCTGTGTTATTGTTATTGTGATGATAGTGTGCTTACCTTTTGCTTAACCTCTTCCAGAACCATCCTCCCTAGCAAGTGTGAAGTCATCTGTACATGGTAAGCCAAACATTTTTATTTCAGTACTAATGAACATTTGATAGAAATATGCATTTATTCATATGTGTGAGGTGAGTGTTAGGACTGTGTGTGTATTGCTGTACCATCTGTGATAGTGGCACCAGTGCTAGTTTGTTAGCATATATTGATTGTAGTACTGTAGGTTTTAATTTCTTTCCCAGGTTTTTTGCTTATTATCACAGGTGATGCTGACAGTGGAAGTGTAGGACTCTTACCACTTGATGTCAGAGTATCGGCAAACTCTGATAATGATGGTGGCTAAACACAGGCACAGCTGGGGGGGTGCAGAGGTTGAATATGACACTGAGGTTGACATTCAGCCATCCCCTGTATTTCCATCGGACGCATCCAGTAGGCCTATGCAAACCTATTCCAGTCAGTCCTCAGATATTGACAGGTGGAGGGTGAGACAATTGATCAGGGTACTGTAGATCCTGTGGCTTCAGTGCCTGTTGACTCTGGCCATAGACAAATTGTGGGTGAGGTGCCATGCAGGGGGGTTGTTAGGGGTGCCACCTGATCCTGGTACGTCTTTCTGTGCCACTCGACATATGTTTAGGGCCATCATGGAGGTACAGGCACATTCCAATATGGCTTGCCAGGAAATGGTTAGGGTTGCAGATATGGCACAGGCTGACATGCATGACTGCCTCCACCTTGTTGCCGATTTAATGGATCAGATGAATGACACATTGAAACAGGCGGTGTCAGTGATGGAATGTCTGCTGGGAGGGGACTCATCCACATGGATGTAAGTCAGCCACATCATCTGATGTTAGCTGATGTGTCCACCACATCATCTAGTGTTAGCTGACGTGGCTGTGCCTGATCACACTCCCATAGTGACACCACTTCCACTGCTCCATCAGTGGTTGAGGTGTCCACACCCAGACATAGGTTCATAGGTAGGTGCTAGGCTATCAGACCTGGTGCCTATATAAGCCTAGCCAAAAAAAGTTCCCTGGCTTTTGCCACCCAAGAAAGTTATTTTCCTGTGCCCCTGTCTAGCAGAGCCACAGAAGTGATCCCCGGGGTGAAATTCCTATTTCCCATTCAATTGTCGAGATTTTTCTTAAAGAGGGCTAATGAGCAGCTTTGTTTGACATGAATGGGTAGTCTGTTCCAGAGCATGGGAAGTGTCTGGGACATGAATCTATCCCTCTACCATGTTATATTTATTGTGGTGGCTTGGAGGGATTGGGGTTTCTTTAATTGTAGCATGTCCAACAGATCTGGGTTTGGCATGGCTTAGTATGTTAGGCAGAGGTCGTCTCTAAGTAGGCAATAAGTGACAGAGTAGAGCTGGAGTTTTTTGAGATGGTCTGCATATGACATCTGTTTGAGGCTGGTAATCCTTTTAGTTAGGTATTTCTCTGGCCTTTCTAGTTGTTGTAGATGTCTTGTGAGGTACATGCCAAACGAGGCATTGTACTCTATAAGGGGTCTGATGAGGGATGAGTAGAGAGGAACAATGACCTCTTTTTTTCTGGAGATGAACCCCTTTGTGTTGAGGTGTGCCACATAGAAGGATTTACTGACTACTGTGGCAATTTGATTATCAAAGGAGAGACTACTATCCACCTGTGTCCCAAGGTCTCTTATCACACTTTCGGTGTTTAGTAGGCTACCACCTATGTGATAGTTCACGGGTACAGTGTTTTTCCCAAAGGGGATGACAATGCATTTCTTAACATTGAGCTTGAGGCCATGACTTTGACACCAAGCATCAGTCTCAGTGAGGCCCCTTTGTAGAATGTCCACATCATCAGATGATTCTATTATGGCACTTAGTTTGCAGTCATCTGCAAACTTCGTTAGCCAAACACCTGCTGTATTAGCCTGGACTTCTGAGAAGTAGATGCCAAACAGGAGAGGACCCAGGACTGAGCCCTATGGTAGTCCACTTGTCACTGGCCTGAAGTTGGATTTGGAGTCGGCTACTTTCACTGTGTAGGTTCTGTCAGTGAGCCAGTTGGCCACTCATGTGACATAGGGATTTATGCCCAGTCTAGTGAGTTTATCTATAATTCCAGAGTGAGGGATGGTAGGCCATGGGGTCATGGTCCCGGGTGTACTAGTGAAGAGAGCTCATCCAGCAGACATCAGTCACATTCTGGTAGCAGCAGTTCTTCTGACCATGAGATGTGCCAGTGCAACTCCTGGCAGAGCCAGTTCTCTTGGATGGGGATGACAACAATAAACTGTTACCTCTACCATGCACAGCTCACTCCTGTCTGACACACCAGGGCATAGAGTTAGCACAGACCATGGCTATGTTTTTGCAGACACTCACACACCAATTTCACCTTGAGTGCTCAAACAGACACACACACATAACAGTTACATGGGTCAGTCATGAGTCTTACAGCTCATTCTGTCTCAGTGGCCATTTGATACTTTATCCAAATGTCTGCCTGTTTCTCTTACTCACACGCACTCACTACCTTTTGTGTCAGCCTAGGCCTCCTCCAACCACCACACAACACCCTGTGCAAATGATAACTGTGCCATTATATCCTTGTTTCTATCTTTTGGCTTCAGTTATACACAAGTGTTTTGTCTAATGCTCAGGGTGCATAGCTGACTTGGTGATTAGTATATCTGTGTTTGTTATACTGTTTTGCAAATTGTACTGCTTTCTTATAGGTTTTTGTAATGTGTGCATCCCTCCCTACCTCTTAGACTAACAAAGCTGGACCAAGGCATGATTAAAAGTGGGACAAAGGCCCAAAAATAAGGAGAATTTTTAAATATTTTGGTCTTACAAACTTAGATAGTTGATAGAATAACAGGTTTTGCATTAACGTATGATTTTTCTGAGGGATGCAAAGTCTGAAACTGAAATGCATGTCATTTTCTAACTTCAATGTTTAATGCTTTGCCAGTACAAAAGTATGAGGCCAAACTATGGACATTCTGGAAAATATGTACATTTGAGAGGTATGAATGTGTGAATCTTCAATGCAGGAGGATTAATAGTCGACAGAGGACACGTATTCACATAAGTCACTGCTGTCACATATTGATGTCTTTGCTATAAAACTCGCTCACCATATACTTACATTAGCAAGTAATAGTATGCAAGGATATGCCATTCATTTGTATTCTTAGACATTTATTTTTCTTTTCCAGGTTCAGCACTTACCTTGGAAATCTGGCAGTTGCAAGAGTTTTAATTTGGGGCTAACTCTGTCTGATGCTAGCAGTACACAGCCATTACATGGGTAAGTAAAGGTTGTGAGCATTGTCTGGTATCAATGTTACTGTATGTATGCGCATAGGATGAAGGTTTTAGACCCTTAGGTGGTGAGTGAGTGTGCTATCCATTGCCTCCTGACCAGTGAAAGGGCATATTGTGCTCACCTACATCTGTCTACACCCACAGCAGCTACTGGTTACCCGTCTGACTCCTCACCTGCATGTGACTATGGTAACCTTGCCAGTGGTGGTGGAATGTGTGGCCCTGCCCCTTGGTGATCCTCATGAAGCTTGTTTTCTCAGGATGATATTGTGAAGCATGACACAGAAATGAAAATTTAAGCACATGTACAGGGATCGTACTGCAGGGCTTCCCCCAGATATATCTAGGCAACAGGACTGTGACTTCAGCAGCCCAAACACATGCTGCATGATATCTCCTGTTTGAACATGTGTCTCTTTTTATAGCCTTCTTTAGTTGGTATTTGTGCATTTCTTATGGGTGCCATCAGTCACAGTTCCAGTACATAACCTGCATCCCCAGTAAATGACCCTGTGGGATATCCCCTAGAAAACATCTGATACAGCTGAGAGTTGAGCCAGATATGTGTGTCATGGCAACTGCCTGGGGTGCCAGCACACACATTCATGATGATTCTCTTAGCATTACACATGACTTAGCAGTTAATGGAGTGGAAGGCCTTTCTATTTATGTACACCCTTCTCTGTTCCCTGGGTGGTGCTTTGATTTCTACATGTGTATATTCTATGGCACCCGGGATGTCAGGGTAGTGTGCAGAGTAGAATTCCTGCAAAGTTGTGGCTCTGTCCTCAGGTGTACGGGGAAAATATATGTAGTCACTGGCATGTTGTAACATAGCATTCAGGAACTGATGTAGGATCCTGTATGCTGATGCCTGCGACATCCCTAGCATGTCCCCTGTTGGTCTCTGGAAGGTTCCTGTAGCTAATATTCTGAGTACTGCACATACCTTAGTCTCCTCCAGGATTGGCTCCCCTCAGTTTGCCCTTGATCTCAGTTGAGGACGACAGAGGTTGCAGAGTTCCTGTAGTGTGTCTCTAGCCACCATGTAGTGCTCTACAGACTTTACCTCTTGCAGACCATGGAGAGTTAAATGGGGTCTAAACACCCTTCTCCTTCTTGCCCGAGATTTATTAGCAGCAGCAGCATAGACTTGGGCCTGCTGCACATACACATGAATAAGAGCAAAAGTGGCCCCCTAACATTATTTCCATATAGACTAGTTTCTGTGGTTGTATTCCAGTAGGTTTTGGAATTTTGGGGTAATCCAGCACCGAGTCTACATGATTGCTTTACAACTTGTTGAACAGCTCCTAAATCCTGGATTGGTTTATTAACATACAATTTGGTGGCTTATGTTGTAATTAGAATGCTATGATGTTTACCATGTTTCTGGGGCTCTACATGGTGTGTGGATCCACTTTCTGAATACAAAACAGCATGCTCTCATGTGTCATGGCAGTTTAGCAGATTGTGCAGGATTTATTAAATCTGCCCTATAGATTTTTTTTGATAGATAAATATATAAAATACATTTTCATATGTTGAAACATCTGTTAAAGAATCAACATACTGATTACATAAATCATTATACACATAATGAGGTACATTTTGGTACATTAGAAAATGCACCCCTAGTTGGCAAATTAATTTGCCTTGCAGAAAGTAATTCCATAAATAGATTCCTAGAAGTTTAATAAAAAGGTCTGCCAATGGCGGGGTCTATATTATAACATCGTAGTCTAACAACTTCAAATGTTATAATATCAAACCCAGTACAGCGAACGCTGGAAATAGCGAAGCTGCAGAACACAGAATACTTTACTAGGGAAAGTATTCAGTGGGCTGTTTCTGCAGCTTTGCTATTTCCTCAACTGTGGAGTGAAGGTTACAGACCGGGTTAAGGTAAGTGTGCGAATGAAGGTAAGTGTGCGATTGGGCACGGGTTATGTGAGTTAGGGTTAGGGTGTGGGTCAGGTAATTGTGCGACTGAGTGGACGTGAGGGTTAGGGTGGGGTAGGTGAGTTAGGGTTAGGGACTGGGTAAGGTGAGTGTGCAGTAGTTAGGGACCTTAGGGTTAGGGTTGGGTTAAGGTAAGTGGATAGCTAGTGGTATATGTCTGGTTTACTGTAGGGTTTTGTGAAGTGTATGTGTGCGGATTATTTATTTTGGTGTGCTTGTGTTGTGTGTATGTTTGTCGAAACAGCAAATTTTTTTCCCTGGAAAAAAATTCGCTATTCTGACTGTTCTGACTGCCCGGTTTTCTGGTGTTTCAATTGAATGGGTTCGATATTATAACATTCGAAGTTGTAAGACTTCGATGTTATAATATAGACCCATTAGAGGGGGCCCTTTCCAGTTATTGTTGGAAAGACAAGAGTCACTATGGCAGTTACGGATGGATTCTTGTAGACAGCCGGGCTTAAATGAGATTATATCAATTAAAAGTATTCTGAAGCTGAGAAGTTTGTCTAGGTAATGCTTGCCTTAACTAGTTCTAAGGTTTAATAGTGTTCCAATTAAAATATTGTAGTATGTATGCATTACATTTTAGCTGTAGTTTATAATATGAGTATTTTTTTTTCCTGTTTTAAAATTATTTGTATGGCATACTGACTTGATTTAAAATAATTTTTATCATATATATTTTTTTCCACAGTAACTGGTGATGTATATTTAGTTGAAATGTAAAACTTGTAACTTTATTTTTAATTTTTGATACTACTATTTTCTTAAAAAAACTATTTGAGATTGGTTAGAATTGATTGGTGCATAACCACATGGGAGAGGGAGTGTTTTCTATTTAAAAGCTGTGTTGAAACCTGTTGATTAGTCTGATGAAGTCTGGTCACTTGACTGCATGAAAAGTGCTTCACATCAGTTCAATTTTTATTGTTTTATTTCATTACAACGTTTTGTATGGAGTTTTTTGTTCTTCCTGTGGCAGTTTTTTAAGTTGGTTGCTTGCCGTTTTTCCTGGTTATCTTAATAAGTTCTTAGGTAGTTGCTAGGCATGTGGTTGAGGAGACCATTGCTTCAGAGCTTTGCTTTGTTAAATGGCTTGCTCAGAGTCACACAGTAGGCAAACAGAAGCTGAGAGAATCAACCTCTGGAGTGCAGGAAGCAGCTATTTAGAAGCTTCTCAGCTTTAATCTCTTGCACTAACTGCCTGACTTCTCTGGGATAACAGCAGGACAAAAATAGATTCATTCCAGCTGTACAGAAGAGTGTGGTTAGAATCAATCATCGTCTTACATTCTTAGGTAGTTACTAGACATGCAGACCAGGAGACCATTAAGGAGTCTAGCCATTTTCCCATTTTCCCTTTTGTCCTGGAGCACTGTCTGGTTAAAAGGCTTGCTAACAGATGCACAGCAGGCAAATGGAGGTTAAGTGGGTTAATCCTCGGACTACAGGAAACACCTGTTAAAGGCCTTAATCCTGTGCAATGACTGCCTCTGAGCTATGGGTTCAATATGTTTTCACTGTGCCACTGTGCTTTCTCCAAATCTCCTCAGGTTGTGTGTGTGTTACAAACACAGAGGCCTTAATGAGATTTGAACTCATGATTTCTAGTTTTCATGAGAAGTGATCAAACCCTCAATCTAAAAGGCCACAGGCTATCCATTAAGTCCACATGCTGCTCTGTATATAACACACATAAGATAAAATGTGGGTTACTTCATTTCATCTTTGATTTAAGATTTTATTTCCAGTAACCCAGGGCCATGCATTTTCTTGTTTTTTCCTCCACTTACCTTGTTTTGTTGCCACAACTTTAAAGATATAATGTAAATCTTAGGAAAGACACAGAGCGAGAGAGAAACAACGACAGAAGCAGATGTTTTAGATATCAAGTGAACACACATTTGGCTTTCTATTGGAGAACACTCCAAGAAGCATTTTGTTTACAGTGCTTGTTAGAGATGAGGTTTCTATTTTGAATGATTATTTTTTATCATTAGTTATGGGATTATTTTAAGTGACATATAACCTGTTGCTTTCAGTTCATCTGCTTAAGAGTGGAAAATAGCATCTCTGATGTTATTTCTCCCTGTTCAATGCACTGATTTGAGTTTCAGATTGGCTACTGATGTGCCTTTTGTAAGCAATTAAAGCTTACCAGCAGAGACACTAAGGACACCAATTGGACTAGTTCAGTCCTCATTTATAGGTTTGTATTTTCAGATCTTAAAAAAAATGTGTGTGTGTGTGTGTGTGTGTGTGTGTGTGTGTGTGTGTGTGTGTGTGTGTGTGTGTGTGTGTGTGTGTGTGTGTGTGTGTGCTCATGTCCTGTGAAATGATATCATTATGGGAAGTTTTTTTTTTTTCATTCTTTTTAATTTAGATGCAGGTTAGGGTTAGGGGCAGGGTTAGGGTTAGCTTGCATTACTAAGATGGAGTGGAGCAGGGGGTCAAGTCAGATGCAGAAAGAAACTTGACCCATTGCTTTGCTTACTTTGCAAAAATAAGACTGTTCATTTTGCTAATGGGGCCTATTCAGAAAAATGTCTTTTCCAGCAATTATCTTCTGTGTTCTGTCATTTGTTACATGTAATGCAGCCCAAATTCATGATATATGGATTCTGCTTGGTAGCCTTCTTGCAAAAAGAAAGAAAAACAAATCACTTATTTCAGTGTACAGTATACTTGCCTTTTCACATCATCAGCTGTGCCATTTTCTTCTGTTTCCAAGTTTTCACAATAACCTAGAAAATGGTTCTGCATTCGTAAACTTGCTGTGCCCCTACCAACCAAATACTATTATGCAAAGGATAATAATAGTATGTCCCCTGCAAGGGTGTTGCAATGTTGTTGCAGCAAGCTTTGGAATTTTCTGTTTTGGGATTAAAATTACTGTTTATTTTTCATATTAGCAGGTATGCACTTAAAATTGTTGCACATGGTAAACAGGTGCTGTTTGTTTAAACCAAGTATATGGTAATTTTTTCTAACTTTTGATCCAACATTCTTGTTTGTCATCCAGGGAATATGGAGTTCAAGGGTGCACATATGTAGGTAGGCATGCTGCAGTTTTATTTTTTGACTCCTTTTTATAGCATTCTCATTGCAATCTGCTGGCTATAAGCTACACTAACTGGAACGGGAGACCTAAGTAACTCATGATATTAAGATAATAGTGGTCAAAACTAGGAATTTCAAGCAGTCACCTCTCAATCTATTATTGGCAATGGAAATCTACTAGGTGAGTAATCTGTCTGTTGCTTTTACAATCCCATTGGTTATATAGTGTTGTGGTTTATAAAAAACGCATTTCTCCTGCATAATTTTCTGATACCAGAAAACTGACATCTATGTCATTTGTGCAGCACATATGATAAGGTTTTATTACAACATACAAATCAAAATGAAATTAATTTGTTTGCCAAGTGTAATATAAGGACAGAATATGGCAGCTGACTGTTTAGATGTCATACTTAGATTGGTCTTATTATTGCATGGAACAAAAAAATACTATAGGTATCAGTAATGTGCTTTGAAATCATTAGACTAGCCTTCCCCTTCACACTTAGGCAGATAGCTTTTTTGCTGAACAAAGGACGGTCAATGGCCTTGGAAATGCCTTTGAAAGCAATTGTTCTCAGAAGCTGCCTTTTCAGCTACTGCCAAAGAAGCATTAACTGACATTAACTGAGGGAAAAAAAATGTTGTCAAGGCCTGTGAATGAAATCGCTGCTTTAGCTCACAGCCATAACTATGATCAGTTGACATTGCAACTGCATATTAGAAAGGAGACCTGAGGATTAACAATTTATTGGAGAACATATAATGACACCATTATTGTGATAACATGCCTTAATATTATGAAAGCATGCGCACCGAAAACCAGCAAGGAAGAAAGTGCTAAAAGGAAGAAATTATCAAAGTCTTTTAAAAAATAATTGCTTTCTAAGTGAAATTCATATTTAGAATGTCTAATGAAGAACAAAAGGAAAATGAAAGTGTTATATAACACAAAACAGAAGAACATGTGTGAAACAATCAAGGTAGCCAAGGATGGAACAGGAAAACATTGCTGAAGAAAATGTGTACAAGCTTTCATGTTCGTATTACTTAAAGCAGAAAAAGAAAAGTTATAATGGTGAGTTTAGATAAGAAAGTGCTGAATAAGGTAACAGGAAAAAATGTCAGCATTGCTAAATGAATACTTCTGTTTAGAATTCACACAAAATGGTGGTGCACTGCTTACATCAGGAGCAGAAATATATAATATGTCAGAATAATGGTAATCATTTAAACATGGTAATAAACAAATAAAATGCTGAAAGCGAAAAAGGCAATAAGACTAGATGACATTTAGTTCCAAAAAATAAAAAAGTAATAAAATAATTTTATATACTATGGGCCAGACTCTGAAAACTTTGTTACATTGCACTAAACAAATTTGTGTGATAAGTACCAGTCTAGTCTGTGTAAGATTCAGAAAACCCAGCTACATGATGTGGCTCGGCCAAATAAGGTGGTTGGCCATGCTATTATTCTACGGAGTGTATAATGATACACAGTGTATGATAATGAGGTAAAACATGATGGGGGAGTGATTATTCTGTGTCTACTTTATACTGGAACTCAGCCATATGCATGCGTTCAGCCAGAGTACCTCAAACAGTTGTGCTAGCAATTGCCATAGCCATAGTAAATGTGTATCCACGGGAGGCTGTCATTGCAGCTTCTGTGCCCAGCAGTGCTTGACATTGCCCTGGACAAAAACAAAAGTAAGTAAATAGTGTCAGTGTGTGAAATCATGCAAATTTGCTTAGTGCAGTCTGTAGAATACTAACCCCATGCTCTGGGTCCCCATAGTCAAGTTAATTTATAATGTACAGAGGGCAGGGCGCAGTTATCATTTGTAAGATGAGGAAAAGAGCTGGCTGTGCTGGGAAGTGCAGCATCTGCACCTCCTCCCTGGCCAGAAACCTGTGTTCTAACATTTCCTTCTTAGTGCAATGAGGCCCTCTGTCTGTCATTGTGAAGATTCCCTCAAGCTCAATCATCTTACTATTGTTTCTGAATTGCTCGGTTCATGTGATGAGCACACCTGGAAACATTGTAAATATGTCTACGTGATGCTCTGCACATGTTAGAGTAACTGCATGCAGCTCCGGGCATGCTGAGTCAGCCTATTATTTTAGGGGTGAGGTAATTATCATACCAAATGTAACCATCTGTCGATGAAGTCACTGTAACTCATGTATTGTCAACAGCATTCACTAGAATGGAAAACTGCCAAGCTTTACTCCTTAAAATGCCATTGGAAGCATAACAATACAGTACCAATAATGTCAGAATTTGCCATTTGTCATGCAAATAAGATGCCTATTGATGCCAGTCATTGGGTGGAAGCTGAGACATGTGACAATTGTTTTAAGCACCAATTGCCATTTTTTGATGAGCATTTCCAAGGTGAAGAATCGTGGCAGAAAGAAGACTGGATAATGCTCCATTTAAAAAACAAAGGTTGTATGAACAGGAATCCAAGATTTTTCTAGGCATTCTCCACAAGAAGTATAGCTGGAGGCATCTGCACTGGGGCTATACTGGTCTACAGTATAAGGCTGTCACCAGTGCTACTGGCATCCACCACACAGAGAACAGTATTGTCACCATTACAGTGACATGAGGAGTTGTAATCCTCACCTCTTTCACCAATGGGAGAGAGAAATGTAACTGCCGTCAGCACCTCATTTCTGTAAGTATAGTTTATTTTATCTACCCAAATAACCTGCCACTGCTTTCCATGCACAAATTTTATATTATGCCCTTTTTACGTTTGTAGCCCCTGAACAGAAAGGAATAGGCAGATGTAAAGGATCAGACTGGAGAACCTAAGAGAGCACCAGGGTAAGTGTACATGCTGTCATAAATATGTTTGGTTTTTAATAGTTATAGAAGTCATTAAAAAAATGTATAATTTTAATACAATAGTGGCACATCTGTCAGCAGTGACATAGCTCAAAGGTAGTAGAATATCTGTGCAAAGTTAGAAGTGTGTTACTGCATGCATCCTCTGTTATGGATCTTTCTGTTAAGTCTCTTTGTTCTTGCATTGTGAGGATGCCTGCAAATTGATTCTCCCACCCCTATGCTTCTCAACTGTCCAGATTTCTGGAGAACTCCAGATTTTTGCATCATATTTTTGGCATGTTCCTTATAACATGTATGGTTTTGTGGCAAATCACTGAGGATTGAAAACATCAAATAATGACAGAAGCTAAAGTTTCTGACTTCATATCCTTTACAAAATGCATGATAATACTAAACCTGTTCTATCAACTTTCTAAGTTTATAACAGCAATATTTAAAATCTGTCCCTGTTTTTGGCCTTTGTTCCCTGCATTAGCTTTGGCTTTGTTCAGATTTTATGTGTTAAGAGTTTGAGAAGTAACCCCCCAGCCTTCATTATTTTCATAAAAAACATTTCATGTATGTTTTTCTGTCCAGTATTATCACTGTAGCAGTACAAAATTCATATATGTAAGATCATCATTAGTTTGATGGAGATTTCCCCCAGTGTAGAATAGAAGTTAATGTCCTTTGCCTATCACCTGGGATTGAAATATGTATGTACTGTATGTGCAGCATGTTTGCTCTGTATGTCTACAGTATTCTCAGAGATGAAATTACATTTATGACTACAGGCATATGTCTGTCTGGTTAAATAGCTCCTGCATGTAATCTTCTACCTGACAGACGGCATATGAAGACAGATTTTGGTTTAGGCACCCTGCATATCTATGTATCTGCTATATACAAAAACATTTCTGAAAACATGATTATTTAATGCTTTCAAAAGTGTGTTTTGTATAATAATCTGCATAGTTAAGAATGCAGTTTTCATTGTGTTTGTATGCTTTGTCACTATTTGTTCTCTTGCATACATTTATTTTGTGCATTTTTTGTTTCTCTCTTTTACTGTCATATGCAGCATCACAGAAATCTGCACCTATCCCACCAACAAGACTAGTAAACCCCTCACTGGTGACAGCAGAAGAACCACCACCCCCAGCAGAAGCACTCAGTACATCTGGGTCCCAGTCTGCCACAGTTGTGTCTATACCGCTAGCCCTACCTGTACCACCTGCATCAGGTAGTCCCGCACTTGGGGCAGCTACAGTGGAACCTTCTGATAGCAGTGTGAATGGAGGTGAAACCTTTATCACCCATCAGCAGCTGGTAGGGCTTGTGGGGTGATATCACTGAAAGCAAATTTCACACTCCTCAAAACCGAGGTGGAATCCTTCAAAGCCCCAGAGCCTGTGGAAAATATGGCCCAGACCACAGAATCCTTTATAAACGCATTCTATGAATACCTTCAGGAATGCATGGATCATGCAATCCCAAATAAAACCAAGACCCAATCCTCCAAAGGCAGACGTCCTGTCTGGTGGACCCCAGCCATAAACAAACTATACAATAGAAGGAGGAAGCTACTACATGATAGAGCAAAATCCCAAAAAGGGAAGGCATCTCTGATCAGTATTAGCAAAAAACTATGGGCACTCATAAAATCGTCTATGGCCCGCTCCGAGAGACAAATTGCACAGGACACTAAGGATAATCACAAGGCTTTCTTTAGCTATGTTAGGAACCTGGGTGGGAATTCCCAGACATGCTCAGAATTACTCCAAAATGACAAAAAAATACATCAAATCCACAGACATTGCCAACATCCTAGCTGACAGGTTCAGCGCAAACTTCTCCCCTCCCTCCCCACCAAAAGGGCAAATATCTATCCCAGCAGAGTGCTGCCCCCCTGACATCTCAGATGCTCTAAGAGCCGCCCTCTCCAAAGCAAAAAACACAGCATCAATGGGACCAGATGGTGTCCCAGGCTGCGTCCTACATGAACTCCGAGAATAGCTAAACCCAAACATAAAACTACTGTTCAATCTCAGCCTTACTACAGGATATGTAACCAAAGAGTGGTGTACAGCAACCGTGATCCCTCTCCACAAAGGTGGTGCCTCAACGGATCCTGGAAACTATCGCCCAATAAGCCTGACTAGCTTGGTCTACAAAGCTATGGAAAGGATCATCATGGACCTCATAAATAAAGATATTGGGGACCTACAGACACTGGATCCTACCCAGTTTGGCTTTGTTAAGGGCAGATCCTGCATCTTAAACCTGGTCAAATTCTTTGAAACAGTCACCAAGGCCATTAACGAGGGGAAGGTGGTCCACACAGCCTACCTGGACCTCACAAAAGCCTTTGATACAATACCCCACTCGGGCAGTATAGATAAGCTCACCAGCTTAAATATAAACCCCTATGTCACTAGATGGGTTGCAAACTGGCTCAAGGACAGAACCTACATGCTTAGAATTGCTGGAGCCATGTCAGACTCCAAACCAGTCACAAGTGGCGTCCCACAAGGCTCAGTCCTGGGACCTCTCTTATTCGGTATATATTTCTCGGAGGTACAGGCCAACACGGAAGGACTGTGGCTGACCAAGTTCGCAGATGACTGCAAACTGGGCGCCATAATCGACTCTCCAGATGACACAAGCATCCTCCATAAGAGCCTCATAGAAACAGACAACTGGTGCCAGAGCCATGGCCTCAAGCTAAACGCCAAAAAGTGCATAGTCATCCCCTCTGGTCAAAACAAAGTGCCCACAAATTACCACATAGGTGGTAATCCATTAAGTACAGAAGAAGTAATTAGGGATCTGGGGACCCAAGTTGATAGCAATCTCTCATTTGACAACCTTGTGGCCAAAGCGGTTAGTAAAACATTTTATATAGCCCACCTAATCATGAAGGGATTCACATCTAGATCAGGGGAGGTCATCGTACCTCTTTACTCATCCCTCATCAGGCCCATAATTGAATACAATGCCCCTTTTGGGATGTACCTTACCAGACACCTGCAGCAACTGGAAAGACCCCAAAAGTACCTCACCAAGAGGATCAAAGGGCTCAAACAGATGCCATATGCTGCCCGGTTAAAGAAACTCCAGCTCTACTCAGTGGCATACCGCCTGCTCAGAGGCAATCTGTGCCTGACATATAAAGCCATGTCCAACCCGGAATTAATGGACATGCTGCACCTCAGAAAATCCAAATCCCATCAAGCTACGTGCTCAAGAGACTTGAACCTCAGCACTGAAATAAATAGGACATGCTGGAGGAACAGATTCACAACCCAGAGGCTCCTTTCACTCTGGAATAAAATCCCAGTCCAGGTTAGGCAGAGTCCCTCATTGACTCTCTTCAAGAAGAATCTTGTTGAGTGGATGGGAGATCGTAGGTTTACCCCGGGTATCACTTCTGTGTCACTGTTAGACAGAGGCACAGTATACTAACCTCGAAAAAGGGCATAGCAAAATTAATTTAAAATGGGTGGCGAAAGCCAAACACACTCTGGCTAGGCTTATAAATGCCCTAGGGCAGATAGCCTAGTATGAACCTATGAACCTATGAACCTATGAGGTTGGATGCCCACATCAACCACATGGAGACCATGATCTGGTAACCTGTTGAATCACATCACTGCCCGATACTAGCTCCACCTTTTGAACCAGGGCCCAGTGATGACACTGCCTAGCACGACAGGTAATCTCCCAGTGGGTCTTAGATGGTATAGATGGTAGAGACTACATCTGTTTATACACAATCCTGTCCCCCAACCTGGTGTAGCCTTTCCTTTTTGTGTCAATGCCCCGCCCTTTTGGTTTTACAATTGTCCCCTCACCATTGTTTTCCATCTGTTTGTCTGATGTCTCCTTCACCATTATGTTCCCTCTTCATTGTTGTGTTAACCAATGCCTTATTAGTCATGTCTGTCTTTCCCTGCTACCCAGCTTGCACTTTTTACCTTTCCCTTACTTCATTTACTTCTTTATCTAACATTCCCTTTTCTTCAAAAAAAAAAAAACTTGGCACCTGTCCCACCAAAACAGTATATGCCACCTGCACCACCACCATTCTACTTATTCCTTGTTTGCTCACCACCTTTTCTAACCTCTAGTTGCTTCCCCTTTACATCTCTTTTCTGTACTCCCATTTCCATTTTCCACTTTTAATCTGGTCAAAAAGTAGATAAACACACCACAAACATACCCAAAGAGGGCTTCTAAAACACTTATCTATTTGTGATCATACAGTGTGCTACAGATCACAGGTAGCACCATCAATGCCCATATTCAAATAGCAAGATATGGCACTGTATATTGCATACCAACAATGAAGTCCTACCATTATAATGTCCCATATATATGTATATATATATATATATATATATATATATATATATATATATATATATATATATTGCTGTTGACTTCCATCAATCACACAAATGAGCTGAGCACTGTTTTCAGAAGTAGCCAGATATGAAAGAGGATAAAGCTTACACTTTTCAGTCTGACTGCTTCCATGGCTCATCTTGTTCATGGAGTTATTTGTAGAGTGTCATTGTACAGAGTGCAGTATTAAAATCATCTCAGGGATGCATATTGTTTTAATTTTCTCCTTTCATTTTGTAAATCTGTAAAAAATCAACTGATATGTGCTTCCCTGCCAATGTTAGTATGAGTACTTCCTGTGGCTCAGCTGATTAATGAAGTAATTTGTAGAGTTCCAATAAAGTAGGTTGAAGGTACAATACTCCTTAAGGTGGAATGCTTTTTGTGCCTTTTCTACTTCCATTCTGTACATGTGTAACACTCGCCTGCTATTTGTTTCCCTGACACCTTCAGTATGACTGCTTCTATTAATTACTTTGTAAATGCAGTGTTTAGTAGAATATCACTGAAAAAAGTAATGGGTTCAAATCCCCTGAAGTCTGTTCTTTGTTTTCTGTTTTCATTCTGCAAATGTGTAACATTAATCTGATATGTGTTTCCTTGACATCCTCAGTATGACTGTTTCTCTGGCTCAAATTAATAATACAGCATTTGATAGAATGTCACTGAAGAAAGTAATGGGTTCTAATACCTTCAGTGTTACTTTTGCTTCATGATATTTACATTGTAGTGCAGGTATATGGATAAAACTTTGATGATGGCAGGGCAGATGGAGGTCGGCACATCATGTTACTTTACTGTACACTACCTATCCTGTCTACGTTTCACAGTCTCTGAGTTCAAGTATCTCAAATTGATGTGTGTGTGTGTGTGTGTGTGTGTGTGTGTGTGTGTGTGTGTGTGTGTGTGTGTGTGTGTGTGTGTGTGTGTGTGTGTGTGTGTGTGTGTGTGTGTGTGTGTGTGTGTGTGTGTGTGTGTGTGTGTGTGTGTGTGTGTGTGTGCACGCGCTTGGGTGCATGTGTGAGTGCGTGCGTGTGTGTGTGTGTGTGTGTGTGTGTGTGTGTGTGTGTGTGTGTGTGTGTGTGTGTGTGTGTGTGTGTGTGTGTGTGTGTACTCCATGCCCACTTCACTACTGTATTCAGCATCCCTGCTATGTTCATCATCTCCTTTTGCAGTTTTGTGCCACTTTCTGTTATTGCTGTTGCCCTGTTCCCACTTCTACACTCCACCCTTAGCCACGTTAGCCTTACTCTCTTCCATAAGACATTCTTCTCCATATCTTTTGCCTTAACGAAATTAGATGCTCGTACATGTCCAGTATTTACAACAGCTACTCGTACTTTACTCTGCACATGGATTTCTCTAGCATGATTTCAGCAGGTCCCTGACAAACCACATGCATTCATAATGAGCTACAAGGCTCATCATGCATTGTAAATTATTAAGGACATGGCATTTCTGAATCCCTGGGTATGTGAACAAACCTGAATGTCTAGTTGGCATTACTTACAAGTTGAAATAACATTCAAGTGGGAAATTACTGCAGCGTTGCTTTCATTTCAGTATTATGGACATCTTAATTATGCTAAACTACTTGGAAGCAATCAGACCCAGGACAAAATACATCACATGTTCATGCCAAGGACATGGCTATCAGAGAAAAAAATATATTTTTTTGATGAAATTAGTATTATGTTCCTTAGTTTCAGTGCAATGTGACACAAAAACACAGAGATGAATAATTGGAAATATAAGCATATTTGCAAATGGCGAAAAGGTTTCTCCCTTGCAAAAAAATGCTTGATTGAAAAATGTAGAAAGGTGTAGTATTAATTCTATTCTGAAAAAGAGATTGGAGTTTCTTAACTTAGCACTGTGAAGCTTGCAGGTTTTCTGTGGAATTTAATTCTGTCTGCTCTTCAGCAAATCATACTTTGGAGGATTTAAAAGGATAGCAAGGATTTATAACATCTCAAAATGTGGTAAATAATAAAAAAAGAAAATATTTGAGGTGAGATTTAAAAATCTCTACACAATTCAAAAAAGGAATATTAAAGCATAATCTTAAAATTTGTTTTGATCTACTTTATCAAAATGGACAAAGGTGCAAATGTAACTGCATTATGCAATATAAACACTGGGGTCATAACTGTGTCCACATGATGCATAGCAATTTGCCACGCTATTAATAATGAGAATGGGTACAAGACCATGGAAACCAGAGAAAAAATAATAACCTAACATGTCTATGCAAGAACTATCCAGACACTGATAAGAAAGCTTATGATTTTTCTGATAATGACAAGAAACAATCAAGGTGCTGTGTTGGTACTTGAGCATGATAGAGTGAGTTCATGGAGATTTTATTTTGGTCTTACACTTCACCTCAGTAAAGGATGGAAACAGTCCTTTAAATTGAATTCTTTTAGTAAATAAAATGCCTTGATTGTGTGAAATTTGAAAGGGAAAAGGTACTCAGGAAGAAGCATTTGAGTATGGAAAGAAAGTCTGAACTTGCTAAGCAGCTAAATAGTATTGATGTAAGCAGAAAAAGAATCAGAAAAGCAATGCATGAGGAAGCTGCATTTGCTAGGTATGAAGTGACGGAAAGGATGTGCTGTATTAAGGCTTAAATATTATAGTGAACAATCTTCATTTATTTAAAAAATGCTACAGTTTAAGAAAGCAAAGATGCCTAGATTATAGTAAGAAGTAAGTGTGGGTTTAAGTCAAAGTAAACTTTATTGTCATTCAGAAATCACACAAGTGCAAAAACTGAACAAAATTCCGTGTCTCCAGACTCAATGTGTAGACAACATATATTGTCACAAACATTTACACATGTAACGCCTCGCTATTACATCACAGACATGCAGGTAGACAGACTAATATTGCACATACTTAGAAACACATTTTAACACTTTTCGAACTGAATACTTACATGCATGAGACTTCAGTATTGCACAGGTACTTGGTTAAGACATTGCATTGATCCTTGCACAGAAAAACACTTTTGAGTATTACACTGTGAACATTAGTATTGCACTATGGTTAATTTATGAATTTGCATGTATTGCACTGAAAGAAGAGATATTTTACTGCATTGTTACTGCCCTAGATGGCCTATAAGTTACAGTCATGGTGAATATTGCACTAAGTATTAGGTGAGTCTGGTAACCAGGTTCTTGCACAAATTGAGACAGTTTCTACTGACCCAGTTGAGCATCATGGGGTGTAGTGGTTATTAGAGTTCAGCAGCCTGATGACATTAGGGAAGATCCTGTTCCTGAATCTTGTAGTTCTGCAATGTTTGCTTCAGAAGCGCTTTCCAGATGATAGATGCAGGAACAGTCTGTAAGCAGGGTGAGTGCAGTCTCTAATTATTCTTCTGGCCCTGCTGAGACATCTGGATAAGTACAAGTCATGGATAGGTGGTAAGGTGGTCTTAATGATCCTCTCAACTGTCTTCACCACTCTCTGGAGGGATGTGCGCTTAGAGGTAGAACAGCTTCCATACCATACTATGAGGTTGTTCATCAGGATGCTTTCTATCATACCTCTATAGAAGGTAGTAATAATAACTGTTGATGGGAGATTCGCTCTCCTCAGCCTTCTTAAAAAGTGCAATCTCTGGTGTGCTTTCTTGACTATGGGAAGACAGAAATTACATTGCCTGTTATGAGATTATGGGCTAGCTCTGGTGGTATAGAGGGATAAAGCCCTGACTATATCCCAGGCGACGTAAGTTCAGTTAATGTCTCAGGTGTCTGTTGGAGATGACAAGGGGAGGATAGAAATGCCTACCATGAGGAGGGAGTGGAGTAGGACTGTCCAGTGTCCCAGTGTATAAGATGATGGGCAGCAATACAAAGGACAGCTTTGGATGGGCTTTCAGCCACCAGGTCACAAATGTGGTAGCTCTTATCTAAGGTTTGTGGTAGTGTGTTCTGACACAGGGAGGGCATTGTGGCCACTGCAGTGCTTGCTAGAGATAGTAATGTAACAAATGCAGATGTGGAATAAATGGGTATATATTATAACATCGAAGTCTTACAACTGCGAATGTTATAATATTGAACCCATTCAATCGAAACACCAGAAAAACCGAACAGTCAGAATAGCGAATTTTTTCTAGGGAAAAAATTTGCTGTTCCGACAAACATACACACAACACAAGCACACCAAAATAAATAATCCACGTACATACACTTCACAAAACCCTACACTAAACCAGACATACACCACTAGCTATCCACTTACGTTAACCCAACCCTAACCCTAAGTTCTCTAACTATCGCACACTCACCTTACCCACTCCCTAACCCTAATTCACCTACCCCACCCTAACCCTCACATCCACACAATCGTACACTTACCTGACCCGTGACCTAACCCTAACTCACCTAACCTGTGCCCAATTGCACATTCACCTTCGTTCGCACACTTACCTTAACCCGGTCCATAACCTTCGCTCCACAGTTGAGGAAATAGCGAAGCTGCAGAAACGGCCCACTGAATACTTTCCCTAGGAAAGTATTCAGTGTTTTGCAGCTTCACTATTTCCAGTCTTCACTCTATGGGTTCGATATTATAACATTTTAAGTTGTTAGACTTTGATGTTATAATACAGACCCGAATAAATGTGCTCCTGTTGGGATCATTAACAGAAAGACTAGTAATGCTCCATTAACCGATTCTCATTGCCTGTTTGTATATCTATCTATACATTTACTGGTAAGTACATGATCATAAGCCAAGGAACAGAAGTAGCATACATATACAGATATGATACAGGTAGTATAGGCTACTGCAAACAGAGGCATGAGACACATATAGCTGAGAGAGACAAAGGAATGTCATGCAATAGCAGTAAGAACATGGAGCTCAGATCAATGAAGTGTGTGTTAGGCAGCAGTGTGACATAAATGCAATAAAATAATTTATGCCTGTATGTCTTATATACCACACATAAATAAGAATCTGCAGTTAAGACAGTGCGAGCAGCCCAGATCACACTTGATTCTTCTATGCAGAACCCAAAGAAATATATTTATCCATATTTTAGGCAAATGTTTGTCTTTTCGGCTTTTCCCGGTTAGGGGTCGCCACAGTGGAACTCCGGTCCGCTAATGACTGGAAGTAGATTTTTAGGGTGCCAGGTTGCCAGCCCAATGCCCAACCTTCAGTGAAGGCATGCCCATTCTCGCACGCCTTTCGAATGTCACTCGACTGTGGGGAGGACATGCAGACTCCACACAGAAGGCACTACAGCCGAGAATTAAACAGGAGAACCTCTTGCTGTGAGGCAACAACGCTACCGCTGCACCACCATGACTGTTATCCATATTTTAGGCAAATGTTGCACTATTATTGTGCATATGAATATTATATGTGTATAAATATGTATTATATGTGCATGTTGTGCAAGCAAATGGACAACAGATATAATAATTCACCTGCATAAGGGATGCCCTTCCAAAGACCCAAGCAATTACAGACCCCATAAATCTGACCAGTTTCATATGCAAAGCCATGGAAAGACATATCATGGAATTAAACAATCAGGGCACAAGGAACATCCAAACACTGGACCCATCTCAACTTGGATTTGTTAAGGGCAGGTCATGCTTACTCAGTCTGGTGGATTTTTTTAAAATGGTCACCAAAGCAGTGGATGAAGGCAAAATGATACATACCACATACCTCGACCTGGCCAAAGCTTTTGACACAATTGCCCACTCAGGCATAGTAGAAAAGCTAAACAAACTGGAAATAACCACCTATGTCACCTGCTGTATTACCATCTAGCTCACAGACAGAATGCAGATAATAAAAACAGGGTAAGTTACATCCACAAAGAGACCAATCACAAGTGGAGTCCCTCAGGGGTCTGTGCTAGGTCCTCTCCTTTTTGGCATCAACTTTTCTGAAGTAAAAGCCAATGCAAAATGACTCTGTCTGACTAAGTTTGCAGATGACTTCAAAGCTAGGAGCAGTCACTGAATCCCCAAATGACTTAGCCATCCTGCAGGAATGTTTGTCTCAAATAAATAACTGGTGCCAAAATCATGGACTGAAACTAAATGTCAAAAATGCATTATTGTATCCTTTGTGAAGTCATCTACCTCAGGTAACTACCACATTGACATTGTGCCCTAAGAGTGGACCCAATTGTTTGGAATTTGGTAACTTATATAGACAGGGATGTAACTTTTGACCAACATGTGTCTATTGCTGTAAGAAAGTCCTTCTATATTGCACAGTTTATAAATGAAGGGATTGTGTCTATAACTAGGGATGTTATTGACCCCCTTTACTCAACCTTCAATGGGGCAGTCATTGAATATAAAGCCCCTTTTGACATGTATCTGTCCAGGCACATGCAAAGCCTGGAACACCCATATAGATACCTTACTAAAAGGATGCAGGGTGTAAACAATACATGGACCAAATTAAAGCCATGTCACTGTACTACAGAGTACTAAATGGTGACCTGTAACTCGCATACAAGGCATCCTCTGACCCATTACTGATGGGTTTACTGCACAGCAGCAAGTCAAATGGCACCATAAATACTCTGTCTAGGGATCTAAATCTCTTCTGCAACATCGACATAATGGTTTGGGGGGACAGGTATATTTAGCAGAAGACACCATTAATGTGGAACAGATTCCCCATCCACAAAAAGCAAAGTTCATCCATGTCCATACTCAAGGGCAACTTAAATCTATGGATGGGAAATAGAAAATTTACTGAAGGACTGACCACTGTACTATTAATGGATAGAGGAATCTCCTAAATACTTTACCTACATATGTATCCCCTCAAATTGTCTATTGTATGATCCCAATTATTTTCAATAGGGGTAATATATAATTACTGACCATGGGATTGATAAAGCCAATCTAACACTAAGTGGGATAGGTTATTTTGAACACAAAAAGAGAAATTGTCTAAGCTTAAAATGACCCACAAGGGCAGCTAGCCTTGCATTTACCTATGAACCTATACAAGAAACCTATATAAGGAAACAATCCTGATGGGGGACTTTAACAAAGACTGACTCACCTGCTCCTCTTAGAATCCAGTAAGCCATATTAACCTTCATGGGTTTTCCCAAATGATCACATCTCCTACAAGGACTGATAAATTCTAAACAACAGCCCATCCTTGACTGGACTTTGATAAACATCCCTACCCTATGCTTTCAGTCCAGGTGTCTGCCTGATAACCTTAGTGACCATCAACCAACCTTTCTTTTCAGGACCCGTACCCACCAAAATAAACCAACCACCAATCGTATAATCAGAAGCAAAAAAAATGTCAACCCTAGCAACTTTATCTCTGCACTAATGAGCTGTAACTGGGAGCCTCTTAGACAACAATCCCTGGAAGAGGCAGTTAAATCCTTCAACACCACTTTTCTACACATACTGAACTACCATGCACCCCCTAGAAATATCAGAGTAAAAGCCAACTATGCACCTTGGCTAAGTAAGGAATGCAGATCCCTGTTTAAAGCTAGAGATAAAGCTTGGGACCAGTTTCATAGAGACAAATCCCAAGCCTCAAAACTATAATTCCTGCAATTGAGAAACAAAACAAAGAAATTAGTCAAACTTGACAAAATCAACTATTACCATAATATTCAAAGAAAGCACCACAATAACCCCCAAAAGTTCTGGGCAGCCGTCAATAATATTCCACTACCAGGCAAATCAACTACACCTGCTTCAATAACAACCAGTAACTCTGGAAACATAGCTACCCAATTTAACAAATACTTCACAGAAACCATCCTAACCCTCTCCAATACCCTTAACACCCCAACCAACCCTGAGCCTTTTATCTCACAGAACATCCCAAACTCCTATACACTGCAACCTGTCTCCATTGACACCATAAAAAACTACTTAAAAAACTAAAGCCAACCACACTAGCAGCAGAAAAACTCCCTGCAGACTTCTTACAAACTGCAGCAGAAGCAATAGCCTATCCAGTGGCCATACTAATAAACAGATCAGTCTCAGAAAACCAGGTACCTGACATCTGGAAAATCTTCCACATCCTACCTCTTCACAAAGAAGGTGGGTCCACTGAACTAACTAATTATTGCCCAATTTCTGGCTTGCCTTCACACACAGAAATTACTGTCATACACCCACCATGGCTTTTGGCCCTACCACAGTACTGCCACAGCTCTGTTGTCCTTCACCAACACAGTGAACTAATATAGAAATAATGGTAAATTTGTATCTGCTATCTTTATGGACCATTCTAAAGCCCTTGATTATGATAAATCACAACAAACGTATCCACATACTTACCACTGTAAACCTTAGTACATCCTCTATTACCTGGTTTAAAAGCTACTTATCAGGATGCCACCAGTCTGTTCAGTGGCAACATGAACTCTATCCCCCTTCTTCCAGTTACTCTAGGGGTTCCCCAAGGCTCCACCCTTGGACCTCTACTGTTCTCTCTTTTCACCAAGAAACTCCCCACCTCTACCCCTCATGCCACAGTTATACAATACATAGATGACTCTACACTAATATGTGCAGCCTCCTCCCTACAGGACCTCCAGTCCACAACTCAAGGCTCCTTTCTATTTATTGAAACATGGCTCACTAACTCCCAACTTATTCTAAATCTCAATAAAACAAAGCTCCTTTGTTTCTACTCCACAAGATCTTCCCCAACATGCCTGTCATTCAACATCACATCCAAAAACAAAACCACTATCTCACCAGTAACCCACACCAAGCTTCTAGGCATAGACATTGACAACAACTTGAAATTTGATATTCATATCTCTCAAACAATTAAGAAAGTCCACAAGAAATTAGGTCTTTTCTACAGAAACAAACAATTTCTAACCATAAACACAAAAGCTAACATTGCTCACATGCACCTCTTAGCAACACTCCTATACGCCTCTCCAATTCTAACCAACATCAGAAAAATTTACCTAACTAAACTAGAATCCTGTTATAATAAAATTGCCAGTTTGACAACAGACTCTCCTACAGGGCACATCATTTTACACCCCTGAAACTACTTGACTGGCTAGATCTACCTCAACTACTACTCTTTAATTGATTAACCTTTGCCCATAAAATCCTGCAACAACCAAACAAAACCCCTGCTCTCCAAATTCTTACACAACCACGTACCAAAAATCGTACTCTCTATTCCAGCAACAAGCTACTTCTTGATATCTCCAAAGCAAACAGCTCAGCCAGAAACTCACTCTTCTCAAACTTCATTTCCAAAATATGGAATAAACTGCCAGCCCCAATAACCTCCAGCTGTTCTTTAGTACAATTGACAAAACTTTTAATGTCTCATTTAACTAATGTTTGGCTCTGTTCTTGTACCACTCCTGGTTAGTATTAACACTCATAAGATCTATACCCTACACCTTATTAGACTTCTACTGCTCTCATGTGAATCTATATGGTATACAAAGTCTGTACTTGACATTATATATATATATATATATATATATATATATATATTTAATAATGTGCAGTCCCAAAGAAACTTTACATTAATCATCATAAGATAATTATGTGTTGTGAAGCTTCTCAGATATTTGTATAACATTTATTTATTTCAATGTATTTCCAATTTATGTTTACTACTGTATTTTGTCAACCATGTACATTTGTCAACTTTTGTAATATGGACTGCTGGAGCTTTTCTCCCCAGGCCTCCACTGAAAAAGGACATGTGTCCAGTCATACTTTCCCAGTAAACAAATGTAAAATAAAATAAATAAATAATAAATAAAATAAGAACATAATACCTCTGTCTGAGTCATGGCAATGGAGTGCAGAGATGGGAACAGAAGAAAAAGCAATGATCAGAGAACAAGAGGGAAAGCAGATGTATATTGCCGTCATGGTATAAACAAGACACAGCAATGACCAGGTTACAGTGTATACAAGTACAGAGCAGCTACACCATGCCACATACTAAAATGTGCATATGAGTTTCTAGAACACCTTAGCACAAAGTTTGAAACATATGGCACTGATTATTACTGAACTGAAGAGCTATACAAGTTTCTCACATGGTTGGGGACGGTTTCATAGGTCCAGTACCTATGGTTTCTGCATTGAATAGTTAATACTCAATACTGCATGATATACTTTTAGATTGAGATAGCACCTGAATGCTGCATATTGATAGTTGTCATGTGAAGGAGACCATTAATATCCTTCCACTGTCTTTTGAGACAGGATTGAAATGGATTTTTCTTCCACTTCTCTGCTATGAACAATGACTGCACAGGCATTATACAACCAGGCATTCACCACACATGGCACATGATTTGGTGAGATGTCCATATTATGAGTACCAAAGCATGTAAGTGATGAATACGATTTTTGAATGTGATGTGAGAAAAGATTGTCTCAATGCTTTCTACAAGTAAGCAGAGTTCCTGTGTGTGCTGTAAGAGTATATTCACCTTTACAGGAGGGTCCATGTACTCCTGAAATTAGTATACTTATCAGTATTTTCAAAGCCTAGTCTCTGAAGTCCATTTACAGGTATGTACCTAAAACTGTGCATGGTGTCTTCAAGCTGATACAATATGCTAAAAATGTGCATTGTAATGGTCAGCATGAGATGTACAGAGCTTTTGTTATTAAGGAATATTTGCCAAAAGTTATGACAATATAAGATATTTACTACATTTGCATTAGTAAACAAAAATAACAAGGGTGATACTGTTATGCTGTGTTTGTATATGTAGCCAATGGGTGCAAGTAAAAAAATGACATTAGAACATAGTGGGTAATAAAGACATTCTGATATCTGATATATAAATGCTCTTTGGTAAATCAGTTATTGCTATTAGCTATATTCTTATAATTACATTAATTTCTCAAAAGCTGCATGACCTAGAGGTCAACAAAAGGTGCTATCTTATACAAAACATTAAGGCATGCAGCGTTGACATTGGTGCTCGCTATCTAACATGCATGGTTTTGTATACTGATACTGTTTCAAAGTATTGTAAATACACTAGATGAGTAATTTACACAGATTCTGCAATATCACAAAAGAGCAGCATTCATCCCACTCTTGTTATGCATAATTAGAAAGCTGTTATACAGGTGAACAATGTTCCCACTGATATGTTCAATTTATCTTGCACACTTACAAGTTACAACCCTTTGACCACACCCCTAGTAATTTTTGTGAAAATAAAATTCAATTTTTTCATAAATCTGCATTTAATCAGCATGAGCAGACAGACCATTGCTATTTAACACTAGTGTGTATCCCATTGTTTACTGAAAACTTTTTCATATTTTAATTTTTGGCAATTCACATCATTTATTAGATATTGCAAATCTTATTCAGTATGCTTTCAATATAGAATTTTGGAGAAATGCTTACAAGGAGCAAGTGGTTTCCCGGCTTAGAATACCCCAGGAAGCAAGGGGGTCAATTAATATCTTGCTGCTTTGGATTAAATGAGTGACATGAAAACAATGGAAGACTTAGTCTTATTTTTTATTTACAATCAAGGAAGAATATTTATTAAACATTGTTGTGTATACATTTCAGTCAATTCAGAGAACCAGGGAGGGTTCTTTAAGACTGTAGTAATAATCTATCAAAAGAACTAAGGCAGAAATAACGTCTGGTTTTAGAATTTATAGAAGGCAATATGATGTTTTCTTCTATTATATGCAATTTTAATATGATGCATTGTAATAACAAATGGTGAATCAAATTGTTTTTGAATAAACTTGAATGTAAACAGTGGCAGCTAGCTTGTACTATAGCATACTATATCTGTGGCTCATACTTTTTATAATAAGGGCCTATAGATCATGACCCTGGGTAAGTAATGAAGCATTGGGTTAAAATAATAAAGGACATGGAAAACTGTTTAATAAGATAAGGGCAGTCCTCTTCAAGGTATGAAATCTTAAAGATGACTAACTGCAGAAGCAGAAATGGTGGTGGGATGGCTACATGCCAAAACAGGCATTGTTAGTTCCAAAGTAGGAGACAAGAAGCTATATTGAGTGGCAGTCATATACGGTCTACATTTTACACTATCCTCCCAATGGAGATCTAAGTTCCCTGTTAGCAGTGAGTTCTTGAAATGGAAGTTAAGAAGTACAGTAAACTTTCAGTTAACAGGCACCCATGGGGATTGGTAGATGCTGGATAACTGTAGTTTCTGGTTGCTTGAGAGTTACTGTTAAAAATAGCCCTGACTAATACTGTACCCTATACTATTTATTTTGTTTGACATATTCTCAGGTTGGGGAGACAGGGAATTTATTCCTATTTTCCTTTATAAACTCTAAAACTGCAAAAACATAAGGTATGTTTCTGCAGGGGTGAAACAGAAAGTGCAACACATGAAAGTTGTACTCTTTTTCTTCAATTTTTTTTTTTGCTGGTTGCTTGAGAGTGCTGGTTGCTTGAGTTTCAGTTAACTGAAAGTTTGCTGTATCTTAAGTATGTCACTTACAGAAGACTGGAAAGTAGATGGGGGTTGAAGCATGAAGGCTGGTTGTAGTGTAAGTGAAGGGGATATCAAACTTTCACAAATAAGTGAATTGTATTCGTGGTCAGTGAGGTCAGAGGAGGTTGTATCAGTACTGTTTTTATAAGTAATAGAAATACCATTAATCCTTTAACCAGGACTGTTACTTTGGTAGGCCTTCTAACTCTGCAAAATGGATAGCATAACAGTGTTTTCTGGCTTTAATCAGAACTCTGCTATTCCTAAAATATTTGGACTGTGTAAGTTAAGTTAGGGTTTAAACTCTAAACTTATTATGAATGCTGAGGAAAAAATGGATGCATAAAAAGTACAGTAGTGTGATAAAACAGAATGAAGAAGTATAAGGTAGAAATCTTTAAGGAAGTAGATAAAGCCTTTTTAAAAAGGTCAGCATAGGTTGGTTGTGTTAGTTGATGCACACTGGTCTGAACTGGTGGCATAGCAATGTGGAGTGTCTAATGTGCCATTCTGTAGATGTAGAGATTTGCATCAGTATGTTTACCTATAAAACGATAAGACTGTGAAGGATGGAGAGCAGTGGGACAGCATTGGACCATTTCCCTACAAAACCAAATGCAATTAGCTGCTTCATTGAATCATGAATTGGAACAGCAGTGCTGTTTGATACTATGCTGGTAATAATAGATGCAAATTACATTAAATATGCTGACACAGCAGAAAGAAACATAAAGTCTTTCTAGTTTATCTTTTTAAGTACCCAAATATGCTGTCTCGCTTACATTCCTATCTTCCTCCGCACCCTTTTATCAGCTATACCATACCCTCTTAAAGGTCTGTGTATATTTCCTTTTCAGAACTCATTCTGGTAGATGATTCCATAGGCCCATACACAACATCTATTAAAAGATTTTTTGAGAGGTCAAGGGAAAGTTAGTCTTCAAAATCTGCCACCTCTGCCCCTCCTGCAACCTTCTCTGTCGTTCCTTTTCAGAGTGGCCTGTTCTCATCTGCCGGACACGATCTTTTGCACAAATATCAGGTTCTCCCTGACCCTTCTGCTCTCATGTGAGAACAGGTCTTGCTGCTCAAGCATCTAATCATAGTCCATCCCTTCTAGTTTACAAATCATTCTGGTAGCTTTCCTTTTAATTCCTTCCATAAGCTTGATGCCTTCATTCATATATGACGTATAGAAATCTGCATAGTACTTAATTTTCAGTCTGAAAAAGGCCCTGTAGAGTGGAAGTGCTATGTTTTTTTAGCACTGGATTATTGGCCTTGTGGGCCTGGAGATGAAAATTATGAGAACACTGTTTATCTGTCATGACAGCAACATAACATTTGAAGCTAAACTAGGAGTAACAGAAGTAAGGTTTATTTCAGACACTAGGGTCTGGCACTGCAGCTCCATTAGCATCCTATTTATCCAGCCTTGCTTCTTTGTTTCTTGAATTTATCCACTTAAAGATACATCACAGTATTCTAAATGCTGCTGCCATGGCCTCCCACTCTGCTTTCAGTGGTCCATTCCGATGTGGTCAGGGTCTCAAGGTGCCATCAATTCCATTCCTCCCATCTGATACTTCACAGCAGGGTTACAGTGGCTATAAGTGAAGTACATTGCATTTGTTTGCATTGAAGCTTAACTGCCACCATTTTGTCCACTCGTTCAGCTTTTTCAAATATTTTATTAGACTCTTCACCATCCCTGACTGCTCCATCTTTGGCCATCAACAAAGAGCTGATCCTGGTGTCTGTTCCCTAAGAAGTGTCAGACACATACACACTGAAGAGTATTTGACCCAAAACAGACATCTGTGGTAATGCACAAGTCATCTCAATAATTCTGAATCCATCGCACCACAAACCCCAGTGTCCTGCCATTCAACCATGCAGCTATTCAGGTTCTCTGCATCAGCCTACAGTCAGCTCTTTTGTGGCACTGAATCAAATGCCTTGTTAATGTCTAGGTCAACTATGAATTATAGTCCTTACCTGTAAAGATTGGTAACCATTTGAAATGTCAGGACATGCTAGAGTAAGTCTCAAAACATGGAGACTGAATGGCCAAAAGAATTTACTTAAATATACTAAGTCTGAGATGCCATTTCTTGGAACATTCCCTTTTTTCCAAAGTATGATGATTTCAGAAGTTGGTATATATAATCTCGGGGAGGCTTGCTGCTCATGTGGAGGGGTGCAGGGGCCTTGCCCCCCAAATAGACAGACCTTTCATGGTCTGGTTTTCTTCCACTTCTATGCCCTCCTTTATGGAGACTGCTCCTACACCTCCTCTTCTCCATTCTATGTCATTCCAGAGCAGCCTATACACAGGCACCTCCATGTCTCACACTGTCTTGTCACTCATCTGTATTTCTGTGATAACAGCAATTTCCACCATCCTTACTGTTTTTGTGATCACTTTAGTATCCTGCTCCCATGTTTTACCCAGTCTAAACATCTAGTCTGTTCTTTCATACTTGCCTAGACCCATGATCTCCTTTAGTGACTAAGTTTGTAATCACCAAAATGCTCATTTATTTATTTATTGTATTTATTGTTAGTTAAGAAGGTAAGAGAAATAGTACAAAGATGATTTATTCATGATCTCAACCACCTGACCAATGCAAATAAAAACAGCAATAAAATTAGTGAAATATATTTGACACAAGAAAGAAGAAAAACATGAAATAATATATGCCTGTTTTAAGATTATAACACATCAAACAAGGTAATTGAGATATATGCTAAGAATGCACAAATAGAAACATTTTAAGTAAGATACATGGAAACAAAATAATTTCTACACAGCAATTACATTTAAGTAAGTAAAGGACTGATACACTGGTGTATATCATAAGCTCGAATGCTGATAACTCCGAAGCACATAACTCCAAACTTCAAACCTCGAAGTTCAAAAATGTCAAACCACAGAACGGAGATCGCCATAGAGTGCGGGAAGGGAAGATTTCCCTTTACTGTACTGTAGTGCGATCTCGGAGTTGGTATATTTAAGTAGTGGGGGGTGAAGACCCCCACGTGGTGGGTGCAGGGGGGCTTGCCCCCCTGCATAGAGCTTTTTTTTTGTTTTGTTTTGGGTAATTAGGGGTTTTTTGGTGGATTCGATGTTAGCTTTCGAGGTTTGAAGTTTGCGGTTTTCTGCTTTGGAGTTATCAGCTTTCGATCATCTGATATAGACCCCTGATACACAAGTATGGTATTCAGTACAAGCAGTAATAGTGTTAAAATAGTGATATTATGTTTACTGAAGAGGTAATATTGACCATAATCTTTAAGAGTAGTAATGTTAGCATTTGTCACATTCATTGATAGATACGACTGAGGTTAATTGTAAGGAAATGTTGGCCAAAGTTAGAACTCTGTTGCCAAAACTGGGTAATTTTTACACTATACTGGGAAAAATCTTTGCTATTCAATTCATGATTCTCCCACACATCTTTTATCTGTTAAGGAATATCCCTTTACCTCTTTCTCATAATTTTTTAGAACTTGTACAAAGAGATATATATCTATCATATCTACCAATGAATATGACAAATGCAAATGTTCTTAATTTTAAAGACTATTGATTTGCAGTTTTGGGGGGAGTAGTACAATTGTAGCCTCTAGAGCATACCTACCCTGTTTTTATGGTGGTTTGGGAACCCCTCATTTAGTGACATATGCCCCTGCCTTTCAATTGAGCAGTCTATTATAATACTTTGAGGGTAAAGCTCAGGAAAAAGAAGGATTGGTTCAGTTGTCTTTAGGTGGGTATGGAGATTTTGCTAGAAAAAGATTAGAGATACTGAAAGCCGATAATCAACAATTTGGAAATTTGAAATGGGAGTGAGAATGCACAATAGAGTAATGAAAGTGTGGGTAAATAAAGGTGTAGCAACATGGATGTAGATCCTTCATTCTGATAATGACCTGGGGAGCAGAAGAATTAGAGTTTATTTCATGTGTATGATATATCCACTCAGGAATGATTCACCTTAGACAAATGTGGATGCAACATATGCAGTTACCAGAAAATAATTTTAAGAGTTTTCCTTTGGGAAAAGTAAGGGGGTAAAACAGGGTAAAGCTAGTTTAAGTTAAAGATCTTTGGGGGAAAAATAGATGAGGCCAGAAAGTACCTTATTTGACCAGATGGAGGCAACAGGAAACAATGGCCTTCTCTAAGGGACAATGGGATCATATGCAAAGATCTATGGATAAATTGAAAAAGAGGCTCAAGTGTCATGATCAACAACTGAACATTTTGTTTCTGTGGTATTTAACCCCAAAAAAGCAATGGAGGATGGGTGTGGCAAGGAATAGTCATTGTTTTAGATGTGGGCAGAATTAAGCAGATAATCTCTATATGTTTTGGTACTGCCTTAATGTCCTGGCATATTGGAGTCTCCTAGGAAATAAGCCTAAGTCTTTATTCAGTTTACCCTTAAGCCTCAGTTGGGGATTTTGGATTTTGGTTCTGATACCCTAGGGCAATACAAAAATAATTATAAGTGTATTGAGTGATCTACAGTGTGATAAAGTTATGGTGTGCTAAACAGAAGAAAGCAAGGTTTGTCATGGAAATTGGTTATGTAAACAGTTTTTAAGAAAACAACTTGGAATTATTTTCATTCTTTTAAAAATGTTGGTCAGATTAATAATATCCATCCCAATGGAAAAATACAAGAATGTTTAAAGGATGATGTTTTTTTCATTCCATAAGTGATACTTAAGTTAAAAGTTTTCAGATATACTTGTGTTATAGGAAGATAATACATGTATTGTTTGTCTCAACTGGTTAAATACTGAATATTTAAGAAAGGTATATGCTTGTTATGAGTTTTAATATTGTATGTGTAATATTGTGATCTATAGTGGATATTGCATTATATGTTGTAAGGATATGAATGATTACTTTTGGATTAAAATTTATGCTTATGTTATATTTTTGTGACTACAAATAAAATCTGTAGAAGAAAGAACATTTGTGTTTGTCCATTAGATGCTGTTTCAATTATGATCTAAATAGCTTGCAAATGGTTGATTTTCAAATGCTCTGTGGAATAGATTTTCAAGATACTGGTATAATATTAGTGAAAACATTTTAACCAATTTCTAAATTATTAGATGATCTGCAAATTAGGGTGCTATCCTGATTAAAAACTGCATATGAAGTGATATTTTTAAATCTGTTCCTTAATGCAGAACAGTGAGATTCATTTAAAAGTTTAAATTTTAGTGAGTTTAATAGGGAGTAGTAATGCTGTTGGTGAAATAGTAGCAACCACTTTGTCTTCTTTAATGTCTGACTGTGGTCTCATTTTTACATGACTGATTCATTGACCAGAATATTCTATTTTTGGCTTTCTATGTCAACAAAACATTGAAAGAAGTGTTTAATGCAATAATGTAAAGGAGGTATTCAGATGTTTGAATTAGGACTTTAATGCCTATACCTTACCTAATATTCTTGGTAAGAAGATATGAAAGGCCACATGCAAACTTGAGTTGATTTAGTATTTTGTTAAATGATTGTCTGTGTGTTCCATCAAGGACAACTGTTGTTCATGAAGAAGAACCAGGTACTTCTGTCTGCTACAGATGAAAAAAATTACCACATGTTTATTATTAAGGGAATTTGCACAGAGCTCAGCCTTTTGGTTGTATCAAGGCACATTAGTGTTGTTTAGGATGGGCTTTAGTTTGTTTGTGAATAACTAATTACAAAGTAATCAGAAACAAGTTTTGTAAAGCTTTTTGATGGTTATGAGAAGTTTTATGCTTTCTTGGTTATTTCATCTGTATAGGAACTGTGGTTTATGTTGGAAGATTATTTATGAATAAAGAAAAAAGTTGTGGTTCATACACTTACCCCAAGGAATGCTCTTGATAAATTTACCAACTGCAGCGGAGCGCTTCCCTGCTCCTGTAACTGTAACACATTAGTTGCTAAAACTGTAACAAGCAGCTTGCTACTGTTACTATATACTGGGTTCACACACTAAGCACTTCATCTGTGTCTTCAAATACATTATCAGCATTCATATATGAAGCCATGATATCCTAGTGGCTTCATAAATCAATGCTGGTACTGCACTCCCACACTATTAGCAGCTGCCAGTTGCAGCCTGTCCCCAGAGCAGTTGCACCCTTTGCCCCACCCTAATTATGTATAAATTCTAGTATTGATTTTCAGTTCTTGGTAAATATTGATTTTGATGTTGTTGTATGACTTTGTTTTCAATTCTTTGCAAGTTTTTTTTCAACATTTTATCTAATTCCTTAAGTTAGAGCAAAGACAGGAAATATATTATCTTTTATTCTTAGTTTTCTTAATAGTGTAATCTATCTGATATGGAAAAGAGAATATCATGGAATGCAGACAAGAAATTCACACCACCAGGGCCTTTATTATCCTAGCCATGCAATTCAACCCACTTGTGTCCCTATGTATTATGGGCATTTATTAGGAGGTGGTATGTTAGGAAGTTTCTAGAGGATATGTGAGGGGAGAGCATCTTTGTTTGAGCATTACTGTCTGCCTCTGTCTATGAGAGACATGGGGGCCAGATCTGGAGTGAATTTCAAATTTCCCATCCATTGATCAAGGTTACACTTAAAAGGGTTAGGGATGGACAATGAATAGAACATGCTGGAGGGATAGATTCCCTTCACAGAGACTTCCCTTACTATGGAACAGGGTCCCGATCTACATAAGACAGAGCCCCTCACTATCACCCTTCAAGAGGAACCTTGATAAGTGGATGGGTAACAGAAAGTTCACACCGGGGAACACACCAACAGCACTACTAGATAGGGGCCAAGGGTACTAGCTGCAAGTACAAGGGTCTAAGGAATGACTAAAGGGGTGGTGAATACCGCACAACATGGCTGGGCTAATATATGCCTTCGGGCAGATGGCCCAGTATCAACCTATGAACCTATGAACCTATGACTCTGCTTCACATGGATGGGGAGCCTGTTCCAGAGCAAGGGTATCATCTGAGACATATATTTGTCTTGCCAACATGTCTTATTTATTTCATAATAAAATTTAAGTCTTTTAATCTAGTGGTTCATTTGTTATTTATTTTACAGATATGCAAAAGGTCTGTCAGAGCTGAATCAGAGGATGCCTTGTATGCCAGGCATAGACTGCCTCTCAGTAACCTGTAGGAGACTGAGTATAGAGATAGGACTTTAAGGCGATCTGTATAGAAAAATGTGTTCATACCCTGGATTCTCCTGGTAAGGAACCTTTGTGGATGTTCCAACTGCTGCATATGTCTGGACATATTCATGCTGAAGGGGGCATTATACTCAATGATGGGTCTGAAAGGGCCAAATGAAGTGGTACTATGTCTTTCATTAGACCTAGATGCCATGTCCTTACTAATAAGTTTGGTGACATAGAATGATTTTCTGCCACATATTGGTCAAAGGCGATATTACTGTCTACATACAGTATGTTCCCAGATCCCTGACCGTCTGATCAATTCTTAGCAGTGCCTTATCTATGGAGTAATTAGCCTGGGTAGCAATTTTCCTAAAATGCACTATAATGCATTTCTTGGCATTGATTGTTATTCTATGACTTTGGCACCAGTCATTTATCTGTGTTAGACCCTCTTGTTTGCATTATGGGGATAATCTATAAAAACTCCTAATTTAAGGTCATATGCAAATCTGGTTAGCCAATGACACTTGAAATTAAGCTTTAGTTACAAGAAATAGATGCCAAATAGGAGCAGTCGCAGCATGGAGCTCTGAGGTACCCTGCTGGCGACTGATCACTTAGCAGAGGGGATCTCACCAATCTGTTGATCATTTCCATGATAATTTGTTCCATGGCTTTACATATTAGACAAGTCAGACAAATAGGTCTGTAGTTTCTGGGGCCAGTCCACCCTTATGAAGTAGGATAACTATTTCAGTCCTCCATTTTCATGGCACAAAGCCTGTTTTGAGGCATAGTTGAAAAGTGACTCAAGACGCCCTGAAATATCATGTTTCACGTTATTTGGGAGGCATCCCAGGATATTTTCTGGGCCCACTAAGACTGTGTTTTTGGCCTTAGTGAGCGCCATCAGGATCTGCTCCCTGTTAGTAGTGGGGCGAGTTATGCTAGTAGGGATTTCTATGGAGGGAGGGAGATGAGGAGGAGTTGGGAGGATTACTTCTTAATGCAAATGACTGATGTCAGTGAAATATTATTGAGTTGCTAATGAGCTTTTTCTCAATGCAGTTTTCATAGCTCTGAAATATTTTATCACTTTAGCTCCATTAGGCACCCCATTGAAGCTGCAATATTACCATGAAGATACTTGCCTGATTCCTTCCTCTTATTTTTTATTTATTGACAAGGTAAGCTCTATGGACAAAACTGCTCTGTTTCAGGAGTGACCCAGAGTCTATATACAGAATAAATTCACCTTTGCCTTAATGAGTTAAGAATAGTATTTCAGATCTCTATTACTTCAGTTTTAAGGTATTTGAAGGGTACATTCTCATTAAATCAAGAAGGTCAAAAATAAGGTATGGACTACCATATACTATTAAAAATGCTTGTAAGGTTTAATGTTGGAATTATGCAAACCATCATCAAAGTGTGTTAATCTAATATATTCTACTACACTTGGCATAAACATGAAATAATAATTATTTAAATTCTAGAAGATATCTTATCATATCTATCAGTCTAGTGCCCTTTAATATTAAACTGTAATAAAAATGTGTACTTTATTTTATAAAAAATATTATACTACAAAATAAGGTAAAGATACATTTGGGTGTCATCCATAGTATGATCATATACATCCTGAATCATAATATCAATAAAACCTTAAATGATCAATATTCAAATACAGTCAGTTCATTTGTCCTCACTGAAACATAACATCATTATAATTCAGTATATATCAGACTGAAATTTGAAAATTACTTCTGTGTGGGACACTGTCTTAAATATGAAAACGAAAATCATGTACCTTTCCATGCAAAGGGAACCAACAAAGGACTGCATTAATATTATTTCCACAAAAAGAAAACACACCATGATATTTCTAGTTATTTATTTATTGTTTGTTTGTTCACTGGTGCAGTACACCGATCACAAAAGATAATTTGCAGCACAGCCTGGCTGAAGAAGGTCTTCATATTAGTCCCACAATGCTGTCTTCAGTATTTCCACCTTGTATACATTTTCATAGAGAATTCAAATTGAACATTAGATTTAATTTGTTGGGAAGTACTAGATAAATTGCTTCAGGCAAGAAATCATGTAATTTCTATCACATCAGTAGCTTCTCATACTAAACTCCAGTTAAACATACCATTATATAATGAAATAAAGTAAACGTTAATGTCTATGTTATTCATGATAGTGCTGTATCAAAGTAACATTCAATGGTTAATATTACACAGTCATACTGCTGCCCTCATGATAGCTTTCACATCTTGACTATTATTTGGTACAGCAGAGCCCTAATACCTCTCTCTAACTTCTCAGTTAAGTACATTTCAAGATATCTTGGTTTCTACATCATGCAGAATGCATCAAGATTATTGTAACTATAAAATATGCACTTGTAATTTCTAAGGCATCCATATAGGTTCTCTTATTAAAGGTGCAAGAATTTCATCTCATTATTATTTCCACATACAGAAAGCACAGCCTGATCATTATGTTTGCATCAGGTACATATTGCTTTCGTTGAGATATATGATTTGTTTCTCTTATTGGAGATGTAACTCATTAAATACACATTATATTTCCCATAGTAAAGCAAATCTGATATTAGTATTTAAATTAAAGCAATAAAACAACTAACATTAGTAAACAAAACATTATGTTCATTATCTTATGATTCCTCCTTTTATGGGTAGGTTTATAAATCTCTTGATAATTTTATATAACAGAACATAGTTACAAGAACAATAGTCTATTCCAAATGAAATCTTCCAGAATAATTCAGTGGTGGCTAAGAAATAAACATAATTAATGCACATATTGTGACAATGTTTTGAGTAGGGAAACAAATCATATATCTCTAGATTTCCATCTTGCAAAATATTATATCTCATCTGCAGTTATATGCTCTATATTCAGTATATTAATATAGTGTGAATCAAACTGTCTCATCTAAGCATTTACATGGATAAACAGAACATTTCATACCACTGCATTCCTTGCAAGAAAGCACAGTTGTGTAGGTGAAACTTACCATAACAGTAGATGTTGGAATGATCATTGCTGCAGCAGCCTTAGTTATATGAGTTATATTCTGTCAAGGATATAATAGCCGGCCAACTTTTAAAGTTTCAGGGCAACTTCCATTTCACCTAAACTGTCAAGCAGCTCTAGCTGAGCTGACTAAAAGACAAATTTGGGCAAGAAGCGCTTCAGAGATTTCCTGCCAGCAGAAAGAGAGGGAGGCTGTGCTCTGAAATGACAAGGTTAGGAACAACAAAAAATAAAAGTCCACACTCTGGCATAAAAAAACACCAAAAACAAGGGAGATTAAGAAAGGGAGTGACTACTGCAGCAGTGATCATTCAAACATCTACTAGTATGGTAAGTGTGCTCACACAACTGTACTATGTTCATCATGCTGATCACTGCTGCAGTAGCCTTAGCCATATGGGTAGATTATCCTAGCTTACTACATCTGGGAGGTGGAAGGAGAAGGGTCCAGGAGCCCCTGGAGAATGGTCCTTGCAAAGTATGATCTAGACCTAGAGAAGGACTCCATCTTAAAGTGCTTTGTAAAAGTATGCTCAGAGGACCAAGTAGCACCTTCTAGAATACTTCTAGAATCCAACTCTTTCCAAAAAGCCATAAAAGAAGCCAATGTCTTTGTAGAGTGGGCTTTGACCCTGTCAGGAATAGATTTGTCATGGTGAGTATAACAAAAGGTAATAGCTTTATACAACCATTTGGAAATCATCTGTTTTGACACTTGTCCCTTCTTCTTACCTTCACAAGAAATAAACAATTGATCTAATGATAAAGCTAGTTGCTCAGCATAATTCATCCGAGATTATCCAAGTGCAACTAACTCTGGGCAAGACCGCAATCCAAATTGTAGCTTGCTACAGATCCCTCACCATGCCCCAGGATTCCCACTCCTCATTTCTTAATACACTGGAAAATATTAGGGTACAACCTAACACCCTAATAATGGACGATTTCAACTACCCTACCATTAACTGGGAAAACTACTCATGTACCAACTCTTGTGCTCAACGTTTTCTGGAATTCATAAATTCCAATGCCATGGATCAACTTATCCACACCCCCACCAGGGGCAGCAATATCCTAGACTTGGTTATTACCAACATGGGCAACCGGTGCTCCACACCAGAGGTCAATTCCTTGTTGGTCAGATCCAACCATAAGCTAATCACCCTAGACATCCACATCCCTCCCCCACCCCCATTAGGGAAACCACAGTAAAAAATTTCTCCAAAGCCAACTTCACGCTTCTTAAGACAGAAGTGGCAAACTTCACAACACCCATGCTGATGGACAATAGAGGTATGACTGCTGAATCCTACACAAATGCACTTTATAAGCACTTACATGAGTGCATGAATCATGCAATCCCTAATAGAACCAAGATGCTATCCTCCAAGAAAAGGAAGCCAATCTGGTGGTCCCCTGCATAAACAAACTCTACAACAGAAGAAAAAAACTGTTGCAAAAAGGAGTAAAATCCCATGATTGGAGAAACTCCCTGGTCAGCTTCAGTAAGAAGCTGAGATCCCTCATAAAATCCTCCAAAGCTAGTTATGAAAACAAAATTGCCACTGACTCTAAAGACAACCACAAAGCATTCTATAGCTATGTCAAGAATCTCAATGGCAACACTCAGATCTGCTCTGAGTTACAGCACAATGGCACTAAATATACAGAACCAACGGATATTGCCAACATCCTGGCAGATAGGTTCAGTGCTAACTTTACCCCTCTGTCATCCCCTAAAGGACCCATCTCTATACCAGAAGAATGCAAAGTTCCTGTAATCACAGCTGCACAGGTAAAAAACACACTATCCAAAGCCAAGAACACAGCATTCATGGGACCTGATGACATCCCAGGCTGTGTTCTACATGAACTACAGAATGAACTGGCACACCACCTAAGTACCATGTTCAATCATAACCTCACCTCAGACTATGTGCCCACTGAATGGCGCACAGTGACAGTTATCCCACTCCACAAAGGGGGAGCCACCACAGACCCCGGAAACTACCGCTCCATTAGCCTAACTAGCTTGGTCTGCAAGGCTATGGAGTGTATCATCATGGAACTTATAAACAATGACATTGGTAATCTCCAAACTCAGGACCCCACCCAGTTTGGGTTTGTAAAAGGCAGATCATGTCTCCTAAACCTGATAGACTTCTTTGAAGCAGTCACCAAAGCCGTAGATGAGGGTAAGGTGGTTCACACAGCCTATCTAAATCTCGCCAAGGCTTTTGACACCATCCACCACTCTGGAATTATAGATAAACTCACTAAACTAGGTATAAATCCCTATGTCACAAGATGGGTTGCCAATTGGCTCACTGACAGAACCCACACTGTGAAAGTAGCAGACTCCAAATCCAGCTTCAGACCAGTGACAAGTGGAGTACCACAGGGTTCAGTCCTGGGTCCTCTCCTGTTTGGTATCTACTTCTCTGAAGTACAGGCCAACACAGAAGGTCTTTGGCTAATGAAGTTCACAGATGACTGCAAACTAGGAGCCATAATCAAAACTCCAAAAGATGTGGACATCCTACAAAAGGGCCTTGCTGAGACAGATGCCTGGTGTCAAAGCCATGTCCTCAAGCTCAATGCCAAAAAGTGCATTGTCATTCCTTTTGGTAAAAACTCAGTACCCATGAACTACCACATAGGTAGTAGTCTACTTAACACTGAAAGTGTGATAAGAGACCTTGGGACACAGGTGGACAGTAGTCTCTCCTTTGATAATCACATCGCCACAGTAGTCAGGAAATCCTTCTATGTGGCACACCTCATCACAAAAGGTTTCTCATCCAGGAAAAAAGAGGTCATTGTTCCCCTCTACTCATCATTCATTAGACCCATTATAAAGTACAATGCCTCTTTTGGTATGTACCTCACAAGACATCTACAACAACTGGAAAGGCCACAGAAATACCTCACAAAGAGGATTACCAGCCTCAAAGAGATGCCCTATGCAGACCATCTAAAAAAACTGCAGCTTTACTCCGTTGCATATCACCTACTCAGAGGTGATCTCTGCCTAACACACAAAACTATGTCAAACCCAGAGCTTTTAGACATGCTCCACTTAAAGAAATCCCAATCCCTACGAGCTACATGCTCTAGGAACCTAAACCTTGTCACCACAATAAATAGAACATGCTGGAGGGATAGATTCCTATCCCAGAGACTTCCCATACTCTGGAACAAACTACCTATCTATATCAAACAAAGCTCCTCATTAGCACTGTTCAAGAAAAGTCTTGATGATTGGATGGGAGATAGGAAATTCACCCCGGGGATCACTTCTGTGGCTCTGCTCGACAGTGGCACAGGAAAATAATTTTCTTGGGTGGCGAATGCCAGGGTACCTTTGGCTAGGCTTATATAGGCCCTAGGGCCAATAGCCTAGTACCTACCTATTAACCTATGAAAGATTTAGTTCTGTCAAGATAGTACTTGAGCTGTCTGTGGATATCCAAGGTATGGAATATCTTTTCTCCCTCATTTTTCAGTTCAGGAAAGAAAACGAGGAGATGGATAGTTTGATTTAAAGTGAACTTTTATACCACTTTAGTCATAAAAGAAGGATTAGTTCTCAAAGGAACCCTGTTCTTGTGGAAAATGACTCACCATAAGAGCTTGCAACTCAGATAACCTTGCAGAGGTCAGCACAATCAATAAAACTGTTTTCCATGTTAAGAACTTCAAGTCAGCCAGATTAGCTGGTTCAAATGGACAAGTGCTAATTTCTCTAACACAAAATTAAGATCCCAAGGAGGAGCCAAAGGTTTACTCAGAGGCCTCTTATGCAAAATCCCTATCAAGATCAAGGATCCATGAGCAGACACGAAGAAATGGCTGATACATTATCCTTGACAAAGGAATAAGAAAGGCCATAGGATAGTAACTCACACAAATATTATAAAACCAGAAAACAACTAGCCCTGGATGGGTGCTGGTTATGCTGTTGGCAACAACTAGAACACCTTTTCCATTTGTGTGTGTATATATATGTATATATATATATATATATATATATATATATATATATATATATATAAAATTTTCTAGTAGCAGGCTTTTTTGCCTCCATTAGTACCTTCTGCACATCCTCAGAAAACAGGTGCCTAAAAGGAATTAAGAGCCTATCATCCAGGCAGTTAACTGAAGGTGATTGATGTTGGGGTGTGTGATGCCCCAGCACTGGCCCAGTAATCAAGGAGCCTCAATCCTCACCACTAGCATCAATGAGGGACGTACACACTGGGAGGATGTAAAGTATGCACACAGTAAAGTACAATTTCCCTTAAGAGTACACAGAGATCACAGTCAATCTGGAGCTGGTTTCTCCCTCTCTCTCCAGATCCCCAATAAGACTCCCCACTGGCACAGCTATAGGGTTAAGATCTCAGCCGAGTGGTCAAGCCAAAACCTCCAGCACCCCGCTGTCCAAGCAGTGCTTCATGTCCCTGCCCAAGTAGCTCACACACACACGCACACAGGCACACACACACACACACACACACACACACACACACACACACACACACACACACACACACACACACACACACACACACACACACACACACACACACACACACACACACACACACACACACACACACACACACACACACACACTCACACACACACACTTTGAGATTAGATTTAAATACAAACACACAGACACTCCTGGGGAAGACTGGCACAGGTTTACTAGATATGCTCTCTTCTGCCCAGACTATAAGGTAGTAACAGCTGCCAACAACTACTTATCAACTACTATAAGGCCCTTACAAAGGGTGACCAATTCGACTGTCTAATGCAAAGAAAAACTAGAAACTGCCAAAGGTGCACCAGACAGAACAAATTAGTTTAGATGAAACTTCCTGGTGAATCACCACAGCTAAAAACTTTGTTTATTTTAAAAATAGAGACAAAACATAAGACTTCCAATGAAAGAGAGCTCTAAACGATTAGTGCTTTCTACAGTGTAATGTTTCTATTAAAAAAATGGTAAGTGTGACCAAGACTTTAAGGCTATTGGAGTGGCCTATACGGTGTCACCAAATACATATGCAAGTACGCTAAGATTTTAAATATATCTAAACAAACCAGCCACAATTTAAAGGTTTAAATATATTTAATAATAAATAACAAAACCACAAGACAGTGACAACAGAGTTCAGAATCACAGGAAATACTTTAAAACAGCATTGCAGAACAGTCTCAAATAAATACAGAAAACATCTAAACTAATCTTTACTGTATTCCTATCTATATCTAACAGATACTATGCCCTAAATGACTTACTTACAGAACAAGGCAAATGTAATGCTGATGAGAGGATGTTTTCAGGTCCAAAGACAAATACAAAATGCACAGACTTTCTCTGAGAGATAGTTTTAAACTAGTAATACACATTACTGCTGGGTCGGCTAGATAACATCACTCTTTGTCACTTCTGCCTTCAGTTCCCAGGCTAACAGAAACTTAAAATGCAACACCTCTGTGTCAAAAATACTTATCTCTCAGAAGTTGGCCTAGTACTGGAAGTAGTAAAACAGTTAAGCACTTTTACATTTGAAACATGTAATTATTTATGTTTCCAGACAATAGAAAGAAACCTCTAGCTGTAGACATCCTGTCTCCTAGCTGAAACTGAGAGATACCACAATTGTAAACAATTTCAACTTATTTTCTTGAGGGTTTGCAATTTAACTCTGTATGTTCCAGCTACTACTATTAAAACATACATTTGCACAGGTATATACATTTCTTTTCTTTTCTAGTAGGGTATACCGTGGTGTATCAAACATCCCTGTTCTTGTGTGAGTAGTTCCATTATGTGAGGAAGCTTGTGGTAATTGCCTCTGGCCATTTCCAAAAGAAGGAAGAACCACTGTTGCCTGGGCCAGAAGGGGTTCACCACAATGATCTTGGGGGATTCCTTCTGAATCTTCAGAAATACCCTGGATATTAGTATAAAGGATGAAAAGACATACAGGAACATTCCTGTTCAAAGAAAGAAAAAGGCATCTGTTTTCTAGACCTTCTTGCATGGAGTCTGAGAACAGAATTTTGCCAGTTGATTGTTCAAAGAGGAGGCATAGAGGTCTGCTTGAGGAACTCTCTATAGATGGATCAAATCTTGAATGAACACCAGATCTAATGTCCATTTGTGATGGTCTTCCCTGGTCCTGCTCATTTTGTCTGCCACACAGTTTTGCTCTGATGGAATGTAGAATGCCTGTAGAGTGAGACTGTGCTGTGACGCTATATCCCACGCTAACATGCTTAGCATACCTCTCAACCTCTTAGAGCAAGAAATCTGGGGAAAGACTAAAATAATAGGGGGACAAAGGTCCAAAAATAGGGACACATTTTAATTATTGCTCATATACACTTATAAAGTTACTAGAATAACATGATTTGTGTCCGCATGCAACTTTTGAAGGATATGAAGTCTGAAATCCAAATATATGTCATTTAATGACATCAATCCTTGGTGATTTTGCCAGAAAATCAAACATTTTATGAAGAACATACCAAACATATGAGGCAAAAATCTAGACAGTTGAGAAGTATGATGGCAAGTCTGCAAATAGGGTACAGTCTGGCTCCACCTTGCTTGTTGATGTACCACATCACTGTGGTATTACCTGTGACCACTTGAAGAGGTCCTGAGGACCAAAGATGATTCAGAGAATTGAATGCCTTGTTCAGAAGCAAGAGAATTGAATGCCTTGTTCAGAAGCAAGAGAATTGAATGCCTTGTTCAGGAGCAAGTATCTTCTTGATACTTATGTACTTGCATCTGTCCTTAATGTCCCACACCCCCTGCACTTTTATCCCTCCTGAAATTAGTCCCCAAGCAAAGTCTGAAGCATCTGTGGTGACTGACTGCTTTGGAGGAGGGAGGGAGAAGGAGAAACCCTAATTTAAGGATATCTGTTGTCTCCACCAAGTGATTTCTCTTTTAACAACCCATAAACTGTGATCTGAAAAGATAAAGGGTGTTAATGCTGAGACCAAAGAGATTTCAGATACCATTGTATCTTTCCCATGTGGAGTCTTGCCAGGGGTATCATGAGAATCATAGATGCCATGAGACTGAAAAGCCTGAGGTATTCACTTGCAGTGACTGAAATCTGAGTGAAAAACAGAAATAAATCTAAATAAAGATCTATTTTTTTCTTGTGGAAGAAAAGCTCTTTGAATTGAGGTGATAAGTTGACATCCCAGGAATACAATCCTGTGTGAGGGAGTCAAGAAAGACATTTGAATGTTCTCTTGGAATCCCAGCTTGTGAAAGAGATCTCCCACCCAAGAGGAAGATTCCTGGCATTTTAAAAAAGACTCTGTAAAGACAAGCAAGTTGTATAAATGTGGAAAAATGTGAATACCCTGTATACTGCAATGAACTATAATTGGAGCTAGACACTTTGTGAGCACTCTTGGTACAGTGGATAGTCCAAAGGGTAAAGCAGAGAACTGATACTCTGATCCAGACACACAAAACCTTAAGAAATGCCTGAAATCTGGATGAATAGGAATGTGATGATGAGCATATTTTAAGTCTAGTGTTACCAGGAAACTTGAAAGAGGAAGAAGCGGCAACATGTTTTGAAGTGACATAATTTTGAATTTGGGTACTTTCACAAACAGGTTTAGGAAATAAACTGGACTCAAAGTATTTTCTTTCTTTGAGGCTAGGAACATCCTTGAATAAAACCCCTTCCCTACCTGGGAAGGAGGAAATGGTTCCATCACTTCTTGGGCAGCATGTGATGAAGAAAATGAGGAATCAAAAGAGTCTGACCTGCAGGATGAGGAATCGTCCCATTGAAAGGAAGAATTTCCTCCCACTGCCATCTGTAACCCTAATGAATGATTTTCAGAACCCATTTGTCTGAAACAATCTGTTACCAAACAGAAAAATAGAAATTCAGACTTTCTGGAAGGGAAAGAGTGCCAGAGTGGGACAGGTCACAAGGTCTCTTGAATACTCATACAGACTTGTTGGAGTACCCTTGCTTTTGGGAAGTTTGAGACTTCTTTTTAGAACCTCCTTGCCACTTCTTCTTAAATATCTGCTTACCTGAATTTTGCTGAGACTGTTTATTCTGTTTTATCTGCCAAAGCTGGATAAGGAGAAAGACAATCACTTGGACAATTTTGAAGAGGAGGGCTGAAAAATCTTAGTTATTTCCTGGATCAGCTTGCCCCTTTCATCACACTTTTTGATCTCCTCTGCAGCCGAGGAACAAAACACTAAGGGGGAATTTAATAAAGCCTACACATTTTTTTTTTGGTTTAGGCATCGCACCATGATGCTTACACAGGCATGAACATTTTTAGATTCTGTAAACGGAGCTTAGGAGCGCACATGCATGCGCAAACACCAAAACTTCTGTGGCATTCAAATGGTCTGATAAGCAGGTGAATTTCATGCAAATGAGGCAGGTAGTGTGATCCAACAGGCAGAAAGACATCTGTTCACACCTTGTGTTAGTGTCCATAGTGTATGCGGAAAAATTCTGCATACAGTAGGCTAGACAGACAAAAGGGAGTGTAACACTGCAGAAATGTGGACATAAATCCCCTGAAGATGTAACATACACATCTGAGCAAAACTGTTAGTCTGTATGTCAGAAAGATTAAATGAAATGAGTTAAATTAATAATTTCTTTTAATAATCTTGGTGTGTTTGCGCTACATGCAGCTGTGCACAAGCATGCTTAATAGAAAAATAAAAAAATAGTAAAAAAGGAATTTTATAGTATGTAACAGAAATGTATTACAGAAACTTGTGTGGGGTACATACAATGGTGCATTGCTGCTGTTGCTAAGGTGATAGGGCTATGAAGCATGTAGTTTCTAGGCTGTCAGCACAGATAAGTATGCAAATAAGGTGGGGTTATTAAATAGCAGAAAGGCATAATCGTGTCCGCATATTCCCTTCGTGTAGGGTCTCGCACCATGTTGATGTTTACACAGCATGTGGCTGACATTGAGGGGGGTGCATCCTCTCATTTCTAAGCTCTTTTAAATTTAGATGCACAGGTGTGCCTGACTGAGTGTGTTTTGAAAACCGTGTGTATTCAATTAGACATTTTGACCTTTGTATAAGCTATGCTGCACGGCACTATGCTGTGCATGGTGTCGTGCACTGGAATAAGGCCATTAAATAATGTTAATTATATTCTAGGGAGGTGGAATGCATCATAGTTAGCCAATCACACATTCTGCACCTACAGCAGAGCTGATAAAATATGCATACACCCTACATTCTGATTTCCCACAAAACTCTGAACCATTGGAGTATAGACTTTGGAATTTTAACTGAGATAATGCTAGGGACTGCTGAAGGCCTGCTACATCTGTATGTGCTAGAGGTTGAAGTCAATGCTGCTTATGCTGCCTACAATAGGCTTAGGCAGAGAGGAGAAGGAGAAGAGTGTTCAGGCACAAGGTAACCTTCCAGAAGCTACATGAGTTGAAGACTGTAGACTGCTACAGGGTGGACAGGCACATACTACAAGAACTCACTGAGTACTGCCACCCTCAACTCAGACCCAGAGCCAGCAGACAGGAACCCATCCCAGTGGAAACAACTGTATGTGTAGCCCTTAGGATACTAGCTTCAGGTATTTTCCAAAGACCAACTGGTGACATGATGGGGGTCTCACAGGCAACTGCATCCAGGATACTCCATCTGTTCCTGGATGCCATGCTACCACATTCCAGTGACCACATATCTTTCCCCCTCACCACTGAGCAAGGGCCAGCAATATGCAACACTTCTTCCATGTAGCACACTACCCTGAAGTACTGGGTGCCACAAATTGCACTCATGTACACATCAAGGCACCACCCGGTGAAGAGGGTAGAATCTACGTCAATCACAAGGGGTACCACTCCATCAACTACCAGGTCATGTGCAATGCTCAGGGGAGTATCATGAATGTGTGTGCTGGCAGCTCTAGTAGTTATCATGACTCCCACATCTGGCACGCATCACAGATGTACCAGATGTTTGCTGGGGGGGACATCCCACACGGCTATTTACTGGGGGATGATGGCTACACTCTGGAACCGTGGATGATGACACCCATCAGAAATGCACACACACACCCATGAAAGAATGCCATAGTGAGGCACACGCACAGACTAGAAACATCATGGAGCATGTGTTTGAGCTTCTGAATTCACGGTTCTGGTGCCTAGATACATCTGGTGGAACCCTGCAGTACTTTCCAGCCACACGTGCACATATGTTCACAGTATGTGCTATTGCTACACAATATGACCCTGCAAAAACAGCTGCAGCAGGGTTAGCAAAGGGAAGGGATAAACAACCCCCCACCAGTGCCTAGGTCACCAGATCTCCAATCAAAGGGGGACTCGATGGACGACCCCCCCCATATCCTTGTAGGCAGATGTAGGTGTGCTCAGTATACCCTAGCTTTGGCTAAGAGACAATGCATAGCACATTTACTGGCAACCTAGGGACCTAGGGATTGACACCTTACTCCTGCTCACATTTATTGATTTATTTATTTATTTTACATTTGTTAACCGGGATGGTCTGACTGGACACAGGTCCATTTTCAGCAGAGGCTCAGGAAGAAAAGCTCTACAGTAAGTAAAATTTTACACAATATGTTAAAATACTTTATACAGAGAATTTTCAAACAATATGCTGAACTACAGTATACAGCAGAAGACATAACAAGATCTATATATACAGAAAAAAATAGTTACACATGGTTAATAACAGAATAAGTATACACATTCAATCAGACACATACATATATTAAACTTGATGCCAGGCAACCCTCACAATCTGTACCTATCCATGTATTGGCTGTGTACTGCTTTCATCAGACAGAGTCAGCCCTGAACTACAGTTCTGTCAGCTACTGCATTGGCAGGGTAAGTCTCTAACCTAGACAGTAGTTGTAAGGATTACTATGATATGGTATGGGATGTATGGATCTGCTAAATTTATGCAAGCAAATATAGTGGGCTATTTGGACAGAAGTAACATCCACATGGGAGTACAGATACCCAGTCCACTATCATGTGTCCATTAATAGGCACTAGGCCTCATGCATGGAATGTTCACTACAGCAGTCAAGTGAGATGTTAAACAGAGGGGTTACATGATAGTTGGACTACTGTGTATCCCAGCAGAACATTCAGTGTTGTTCCCTCATCCCCAACACAGCAGTGTTCTCAAATAACTGCTGTAACAGTAACTCATCAATGGTATATCTGTAGTCCAGGCAATCACAGGGCAGTAACATAGAAATTGATCATATATTGTATGTCTCACTTAATGCAAGAATAACAATGTACATATTTATGCTACTGATTGTGTGATGAATGTCTACTCTTTGGCTGGCAGCTTGTGTGGCTCACTAGACTAGGGAAGTTAGTGAGGGTGATGGCATTGATAGTTCTAATCTGGAAGTATCCACGTCTTTTGGATGTTACATAGTATTAGGCTGTTTTTTTTACAGACTGTCAGTCTGCATGTGGTGTAACATTATTAACCTCCATCACATAATTACATCAGACAGCTGAAGAATGCCATGGAAATCTTGAGTGAAGTGCAGTACTGCAGAAACAGGGACAAATGCCATTGTCTGTAACACACAAAATCCCGGACTGGAGTACAGGTAGGTGTAGCCTGGAGTCAGTTTATAAGTATTTACAATCCCACTGGGCATGCTCACATGCTTAGTTAAACAGAGTGCAATTCTGTTGCCCCTTGCCCAAAATGACCTGTTAGGTATAGATATGTTTATACATACATACATATATGTATAGATATCTGTCTGTCACTGTTTCACTCTCCCATAGATAGTATATCTGTCTTTCTCCCATAGATAGTATATGAATCTCTATATATACAAATAGAGCTATACCTATACATATATATATATATATATATATATATATATATATATATATATATATATATATATATATATATATATATATATATATATATATATATATATATATATATATACATATATATAGCTGTATATATAAAACATCTCAAGTCTCTCCCCATATAACTATGTAACACACACACACACACACACACACACACACACACACACACACACACACACACACATATATATATATATATATCATACACACACACACACACACACACACACACACACACACACATAGCTACATTTCTATATACATCCCTGTTATACACATAAATATGTGTGTGGATGTCTGTATTGTCCTATGTACCCTGATAATGGTGAGTAAAGCTGCACTATCACACATCTATAATGTTGCTCAAAGGATCCAAAGTAAGGGCTCAACAGTAAATAATATACTTACCTACAGACCCCTGTGCCTGATGGATGTCACCACATATACAGCAAGAGGTGAGCAGGTGGTGCAATGCATAATGTTGTCTACGCACACATGGATAGGGCACATTGTTCTTGCTCACAGGCTTGCCTATCCAAATGCAAACAGCCACATATGGCCAAACTGGTAACTATGGCCAAATAGCTAAGATAAAGAACAATTATCTGACTGCTAGGCGACTAGATGCAGATAACAGTCTGATGCAATTTCACTCTGCATGCCACAGATGCTGTTAAACTCAAGCCTGGTTTGTGTAATCCACATGTAGTTTGCCTGCAGTCATACTGAAAACAGACAGTGTATGAGATAAGTACTGTTATCTATAGCATGTAAGAGTAGCTAGGTAGGGATTCTAATATTATTGCAGACCACTTGGTGTGTTTGCACATGTATTCCCCTGCAAAACAACTGAGAATCCCTTATTGACTATGAAACTACAATAGTGCTGCACTTTTTCCTCTGTAAGTTGTTGCCAATTTCCAAACGACCCTCTTCTACAAGCCCTGCTGATGTCATCAACCTTAAGACTACCAGCTGCCATTGAGATGTCAGACTTAAGCTGTGGTATATGCGATAAGTACTGACATCTATAGTTTGCAAGAGTAGTTAGATAGGAGCTCTAATCTCACTGCAGGCCACAGTGTGTGTGTGTGTGTGTGTGTGTGTGTGTGTGTGTGTGTGTGTGTGTGTGTGTGTGTGTGTGTGCGCATGCATCCTCCTGCAAAACCCCTGAGAATTCCCAATTGACTATGAAACTGCAATAGGTTTGTACTTTTTAGCCCTGTAAGTTGCTCCTGGTTTCCAAACTGCCTTCTTCTACAAGGCCTGCTGTTGTCATTGACCTTAAGAGTACCAGCTGCCATTATAATGTCAGCCTTACGCCATGGTGCATGAGATAAGTACTGTAATCTATAATGTATAAGACTGGTTAAGTAGGGGATTTCACTGCAGGCCACTTGGTGTGTGTGTGCATGTATCCTTCTGCAAAACAACTGAAAATCTCTCATTGACTATGAAACTGTACTTGTACATGTTGCTGATTAAAGTCCCCATTTACCTGCTATTAGAGACCTCAATTACATTCATTAGTCTTTGACTTTCTAGTGGTGTGGTCCTGTACAAGACTCCAAGTTACACTTTCTGTTTTCCATTACTGTTTCAGCAAGTTTGCGCAATGCAGCATGATGAACAGCTCTGCTTAAACGCTTAATTACGGTAACTTGCAATTACTATGTTATGCTTAAACCACCTGTTTTAATTAACATCTGTGTGGCATGTGGCAGGTTAATGCAGTGGTCTTCAGGTGCAAAGGTCTTGGGTGCAAAATAGGGGACAGGTGTTTATTTTGTATAAGTTTATTATCATTTAAAACAAATATATCCATATAGCTACATTTAGCTGAGCTTAGTGACACTGTGCTGTGCCCCTTTGCACAGCATCATGCAAAAAATCTTTAAAGAAAAGAAGAAAAGAGAGATAGGACAGTGGTGAAATGGTGTAGAAGCAGGGGGAAAAACATAGTGAAAGGCAGGTAGGTATGTGCAGGAAGGGTGTAGGGAAGAACCATAGCTAGCCATTTCCTGTACAGCAACAACTGTGCACTTTGACAAAATTTGTAGATTAATTTAGACTGTCACCCCAGAGAGGAGTGAGGACAACATAACTGCATTGTCAAGCCAATTGGACCAAATTACATGTGTCCAGTGGACATGTGTGTGAAATGGAGAGCTATGTATGGGATGATATTTTTTTTTGGGGATAGATCCCCATTTTTTAAGGTGAGAGTGTAATGCTGGGGAAGGGACATAGGTATATTTGGGAAGCTGAGAAAACTTTTACAGACAGACAAGACAGCAGACAGGGGTGATGTGTGACACAAGAGGGGGGGTGAACACCTTGGATGGGGAGGGTGTTGTGGAATCCCAGTCTCAAACACCTCCACAAGGTAGCAGCATGACTCAAATCCCTACCTATGGGAATGTCTTACTGAACCTTTACTGCCCCTGGGGTGGCAGTGGTGGAGGCTGGGCTCCAGGGCGAGTCTGGCCCACCAAAGTGGCCAGCATGCTCTCCATCTGGTGCAGACGGCATCCAAAACCACAGGACACAATCCTGTGCACCAAACCTGCTAATTCATTGTGAGTGAAAACAACCCCTTCCACCATTGCTCCCAGAGGAGGGACGAGCCCCATCCTGAGGAGCAGAACTACCTGATGCTATAGGTAGTACAGGGGCGGCAGAGGAGGCACCACCAGGCTGGGTCCCAGGTGTGCTGGGCCTAGTTGCCAAGGCCAGAGAAACCAAGGTAGGTGGATCACCTGGAACCAGCCTACCTTATCATGCTGTAGTAAATTAAATATAAAGATAAGTTAAGGTTAGTAATAACCAAACCTGTGTTAGTATTAACTTAATGGAACATAATATTGGTTAATCCAAAAACATATTAAGGTACATTATGTGAAAGACAACATTAAATAATATAACAGTAAGTATGTTAACAGCAAACCAGAATGAAATAACCCATAACACCAACAAAACAGTTAGTTTAACAGAATATATTAATATTAAATCATAATAATAAATAACATTAAAAAATTAAAGAATATAAGGGGTGGGGAGAGAGAGAAAACATACCTTTAGTGAAGTTGCAGATGATATTAATACACAGACTGCTAATACATACTTCTACAGGTGTGCAGTGTCACTTGTGAGTACAGTGATTCAAATTCTTCTATAGATGATGTAGCAAGTACATATCTCTCAAGCATTTAGCATGGGATAGTATGGGCCAAGCACTAAGAAATGCAGGTACACAACTACACAGAACTGTTTCACATAATGTGCACATACATAACTACCAAGGTGTTCTGTAAATGGATTTGCAAATACATTGCATTCCAGGTAATTATTTATCTGCTAATCATGGACCAGACAGATTGGGCAGTTATTACATTACAAAAAATCATGACACTTGAGAGGTATGTTTGTGTTCATTAAGCAGACTAGAAAGCCATCATGTCTTAGTTGGCAGGCATGGGAGTAGAACTCAAAGCTGTGACTACAGGGGATATGTGCACATTATGTAACAATAGACTGCAGTGACATTAGAACAGACATGCAATGAATACAGCCCTGCTGCACTTACTTCAACATATTCTTATGAAACCACAGTCCTGCTTTATACTTTATTGTTATTGCTCCTTAGAATCTGTGCAGTACACACATATCTGCCCAGAACGTGGGCTACCTTACCCATAAACCTTGTTCCTGGAGTAGGAGGAATATGAAGTCTTATGTGAGTGAAAGTGGGCTACAGACAGCCCTGAATCGTACTGTAGATTGTGCAATACATTTATCAGGCAACTACTTTTGCATTCTTTATTTCAGTTGCACAGCTGTCCATACCTTTTAACTGTACAGATATTTGCAGAAGGTCCAGTTTTTGCCTCATATTTTTGGTCCATTTTTCATAAAAGTGTGGTTTTCTGGCAAACTAGTGGCATGTCATTAAAGCCTGAAGTCAGAAAATAATGACAGACATTTGAGTTGTAGACTTCATACCCTTCAGAAAATGCATGCTGATGCAAAACCTGTTATTCTATCAACTTTCTAAGTTTGTAAGAGCAATATTTAAAAACTGTCTCTAATTTTGGGCCTTTGTCCCACTTTTATTTATGTCTTTGTCCAGATTTCTTGCTCTAAGAGGTTGAGAGGTATGCAGCTGTCTACAGCAACATTAGAACAGACTTGCAATAAAAACAGCCCTACTGCACCTATGTCAACACATTCTAATGAAACCACAATCCTGCTTTACACTTTATTGTCATTGCTCCTTAGAATCTGTGCAGTACACGCATGATATCCGCTCAGAACATGGACTACCTTACCCATATACCGTGTTCCAGGAGTGGAAAGAATAGAGAGCATTATGTGAGTGAAAATGTATTTATTTATTTATTTAAATTTGTTGACCGGGAGTGTCCGACTGGACGTGGGTCCATTTTCAGCGGAGGCCCGGGGAGAAAAGCTCCACAGTAAAATAAACAGACAGTAGTTACATTGGATTACATAGTGATTAACAATTTAACATAGAAATTACTTACAACATATTTACAGATGAAGAACATAGTACATCAGTAGACAACTAGAATCTTTATCTGTGAAGTACATAACAGGCATTAACAAATGTAACAATGAGAAGTTCCTGCTGTATAATAAGTACTAGGCTTATGAGCATCTGAGCTTGCTATCATCTAGGTAGTTAGTGGAGGTGAAAGAAAGGTAGTCATTGGATGGGGTGGATGATATTAGAGTGGGAGTTGCAAGGGCATAGCCAGCATGTTTTTAGGTGCGCTTTTAATAAAGTTTTGAAGTTGGTGCATGATGGTGTAAAATAGGCTGCAGACAGCCCTGAACAATACTGTGGGTTGTGCAATACATTTATTAGGTAATTACTTTTGCATCCTTTATTTATTTCAGTTTTACAGTTGACTGCAGCATCAGTAGAACAGACATGCAGTGAATACAGCCCTACTGCACTTATTACAATACATTAGTTATCAATTACACTTTATTGTTATTGTCATTTGGTATTGTTTATTGATTATTGATTATTGCGCTACAGTTATCAGAAAATATCTGTACTTACCACACTCATGGTGCATCCTGCTGGCCAGCCACTTGACATGGGACTGGACGTTGAGAGCCCATTCAGCTGCAGCTGTTGGAAGAGAAGCATGCCACTATGCATACCAGTTTTGTACAGATTCAGCTTGTATTTTAATTAAGTAGTGACAAATATACTTACTTATCTGTGGGGCATGCCCAGCCCTAGCCTCTTGGACCCAGGTGTCTAAGGTTCCTCTCTTCCTTTGCTTCAGGTCATAATAGTGGTGACAACACTGCTCACCAGTGTGGGGAATACTAGTAGCACTGGTAAGATCTCTGGCCAACTTATCCCAGGCTTCAGCTTTACATTCTGAACCCTGGTAATTGCCCTGCAACAGCTGAGGTTCGTAGTTTTGGACCAGGAGTCCAACAAACCCTCTGGACTCCTGCACACTCCACCTCTGTGCCCAAAAGCACGCTTCCTCACCAACACCACCAGGCATAGCGACAGGTTAATAAGACTCCAACGAATGCTGCAGAATTCCCACCTATTGCCCTTAATATAGGCTGTTTTCCCACCCTTATATGTCAAACTGCAACATTCAAAAAAGTGACACACTGCTTAGCATCGCCCAAACTCACACAACCGTGTTTTAGTGAAGCTTATCAATGCACAGACAGGAGTGGCTGTTAACCATGTTTAAGCAGTGCTTAGCACCATACACCTTTTTTCAAATGTAACAAATTTGTTTTTACATTAAACAGCCCTTTAGGTCAGCTCACACATTTCCTCAGTAATAAATGTAAAAAAGGTATGACTGTTGACTCAGAGAGCCAGAACCTACATCATTCTAGGCTGCGACTCTACCCATTCAGCTATGTGTATAGCATGAAAACCAATATGCCTTCACATATAGTACTAAGCTACCTGTTAACATTGCTAAGCACCATGCTATGCCATGCAAATGGACATTCATACTATAAAATAAAAACATGGTAGACAGAAACACATAATTAATTACATCTGGTTTCTATTTATAGATGTCTGGCAGATGTCACCTGTGCATGTATAAGCCAAGCTTCGCATCGTTGTGCTCTGCGCTATGCCGGGCAAATGAGCATTAAAAGAAAAAAAAATTAATTACATCCAGTTTCTATTTTTAGATGTCTGGCAGGTGTCAGCTGTGTATGTGTAAGCACAGTTCAGCATTGCTGTGCTCCATGTCACACCACACAAACATGAATTAAAAAAAAAATTACATTTAACACATATTTCTAGACTACCAGGGTACATTACAGGTATGTACATTATCCTCTACAAAACATCTGTCCAGGAATTCCCTGGACAATCCACAACTATGGGACACTACACTGCTGCCCACATGGATTCAATATCCATGTTACCGTGATCTCCTTCAGCAGAGCACCATGATTAATATTCATGGAGAGCTGCCAAGAGGTAACTGTGACCATGTACACTGATACATTCCATGTAGGCTCTACACAGAGCCTACATGGATTTTATTGAATCCTGGAGTAAATCTCTCTCCAAGGAAGAATTTTAAATCTCATTCATAACATAATCTGGAAGGTTCTGAGAATTTACTAAGCAAACCTCCTTGAAAGTGTACTAATGGCCACAGCCCTGGAAGACATATCAACAGAGCAACTGAAGTAAATTGCTAGCCTGCTGTGGTGACAAAGACTGTTTGCTTAACTTTTCTTTTTGTGGCTGGAAGAAGAACAGACCATGGGAGTGACAGTCTGTTCCACGGTCAAGCTGAAAATGGTGCCTCTATCCTGGGGAAAACTAACCAATAATGCTAGTAAAACTACCAGTCCACAAATTATACTTTTTTGACAGAAAAAACACAGTAAAAAGCATTTTCAATCACTATGGCAGCCCCACAGCCTTAAAATAAATATAATTTCTCCACAGAAAAAAAAGTGTATAAGTTAGATAACACCCCTTTTAAACTGACAGAAATAATGAGTGCACCATTTAAAAGTGTGGTACAGTAGCATGGCAATCCATTAAAACACAATATTCCTAGATGTAAAATAACTTTCCTAAAGAGGAAAGTAATAAAACATCAGTAAAAAAATAATAACATGGAGGGATTTTTTCCCCCAAGGGAACTTAAGGTCTTCATGCTCAAACTTGTCTTTTAGCTCAGCTCAAGTCGCTGGAGAGTTTGGGTGCATGGAAGGTGCTCTGAAGCTTTAGAAATTGGCCAGCTGTTCTATCCTTGGTAGGATATGACACATATGGCTACGGCTACTACAGCAGTGATCAGTATGAAGAACATCATGTTAACACTCTCTCTTTCCTTTCTCAAGCATCTTGTTCACCACATTCAGCTTCTACTTCTCCTGAATTCAAAGAAGCAAGGTTCATATGGCTCCTATCTTATCCCAAACATGGCGGCTGGGATACTTCTTTCATGTCTACTATTCGCAAGTGAACAGACATGAACATCTGCATCTCATTAAAAAAAAACACTTCCAAAATTGTAGAAAAAGTCAGTTTAATGATTGTCAGATTCCTGTTCTCTTTACCTGCTTTTGAAAGCTGTAATCTCTGTTGAAACATGATATGAGAAAAGTTATGGTCTCATTTTGCCATGGTTTCATTTTTGTATCATAAAACAGGCTGAATCAAAAATTATCCATAGTTTAGTACATATTTAGTCTGACAAAGATAAAGGCAAATAATAAGCTTTTTCTATTCCAAACAACTTCTTTGCAAATCTAATTCATAATGCTATCTTAAATTAAACACAGTCCAACGATCTGTTCTCTGTCTTTGGCCCCGAAAATGACATTCAGGTTGTGATTTCTCTTGTTATCTTTAAATGAAACAGATCACTGCTTGATATACACCATTTCCCCTGCATTTCAACTTACTTATCTCATACTTCACCTGCTTTTTTATTTCAATGGCAGCATGATGTTGGATTTAATTATGTAAAAACTCATAAGCTTCTTCTTTCATTCTTCACAATTGCTTAGCATAGCCCATTGAAGTACCAACTTTTTAAGTTGTATCTTTGCCATCTCTCTATTTGGGTTTTCGGGTCAGGCTATAGCCATATAAACAAACTAACCTCACTTTTCACTTCTTCCAGAATCACCTCATTCTCATTTTTAACCATATCCACTGCCATCATAATGTGTATTACATTTTAATATGCTAACACACCAAAATTACTTTGGAAAAACATGTTACACTTAACAATAATATTAAATTATATCTAATAAACAGAGTACCTAAGCAAGATTTCCAACTGCAAGAAATAACTTTACATCTCTCCAGGGAATAATTTTTGAACTTTCAAGTTTATACTGTAGCTAAGACTGCCATTTCATCCTTAGAGACTTCAGTGTAGCTCATAGCTAAAGCTGTGCAATCTAATTTTGTCTTATCTTTACAGGGAAGGCCTCAAGAAAGCTGATTTGGGCAGTCCAGGAAAGGTGTGAAGTCCTAGAAACATTGGTCGAATTAATGCAGGCTACTTACAATGACCTGATAACACAAGCATAAACAGGGTTTGGGCTCAGAATGGTTTCCAGTGGGAGTGGGGTGCATCAGGCTTCAGTTCTGAGCCCATTGCTGTTCATACTGATGATGGACTACAGTAGCAAACAAGTCAGAGGGGATAGATCAACGAAGCTGTTTTGTAGATGTGGTATTACAAACAGACTCTAAACAGGAACATCATCAAAAGATGGGGGAAAGAAATGCAAACCTAAAGTCACACTGGATGAAACTGAGTAAAAGCAAGGCAACTGTCATAGCAGCAAATGGGGGAAATCAGAAGAAGTTGAAAATTGAGATACAAGGGAAAATAGAAGACCACTAACAGCTTCAAGTATCTGGAAGGGGTAGCTGTGGAGAAGGAAAGTCTGAATGGGAAGGAGGTCAAAACTAGAAATAGAGGGAATGCAGTCAAATAGCACAGAGTCTCAAGAGTAGTGTGTGACAGAAGAATGCAAAAGAAGTTGAAAAGTAAGGTGTACAAACCAGTGGTGTAAATGGTACTACTATATGATATGGAAACCTGGGCAGTGAGGGCAAAGAAGTTCAGGAAGCTAGAGGTGCTAGAGATGAAATGCTTGGGATGGGTAGTAGGATGCACACAGTGGGACAGATGAAGAAATGATGATATCAGAGCAGAAGCCAAAGTAGCCCCAATTGCCAAGAAGGCTAAATAGAACAGATTGTGGTGGTTTGGGCAGATATACAGAAAAGCAGAAGATGATTTAGTGAAGAAGATTTGGGAGAGGCAGGAAAAAAGGCAAGAAGAAATGAGAATACCCAGCAAACAGATGGACTGATTGCACAAGAGAAGACCTGTGGCAGTTAGTCATGATTATTGAGGGAGGTAGAAGAGTGGCACTGAATCGAGAGACATAGTCACAGTTGGAACCATATCTCAACCCCATGTAAAACATTGGAAAATGGAGGACGGTGATGATGATGATGATTACAGGGATCTTTGGAGGTGGTCTTGTTTAGTATCGAACTGTGTGGCACACTGAATTATGCATACAGAGCTACTGTGTTGGGCCGGGATTGCATCAGTTCATTGGCCAAGCTTTTGCAAGGTGGTCACAAAGCAACATCATAAAGTCAGGATTAGCAGGAAGGCAAGAGCTGACCTACAGTTATTTACTTATTTATTTATTTATTTTACATCTGTTGACTAGGATAGTCCAACTGGATACATGTCCATTTTCAGCGGAGACCTGGGGAGAAAAGCTCCAAACACAACATGCAGAAAAAATAATACAGGAAAAATCATAATATCAATACATGTTGCAAACAATTTACAGACTCTGTTCAGTCAGGCAAGTTATACATTCACTCATTATTAAACTTATATAAGTATCTAAACTAACAATGATGTCACAGCTTGTATGTAGTATAAAGTACTGTTTGGCACACAATTATAGAAAGGAGCTAGTCAGGAATAGAACAAGGACATAGCCAGTATGTGTTAAAATGTTGTCTTGAGACTTTTTTTGAAATGAGTTAGTGAGGATACTAGAGTAAGGTTGGCAGGAAGGGAGTTCCAAGTTTTGCCGACAGAGATGGCAAACAGGGAGTCCCCAGCTGAGTTACTGATTTTGAATGTTTGAAGCAGCAGTCTGTTAGATGAGCAAAGTGGCCTGAGGGTACTGTAGGGGCTAATGATGTTTTTAAGTGCAGGCATGTTTTCAGGTTGGTTGAGTACTTTATATACCACTATAAGCTGGTTGTATTGAAGTAGTCTAGGTAATTCAAGCCACCCTAGGAGATTTAGGTTATGACAGTGGTGTGTCCTAAATGCCATGCCTGTGGCAAATCTAGCAATGTGGTTATGTAGTTATGGTATATGTTTCTATCAGACTTTGATGGTCATTCATCCTGGCAAAAAAAAAATGGTGACAAATGACTCTTTGCTGCTATTTATAGATGCATCAGGGGATTTTAGAATGGGGGCATATTTTAATAGCCAGTGGTTTTCTGCCCCTTAGTCTCAATTTTGGTCAAAAGACAGGAAGAAGGAATTCATGTTTGAGAAATAATACCTAATCAGGATGCAGTATTTGTACCAACTGTGAAGTAAGAAAGTGATTTTTAGATCAGACAATGAGGCAATTGTTTGACTTTTTGTTAAAAGAAAATCTTCCAAGTCAGTTTGGGTTCATTTTGTGGTAAGGTTTTTGGTTTTGTTGAGCTTACCCTTCAATTGTTCATTTTATGCAGAACACCTAGCTGGCAGTCATACTGTTTTGGCCAGTTCTCTATCTCAGCAGCAGGTGCCCAAGTTCAGACAATTGGCTTCCAATGCAGCTCTCATTCCCATTCGCATTCCAGAGGAGGAGTGGGAAGTTACAGATGAATAACAAGCACTATCTGAGGAATTTGTGCCCCCCCCCTCCATACAAAGAGGGTAAACAAAGCAGCTTTCAAACATTTATTTCAAGTTTGTAAGTCTCTTCTGCCAGAAAAGAGGAGTTGGTCTTTTCAAATGACTATATTATTTAGCATACTGTTGCTCGGAGAGCATAGCTCATTCTACTTTTATAATAACTCATTCTTTTAGAATAAATTGAACTACTATAAGTTTATTTTTTAAAGTCTTTACTATTCTTGACATAAAATAGTGGGGTTTGTTTAGAATTCTGAAAGGATAGGAGGGATTTAAAAGGAGTCACTCTGAATTTCGTCATCCTATAGGGTATCTTTTATTAAAATCCATTTTGTTAGGTGTTCATGCATCTTCTAATATATTTATTTGATCTTGGCTACATTATTTATCTGGGTGTAGCTGGGTGCTTATACAGTCAGTAAGTTACTGAAGTCTTTAAAACTGAAGGCTAAATCCACAGATATAAGACCAATGAGTCAGTCAGTGGTCATAAAGTTATTCTAGACAGAATAGAGGACTAATTACTTTATGTCTTAGGTTGGGGAGCTACACTGCGTACTCTGTCCAGCCCTATTCACTTGGAAAAGCTAGTATTTATTTGTCCTAATGATGCTCAGGCAACTCCAAAGTACCTTGGTTCATTGTCATGTAATGTTTTGGCCCACCAAGGTTTACATTCTTTTAGTTACTCCTCTCGGTCTTTTAGAATGGGGGATTCTCTAATTTAACTCATTTGGGTCCGTCCGTTGAAATTATAAAAAGGACTGAGAGCTGATCTTCCAAATCTTACCCAAAATGTATTTGTTAATGTTCTATATTCAATGTTTACTTATGTTTTACAGTTTCTTTCTTTCAGAGCAATGGCAATTCATTATTTTGGACCATTTCTTTACCTGTCAAGTGACTGAGAGAGCAAAATCTCACATTCAAGGGGAGAATTTCGGTTTGCATAATCTTTGGCATGAAGTATTGTGTAAGGAAGTTTCTGGGTTGAGATGGGAGCATTTGATGCCAACCTTGATTGACATTTTGAATTACTTAAATCAAGTACAGGTATTTAACGTTTACCTGGGGTAGAGGGAGGATTACTTGGGCTTTATTCCTAACTGAAAATTGTCATATTACATTTTGAGAGACCTTGCTATGATAAATTTACAATTGGGATTAGGTATGGCATGGTCAGTCATTGTGTCTCTTTTAATTTTGCATATGGTTAGCAACCCTTCAGCTATCGAAAAGGCAAAAAGATATGTAAATCACAGAGTAGCCCATGTATTTCTGCATTTAGGAATATCAGTAATTGAATACTGTGACTTTTATGATAAGGATCCTATCTTGTTTGTTAAGGATGGGATTCATCTTTCTGCATTTGGTTTGGATGTTTTTAATCTCAGTTCTTACTGTTCTGGGCTATCTATCTATCTATATTATGTATAATATATATATATATATATATATATATATATATATATATATATATATAGGTCCAATTCAGAATCTCAAAATACTGAAATGTCAAACTTCAGTATTTCAAGACAGGAACGTTGAAATACCAGAAACACAAAAACTCAAAATACCAACATGCAAAACACGCAGAATACAAATAAACGACCAACCCACCCCAACATAAAACAAAAAAAATGAACAAACTACAAACATGCAAAACTACCATATGTTTTTGCAGGGGGGAAAGCCCCCCTGCATCCCCGCTACTTATATATACCAACTTTGAGGTTGCACTAACTCAAAAAATAACACAAAAACCTACCTGTACATGCCCTACACTCCCATTGCACACTGTCATACTTACACTCATTAATAACACACACACACTACACATGTACAAAAAGCACCATTTTCAACAGTAACATACACACTCTCTCAACTACCTATCCCAAACCACACCTAAAACTCTCCAATAAAATAAAACATAATATATTTGTACCAAAAACCCTAAAAAAATAAACACACACCTTAATCTCCGTATGTAACCACACATCATCCGCCATATGGAAATCTAAGAACACAATGCCCCTTAAAGAGACAACAAATAATAAAATGCACACCACACCTACCATGGATTTGGGAAACAAAGATTCTTTAAACTGAGTTTCGAATAACTGCACTTTCTACATTCCCGTCTTGAAATACTGAAATTCGTTATTTCAGTATTTTGAGATTGGAAAGTGGACCCATATATATATATATATATATATATATATATATATATATATATATATGGATCCCCTTCAGTTAACCGAAACACCACAACGCCGAAACACAAATCACCGACACCAACAGACTGACAACACAAAATACCAACAATACACACAACCATACATGCACTAACCGTAACCCAAACCCTAACCCTAAGGTCCGACACAACTGCACACTTACCCTACCCGCACCCTAATCCTAACTCACTTAACCCACCCCTAAACCCACAGTCCATCACTATCGCACACACACCCTACCTGCACCCTAACCCTAACTCACTTAACCCACCCCTAAACCCACAGTCCGTCACTATCGCACACACACCCTACCTGCACCCTAACCCTAACTCACTTAACCCGCCCCTAAAACTACAGTCCCTCACTATCGCACACTTACCTGTCTGCTCTCTAACACTAAATCCCTCACTCTATCGCACACTTACCGAGTCCGTCGGGTTCTCACCTTGTCGGTCATCTGCGTTGTCAGTGATTTCGGCCCATCGGATTCCTTGTCGGTCTAGTGAACTTTCGGGCATCTAAAGGTGATCCATATATATATATATATATATATATATATATATATATATATATATATATATATATATATATATATATATATATATATATATATATATATATATATATATATATATAAAATGTTGAGAAGTGTTTTTAGATATATAAATAATTTCATTCTGTGGTTTAGTATAAAAAATAACAACAAATAAAAAAGTAAGAAATATACTGAATACAATACATGAATTTGATTTGTCCAGGAAAATTGTGGGAAATGTTTGCTTTATGCAGCCTTGCATTTGGTTGCTGTGGAGACTTCCTCAATTTTTTCTCTACCCCAGTCCCATTCCTGGGCTGGTATAAGATGACCATATAATAAAATGAAGATGTGTGAAAGCCAGAACTCAGAGAATTTAAACCATGATCCAAAAAACACAAAAGACTGCCACCAAGGAATGTGCTGGAAAATTTCCAATGTGAACCACAATAAAAGGTATATCCAAGAGTTCAAATAACAGGAAAAGTAGCTGGCAATATACTTTTTTATTGAAAATGACAGTTAAGCGGTCTCATCCTAATCTACTGAAGGACATCTTTGGAACTAAACATTAAAAGCCATGCCACTATACATATATATAAATATATATATATATATATATATATATATATATATATATATATATATATATATGCCCTCATTATCATAATCAAATAGTTCTAATTAAACAATCATTGTTCTTAAAGGCCCATACAGCAAAATTTCACATAATGTATAAAACCAGTATGAACAACAACCAACTGAAAATCAAACACTTATACACAAGCACCAAAAATTAACCAGCTATAATACAAATGAACATATATTTCTTATTTAGCTAACAACTACTCTTTATAAATTAACAGACTTTAGTTTTAAAAATGATGTTATAGAAATTATTTCATTTCATCCTGGTTATTTGTTTGATTCCAAGGCCAGCTGCCACATTAATTCTCTGTATTCAGTTTTATCCTGCCGCTGGCCCCCTCTTGGTTCTCATTTTATCTGCTCCAATATAGAAAACTTAAAATTCCCCTTTAAACAATACTGTAAATATTTTGCTAGTGCGCTTTTGTCATTATTTTACTGATATCATATGTGTGTTCATAAATCCCCTTCCTCAAAATTATTTCTGTTTTTTCCTGTATAGAAAGAATTACATTCATCACACATAGCAATATATATCACACTATTAATATTACAATTAAAATACTTATTATTCCTTATAACCCTGTTTCTAGACACCACTTCAATACTAGCCTGATTACTTATATACAGGCATTGTTAACATTCCAGTTTTCCCTTGGTGTATGTCATCGTTGAGTATGGGTGGTGCCATTCACAACCAATTCAGGGCAAAACTGATTATTGCCTTTTAGATTCTGGATGTAGCTGAAGAATGCCTTGTGATTATCCTTAGTTAGGAAGGCTATTTTTGCTTCATAATTACCTTTGGAGGACTTGACAAGATCTCTGATTTTTTTTGTTTAAGCCAGTGAGGGATTTCTTCCTTTGCCGAACCATTTTCCTCTTGTTCTTGTACATTAGTTTCTTTCTCTTGTTGTATAGACTGTTTATAGTAGGAGTCCACCAGAGTGCCTAGTTTTTTCGGCAAGACCTAGTTTTAATCTGGTCAGGTACAGCTGACTCTATACAACTGCTTCAGTGGTTATACAGGGTATTCATTTACACCTCTGTATAGGAGTCTGTGTTATCTGCATTCAAGGGGACTTTGAATCTTTTTATACCATCAATTAGTAGGAGGTAGCTTGTCTTAGAAAAATTCTTAAGCATTTTTAGCTTGATGGGGTATCTGATCTTATAATTACAATGAACAAGACTGATTTATGGTCCAATCCTACCAGGGTGGACATCACACTGGGAGGGGGTGCAATGCTCTCCCATGTTAGTGAGTACTATGTCCAGGACATTTGAGACTGTTGTGGATGTACTGACTAGCTGTTCTAGAGCATTTGCATTCATAAAGTCCATGAATTCCTGAACCAACATGTTTGTGGTCATGGCTGTTACCCAGTCAATGGTAGGATAATTAAAATCACACAGTGAATAAGGTGTTGGGCTCTATGCCAAGTGACTACAGTAAGAGCAGGTATGCTTTATGCATTTCCTGTTTCATGGTGGGGGACTTCTAGCTAGCTATGATGTGGTAGAGGGCTTTGCCAATAGTTAATTGGACATGGAGTAGCTCAGGAGAGTCATACTGCTTGACCAGTCTCAAGGTGTACTTATCCTTAATGAAGATGGATACACCTCCTCCTTTGGTTCTTTCACTCTCAATTTGTGGTCTAAACATATGGAAGGCAGCATAGCTCTGCACAGCTGGGATGCTTCCCACACCTTTGAACCAAGTCTTGGTGACTGCACAGACATCAGCATCTTCCAAAATGAGGAGTGCTTCCAGAGAGTGCAGTTTCTTGTTTAGACTCCTAGCATTCAGCAGCAGTACCTTGAGTCTATCTAGTGAGGATTTTGTTATGTTGGGTAGTTGTCTATTTTGACACTGCATAAAAAAGACATAATAGGGGTGGCTAATGCCTTTCCCAGTATCTGAAATCCTAAAGGAGGTAGGTGCATACCATCTCTGGCAAAGCAGCATGGCATGTTGACCATGTCTTCACAGGGTGACAAATAGTGGATCTCCTTGGACTGACACCAGAAGCTAAGCCAATTGTTAAAGTCGTTCATTTTTTGTTTGTATTGCGATATCATTCTTGGAGAAGGTAGAATGCTGCTTAAAGTTAGGCTTATACCTGTCTGTGACACATAATCTGACAGCTCAGTCATGTTTCTCTTCATATAGTCCAGTGAGGCAGGTCTCAAGTCATTCACCCACACAGAGACTATGACGGTCATACTGGTACTTGTGGTTGAGAGACTTGAGTGCTTAGGTGACTTGACAGATCCTGGCACCTGACAGACAACGAACCATAACCCACTCCTTATCCAACCTGGTAAGGGGAACATCCATGTGACACAGAATGGAGTCACCTATGATTAATACATTAGGTTTTGTGGTATTACACCTTATGGGCTTATTTGTTGGGACACTGGTGTGTGTTATTATGTGTTGTGGTTGTTTTTTTGCATTGTTATGTGTGCAAATGGTTTCCTTTTTGGAGGCCTCTGATCTTTTGGTAAGTTACTAGTGATTACCCCCACATACATGGGCTTATGTGTCATGTCCTTAGTGTGGGAAGTGTGTTTGTGTGCTGACATGTTTTGAATTTGATTTGTCCTTATGTGAGAGCTTTGCCTCCAATTTCATAGTGTAATTACATCTCTCACATAAAGTATTTGTTTGTTTCAGGAGTAAGTAGTTGTTAGCATACATTAGACAATTGGTACATTGCCTCAGGATGCCCATGTCTATCAGGCTGGCCAGAAAGATGATGGGAAACTGCCCACCCATGATAGCAGCGTCCTACTGTATGTTTTAATAGGGAAGAGAATGGGTTAATTTGACAGGACTGTGCTGATAGTGCCACGACTACAAGGGGGACCTATACTTTGTGTAGGCTAAGGTTGATTAATAAGGCAATGCTGTTCAGTGTGCAACTGAGTTGCTCCTAGAGCAGCAGAAAAGCTTGGAAGGGTTGACTGACAGCTGTTTAGTGAAAAACTGAGCTTCTAGGCTTTTGCATCTGTAGAGGACACTGTTAACCACCACTGAGAGAAGAGCAGCACTACACAAACATGAGGTGTAAATACAAGCAAAGAGAAACAAGTTTTAAGCTAACTACCAATTAGGAAAGCATACAATAAGCCTTCCACCAGCAATCCCCAACTCAGACAGGTTAGATCTGCACACTTTTGCCACAGGAGTGCAGAAAAAAAACAATCTTAATGTAGAATAGCTAGTTTGGAGCCCAAGTGTAACAAGACCACACAAACTACATATAACAGCCCTAAAACTAGCAGACACAATGTAATACAATGCAATTAACTACTTAAAGCAACAGCAGACAGTACTTTTGTTTTGAACTGCTAAAGTGCAGTCATACACCTCTCTCTTTTCTGCTGAGGTTGAATATATATCATGGCAGACAACAACTACTGCATAAGCTATGATCTTTGAAGTGAATAGGATCATGATAATATGTCCCAAAGACATGATAGATATGCTGGGAGATACATAGCCTGCTATCTTGATACACAGAATTCCAGGCAGATGGGATGCAGCTGTGACACAGTGGTATACTCTCTCTACCTCTCAGAAAACTGTTGAACCATGCTTACTACTCTTCATCACACTCATCATCTTTACATTTTTCCAGTTTAACTGTTCCATATAATTTCTTCTTGCTCTTTGTTTGTGACAACAGTCTGCATTTGAGTTGTACAAATGCCTATTTTTTTTACAGACTTTGTGCCCTTGAAGATCCTGTTCCTGCATATAGCAAGACACTCCAATAGGTTACCCCATGGAAGCTCTACACGAGACAGCAGGAAATGTAGCACACACAGCAAGCACACATGCATGAAATGTGCTGACATGGATACACTTTAACTCAAGTAAATATGGCAGCACAATTAAAGAGATCACAATCCAGCAGTGTCAATATACTGTGGCTCATCACATATGCACAGTGATGTGTGGAGCCAAAAATAATATATATATATAAGAAATTCAGAAAACTAGACAGAATATTATATGAAGGGATACAGATGAGCCTACAATGTAATGCAACCATCTAGTCAATCACTATTTGTCTGATGTTTGCCAGTTCCCACCTTGCCATTCATACCAGTTTTTTTTTTTTTTTTTACTTTTTTTTGTTTACAATGAATGAGCTGTTACTAAACCCAGTTGGGTGCAATGTACCTGGACACCAGGTTACTGTTCCTGCAAATTATTTTCAAATAATAACACACAGTAAAGGAAGGGGCAGTATGCATACAATGATATGGACCTAGGAAACCCAATAAAGCATAGTGGATGCAACTAGCTCAGTAATGCAGTCTGCAACCTGTCTGTCCAAGAAAAAAACACATACTTTATTAAGAATCACAGTGACAAAAAGAAATACACAAAACAAAATGACAGTACACCACTGGCATTATATTTTAAGGTGGTGTGCAACTGCTCTCAGACATTCCAAGCAGCTGTAGCTCCCACTCAAAGGCACATTTTACAATTGTTTTTGTTTTTATTTCCATTTTTCCTACCAATGAAGCATGAGTATTCTTCTCTGGAATGCTTCACACAAGATATCTACATCATCTTTTGGCAAGGTTATCACCATTACAAGGTCAAGCAGCCCTGAAGTAGAGACAGGAGTCACATGACCCATACAAGAGCACTGATCCTTGATTGTGATGGATCACAACTGGTGAGGTCATAGATGGACCAGAATACAGAGACATTTAGTATCTGCAGTGTCTTCCATTACAAGTGCCACAGTTTTAGATCCTTTCCAGAACATAAGAGTCTGAAAACCTTCTTAATGATGTTAAGCACATCCTGGGTATAGTTAGAGATAACTGGTCAATTTTACATCTGGATGATGGGTTGAAGAAGGTGGTGGGAGATAAACCCAACTTTGTTTTTAAAAACAGGAAAAGTCTTAAGAGACAATTGTGCTATAAGGATGTATGTAATACACCTGAGGTTGATGATGATGTGCAGACAGGAACAATGAGATGCATGAATTGTAATTTTTTGTGATAATATAGATGTTTCAAACAATTTTATGCACCCTGTAACCAAGAAGGTTTACGAATTTGGGGCATGCGCTACTTGTAAGAGTAGGGACTTGGTTTATTTGGCTAGCTGCAGAGTATGTGGCTGTTTTTACATTGGTAAGACCAATAGGTCCCTAGCTGAGCATATTAGGGAACATTTATATTTGATAAATAGACATGATTCACGAAATGCGCTAGCTAAACATTGCTTAGAAGTAGGTTTTGATCATGTATTTGTTTTTAGGGTTGTTGAGATAATTAGACCCAGTATACGAGGTGGGGATTTTAGAAACTACATGGAAGAACGTGAGCTCCATTGGATAATCTGTTTACAGGCTGAAAAATATCCAGGCATTAATGGTAGGACTTCTATAAAACCTATTTTGAAGGGATGTGCTCTCTTTAATTGATTTAATAGGTATATTGCACTTGGAAGCATAATGCCTATATATGGCCAGCAGGAAGTTTCTTTTTAATTGATGTAGAATCTTTATAGGTTCTTTTAAACTGATGTTTTAATTGATTTGATTGGTGATATGGAAAATATATATGTTTGGTGTCTTAGTTTGTTTTTGAGGTCTGATGAAGCATATATTTCCAAGTGAAAGTGCTTATGAACATTGTAATAAATTGTTTTGGATTTTATTATTCATTGCCATGGCGTGGTGTATCTACTTTTATTTTATCTTCATTGTTTGTGTTTTTATACCACTTGCTCTTGGGAGAGTTCATTTTTTATCCTACCTAAGAGAATATAATGCATTGTTAAAGTTTTTCTGGGATTTCTGCACTCTTGCTGCAAAGTAGGGAATGTCTATTGTCTGTCACTGCTGGTTATATATAAGTGACATTTATTAAAAGATAACAAAGAGGGAAACAGGTATTTGTCCAGCACTTTGCATGGTCTATCACCATTGCAATCAGAAAACTATTATAAGCTTTGCTGTAACAGACAATTGCTGATATTCATTTATAAACCCAAGCAACCTATATGCAAGATAAAAAGTCAGCCTCTACAGTATTATTCACATTCACTTCAAGGTAACATTCAGTTTACATCCTGAGACTAACATTTCATATTCTTCTCAAAAAGATAGAGAGAACGTGACAGAATGGCAAATGGAGGAGAGAGTGTAAGAAATAAATTATTTCTGACTATTTCGACTTGGCTAGTTAGGTAAAAAAAAATATATTTCCCCCTTTCCTTCCAGTTTTGTAACATACTCCACATTAGAAGCTTTAATATGAATCTAAAGAACTGCAGTTCAGGAACCATTTTCTGATGCTTCTTGTCTCTGAATGTATACGCCAGTAAAACAGACAAGTTTTTAGAGTCACTCTATGACCTCATTTATGTGCTGAAATGAACTTCAACAAAGCCATTATATACTAATGTTTTAGCTCCACTGTAAGTCAGAGAACTCCTATCATTGACTCACACTTAACACGTTTTAGAAGACCTTGAGTTACAAACAGATAAAAGGGGGGGGGGGTGCGGGCATGCAACCCCAACAGTGCCCTTTATTATACATCTTCTAAGGAGAAAGTGTAGTAAGTACAACATGAGAAAGGAGTTTGCAGGCTCCGACTTGTAACTAAAAAGTCTGCGGTACTGATGATTTTGATTAATGTAATTTCTGCACATATGTTGTGGATTGGTAACTACAGAGCAGCCTTTTTTGGATTCCTTACAGGGATTATTTTGCATTCAAATAATATAAAATACCAAATAGGGGTCATGTTCATAACTCATGGAATTAATGTTGATGAGATGGAGTGCAAGGGCTTCTTCAGTTATAATATCCTGTGTCTATATTACAATTGAAAAAAGAAAAAGAAAATTGTCTTCTGACAGACTGAGTCACAGTAATAAAGTCTTATTTCACATTATATGGGCAAGCAACACTGGCAGGCAAGACTGAAGTCAGAAGCTAAATTGATTTTAGTTTGCTGATGTTTCATTAACAGCCATCTATAACATCTTTTTCTGCTTTCTCTCTCCTTATTTCTTTTCATGAAACCCAAACCTAATTGAAAGCAGTGTCTGCTGTGTATCAATGTGATTATCTAAAGCCAAGGTTTAATAGAGCTGAAGAAACTCATGTTCTGCATTTAAGATGTACCTACAGATTCTCTATATGTGCTTACATGTGTTATGTGTAATAATGTCTGGAAAATAACCTGTATAATATCTTCCTTTTTTACTGTTATTTATTTATGCTCTGTTGACCAGTTAGTTGGGGTGACCAATGACCATTTTCAGCCACAACCTGGGAGCATGAACACAGTATAAACAGGATTCAAATACAATGCATATGCAGACATTGAGAAATACAGAATAGTTACAATTGGTATAATACAGAGAATATGGTGCACTCAGCAAATATGTGTTAAAATATACATTTTTTTACCCAGTCTGAAGTACAAAAAAGACAGAAGATTCATTCCTAAAAAAAAATCTGTTCCTAGAAATTACATTTATTTACGTATTAACATGTTTGTAAGTAGGACTTTCTAGCAATACACTTAGTGTAAGTCCAAGTTTTATGCTGAAGAAGAAAATGAAAGGGACATTATCTATTGTGAGTCTTTCAGCTGCTTCACAAGTATTTTCCTGAATAAAGCATATTCAGTCATTTGTCATAACTCAGCAGGCTTGTGACTCCACTTTGATGGGATAATCTTGATAAGGCTATTTTCTCAAGAGGGGTAGCAGAAATGAGGTCTGTAGATTGAATGTGCTTTATTTTCTTAGCTCCTTAGTTTAATAAGAAGTCCTAATTTGTAGTTTGCTTTTTGGAGAGGGACAGAAGCTGCTGGGCAAGATTTTAAATGAATGCGAAAAGAGGAATAATGTGGACTTTTGTATAACTGGGAACCAGTTTGCTTTTTGTAGGGATAAGCACTGTAGCTCTGTTCAAGGGGGGAAGGAGGTAAAATGGCAGATACCCCTAATAAAAATCTGAATTCTGCTTGTGTCGTTTAATGTTGATTTATGGCACACATTATCTTTTGAGGAATATTGTAACATGAATCTTTGGGCCTTATTCTTCATACAGCATTTTATTAAATGTTGTTACAAATTTATTATTGTATATTAAAATTATTACAAAAAAAGCTAGATATTGCTAAAATCGCTAAGACTGCAGATATGAAAGTTGTGAATGTTCCTTTTTAAGAATGGAACTGTAGTCTCACAAGATGGAAGGAACAGTTCAAGACATATCCATAGTTATTGAAATCAGGTAGACCTGCTGGTGCCAGTATTAGAACTGGATCTGTGCATTCAACCTTTGGAAACAACAACTGTGTCTGAATAATTCAACAACTGCAGAAAGTTTACAACCAGTGAACTGTTATGTATTAAATCTGACTTGGGGCACAGTTGGGGGTCATTTCTTAAATAAATGAAGGTCTATGGACAGCTTAACAGTAGTGGTAGTAATACAGTCAGTACCAAGGTCTGTATCCCAAATATGCTAAGTAATGCAATTGACCATATGATCTGCATGTAACAGCCCACCAGTGATGGCACAGTGACTACATAAAGATCTGGTTTGTCTTATGTAACAGTCAGACATCCAGCTCCAAACCTCCTGGTACATCATAGTCCAGTCAGTTACTTATTAAATGAAAAAAATGGATATCTATGCAATGTCATCACTCCGTCATGGGAGGTCTGGCTTAAAGCATACACTACCATAGCATCCAAAACAGGAAATGAGAAATAAAATGGAAATTAGTTAATTTTCTAATCAGCAGTGCTGTCAGCAACTGGCATTGTTCTATTACATAAAGGCTCACTAATTGCAGTATAATTTCTGTTAAAATGAAAACCTTATAAAATAACTATTCACATTTTAATATAACCATGCATATTATACTTAATTGAACAATTAATAATATTGTTGACTTTATCTTTAGTTTGCACTACCCATTAGGCTTCTGGGTGGAGAGGTATACTTGTTGAAAGGAAGACTCATACTATATCATAATATTTATTCTAGAAAAAGAAACATGTACATCTACATCAGTTTTAAATATTTATAAGTCTGAATTTCCAATAATAAGAAATGCATTAGTGGGTTACTCTGTGACCTTCTGCCTTATGTCTACTGCTCTCTACCTAGGAAAGCAATTATATGACTGACTGTCAGTAAATGTCAGACAAGACTGACAACTGGATTTAAGTTTTAAACACTGTGTTACATTTTGTGAATGACATTGTCTGACGTACTACATATGTTATGTCTTTTACTTTAACTATTTAAACTATTATTTTCCTGGATCCAAAGGTTAACTGCATAGGAACTTTTTTTTTTTTTTTGCTACAAGGTCTTAGAAAACAATTAAAATAAGACATTGAAGAACTTTATAATTTCTTACTCATTTGAAATTTTCAGTTTATAGTAGACATTTTTCTGAATACATGAACATGAAAAATGTATTAGACACAAGTTGTAGCAGTGTTTATATTTATGTCATTGCATTATTCATTGCCTCAGGAAAAAATGACTAGTAGTGATGTGATAACAGTCAGTCATCAGCACTATTTACTATATCCAGAGCAAAGTTCCCCTTCTGCTGCTGCTGTTGAAATAAACTGATGTTGCAAAGGGAAGATTGCTGCAAGCTAAACTGTTTGTGAATGCATGTGTTCCAATTACTGGGTGTGTGATACTTTGGAAGCACTTATATGTATCGCAGAATAGTTCAGCAAAAGCTGACCTGAGTAAATCTTTATTTAATTCCATAAAAGAAGTCACAAAAACAGTATCTGCGCTGGGAAGAATGGATGACTTTGGTGGTCCCTTTGTGCTCTTAGTTTGACTTCTGCAAATACGAAAAGATATATAAAAATATGTCAGTGCATTACACAGTAGCAATAACAGAAAAGACAGCTGTCTTTCTCTTCTGCTCTATTTGTGAAGCTAGTAAGTCCCATCACAGACCTTCTGAAAGGACTCTGTTGTCTTCCAACACAGTACCTAGTCAGAGAACCTGTCTCATTTATCGAAAGTAAAGGAAAAGGATGGAGGAACCGGGACAAAGTCCAAGCATATAAGTAAAAAACAAAGCAGACGTCCACACTGGCCGAAAGACTTTAATAACTTAATTGCTAAGAAATACAAAAAAGGATAAAAATGGTAAGCGTTTTCGTGGATGTCTCATTTCTTCATACCATCAGCAAAAACTGAAGTGAAACAATTTAACACAGTATTTAAATACATACTCATCCAATAAAAAAAACATAAAACTAGACACATGACAAACGTAAAACCAATAAAATTAATGATTTAAACCTCTCTTCTTCAGGACAGGTTTTAAAGAAACATGATTATTAAGACCTGGACAAAAATTTGCTCTAAAATCAATAACCCATCGCAGTTCACAACATTCAGTTCTGTTACATATATCACCTTCCCTAACACTATCCTTGATCAAATCTAAAATTAAACATTTAAAAGAATGACTATGACCTCTTTCTGAAAAGTGTTGGGCAAGAGCACTATTAACTTTCATATTATACCATGACCCCCCATTAATATTCCAAAACGTGCACGCTGATTGGCCAGCATGCACGTTGTAAATTGACTTATACTAATGGAAAAAGGTCCGGTCGCCCGGACTTTTTCCATTAGTATAAGTCTCTTTTAAAACACTGTCTCGCTATGTTAAAAAGAGTTTAACATAGCGACACAGGTTTAAAAAAAGCAATGGAGATCTCCGTTGCTTTTTTTAAAGTTGTCTCGCTATGTTAAACTCCTTTAACATAGCGACACAGTGTGTAAAAAGCAACGGAGATCTTGCTTTCTCCGTTGCTTTTTTTTTAAACCTGTCTCGCTATGTTAAATGGGTTTAACATAGCGAGACAGCTTTAAAATAAGCAACAGAGATCTCCGTTGCTTATTTTAAAGCTGTCTCGCTATGTTAAGCCCATTTAACATAGCGAGGCAGGTTTAAAAAAAAAGCAACGGAGAAAGCAAGATCTCCGTTGCTTTTTACTGTTTCGCTATGTTAAATGGGTGTAACATAGCGAGACAGCTTTAAAATAAGCAACGGACATCTCAACATTTTGATGCGTTTTTAACCAATAGTTTTTATTAAGGTGTTTTTATTCAAGTATTTTTATTATTATTTTTATTTATGTATCTTCAATCATATACTTATATTGTTTCCACTTATACACAACACATTTCTTTAGAGCAGTGGGTTGATTTGTGGCTTTATTATAAACAATATAGCTATATTGACGTCCGTATTGAACGGAGATCCATTCTTCTCAGCTGATTTTGCACATTTAGACAGATTATGTTGTTTATATTTTTGTGTTTTTACATATATGTGTTGATTTCAATTGACGCTTACATTTCTCATGTATTATGAACACTTTGAGTGTTTACTGTTTGGATGTCCGTATTTAGAAAGGAATTTAATGTATACGGAGGTGTTTCTTTAATGGTTGACGTAATACTCATGAATATTCATGAGTATACAAAGCTGATTGGTTTTTTTAAATGTTGAGAACAAATATCATTGGTACCTTTCCTTAATTGGAAGGGGAATAGGGTATGTATATGTGTTCTTTGCACAACTTCCACACATCTGATGAAGTCTCGCTTAGTCGAGACGAAAACGCATAATATTGTTGTTTTATTTGAAGAGCGTTTGTGTTTTTGTTCTAATAAAGTGGAATTTTCCATTTGCTACTTTGGACTTTCTTGAGCACGTAGCCTATTTAACAGCAAACTTCGTGGTTTTTATTTGTTTGGTCTGTTCGGCTGTTTTAGGCTTTTACACCATTTGGATTACAGGCATTATACAATGCCATTATTTAAGAATATTAATTATTTCTTTTCTTAAATAATGTCATAGTATAATAGCAATAACCCACTTCTGGGTGTGGATAATGCGGGATTTAGCCACGGTTGTCTTTGTTTGGTCCCTCGGGCTTCGCCCTCGGGACCAAACCACGCCAACCGTGGGTAAATCCCACATTACCCACACCCAGGCGTGGGTTATTGCTATATTCTTAACATCATTACAATGTTCCAAGCATCCTTTCCCTGAGTGTGCAGTTAGTTTTACCTATATAAAACCCTTCATATTCCATGCACTGTCAAATAAACCAAATTCTTGGTTCTACACTCTGCACAGAAACCAAATTCAATACTCTAACCAGACCTGGGGTGCCTTATACATGTCACAATCCAAATATACTTTTAGGCACTACAAGATTGACAGGGATAGGTCCCCTTTTGGTCTGACAACACTTTACTAGCAGAGAGCTGTTGTTTATAACATAAGTACTGTTTAAGCATCTTGTTATTCCTAAATGCAAATTTGGGAAGTGGTCCTAGAGTTTTCTTCAAATCAGCATCTGTCATAAGGACAGGCCAGTTCTTAACTATATCACACATTAAACCCACATCACTGGAATAGTTTGTTTATTTATTTATTGACATTTGTTGACCTGGAAAGTCCACTGGGTCAGAAATCCATTTTCAGTGGAGGCCCAGGGAGAAAAGCTCCACAATGAGTAAAATAACAACATCAGATTACAGAAGATGGGTAGTTATACAATTTTGGAAACAAAGACGTTAAACTATATAAAAATATAGACAACAATTATCACAGCATAGCAAACATTTTTACAAATACCTTAGCGCCACCTATTTAACATAGAGTTGAAGGTGAAGACATCTTGTAGAAAAAAAGAAATTATATTTAATTGAGTTTAAGTACATTTCCTTAAAAAGTGAGCTATACATTAGTACCAACTCACTATATACTTTTTTTTCTCCAGGGAATGAGTTAATGAGAAATAGTAGGTGGATTGGTTGTTAGTGATTGGTTATAGCTTGATGAGAGGAGTAATAAGGAGAATATTATGGGGGTCTGGTATTAAGGGAACAAGGACGTGGGGTTGTTAAGATAGTAGCTTTTTAATGAAGATTTAAAAGCATTAAGGGAATCTAACAAAGTGATAGATGTTGGTAGAGCATTCCATAATTTAGCTATGGAATAGGAGTATAGGCTTTGTCCTGCTCCTTTGTTTGGTTTTGATATGATCAGAAGTTGTTTATTTGTAGACCATAGATTTCTAGAGGGGATGTATGGTTGAGGATTGACATTAAAGCAAGGCATTTCTCTGGGTTATATACTAGATTGTGGGCCACAGTTTGCTGGATTTAACTGAGGTATTGGGAGAATTTATACCAATTAAGCATTGTGTTAGTTTGGCAATGATGGGTACAGTGTAGCAATTTTGTAGTAGCAGCATTGTAGTTTATTAAAGAGGGAGGAGCGAAGATTTGTGAAGATAGGAGTACAGTAAAAGAGGGAATAAATTGAAAGACTTGACTGACATGATTTTTGTGGGTCCAGCCATGTACTTTTGATGACTGTAGAGTTTACCTAGTTTAAAGTGAGTTCTTTTTATAGTGTTAAGAATGTGTGCAGAATGAACAACCTGAATTTCTGTTTTATCTTTGGAGTAAATTTTAAAGTCTTGTGGGGTTGGTTTGGTGGAGAAAATGAGTAGTTTAGTTTTTTTTTTTTTTGGTATTTAGAAGTAATTGAGAGTCATTAAGCCAGGTTTCTATGTATTCAAATGCTTTTTGGGTTACTTTTAGGAGGTCTTGAACGTTTTTGGAGGAGGATATGATTGTGGAGTCATCTGTGTATTGGATGACTGTGGTTTGAGGGGACACGATGTAAATTGTTTATAAAAATATTAAAGAGCAGAGACCTGAGGATGGACCCTTGGGGTACTCCTATTTTATTTAGCAGATATCATTTTCACTGATTGTTGTCTGTTGTGTAAGTAGTCAGCAAACCAGGACAGCGCATGTAGGGAGAAGCCCATTTCTGATAGTTGTTGAAGTAGTTTGGTATTTGACACTGTGTTGAGTGCCTTGGATAAGTCCAACAGGAATACTGAAGTTATTAGACCTGCATCTAAAGTGTTATTCACAGTGTTTGTGAAGGAGAGGAGGGCAGTGGTAGTGCTACGGAATGGGCGAAAACCATGTTGTGTTGTGGCAAGGAGGTTGTTGTCTATGAGATGGTTGAGTAGTTGACTATGTATACACTTTTCTAATATTTTGGAGAGAGGAGAAAGAATAGAGATTGGTCTATAGTTAGTAAGGTCATTTGTATTACAGCATTTATAGAGAGCAGTTATAATGGAATTTTTCCAGATTTGTGGGGTGGTTCCTTTAGAGATGGATTGGTTTATTAGAATACTGATGGGGTATGCTATTGCATCAGCAATGATTTTCAAGTATTCTGGGGAGAGGTTGTCAGTGGATAGGGATCAGGGTTTAAATTCTTTTTTAAGTTTTAGAATTAGAGAGGTAGGAACAGGTTTTTAGGGAGAAACTATGGGCTTCTGGTATTGTTTTAGTGGTAGTTTCCTGGGATGCAAGATGATTGGAAGAGGTTGGTATGGTTGCTTGCCTAATGCTTGTATTATTGTTGGTGTATGGAGTTGAGTTTGTAGGGGGTTCAGGAATTACTTTAAGGATGGTATCAATAAAGTGGGAGTTGAAAGTGTGGGCTATATGTTGCAGGGTCATGTCAGGTGATGGAGGTGGATTTTGAGTGGTTCCAGGATTGAGAAGAGAGGATACAGATTTCCAAAAATTCTTGTTTTTTTTTTATAGATGGATAGTTGTTTTGAGAAATAGTTTTTTTGTCATTAATGACTGGGTTTTTTTTGGCTTGGTTCCCGAGTTGTTTAAAGTTGGATACATTTGTCGGTGTCTTATTACTGCGCCAGACTTTCCAGGTACTAGTCCTAGCTAAAAGTAGCAATCTTGTAGGTTTATTTAACCATGGAGCATGGCTAATTTTGATTCTTTTTGTTTGTGTTGGGGCAAGAGAGTTAAGGATATCTAGAAAGATTTTGTTAAAATACTTAACAGCTTCATCTAGTTGTAGAGAATATTAGAGGGCTCCAGTTATGGGCTTTTAGAATGGTGTTAAATGTTGATGGGTTGAACTTAGTGATGTTTCTGGTTGTTTTGTATATATGGGGTTTTGGTACTTGGGTTTGGGTTCTATATGTGAAAACAGGTAGATGATCACTCAGGGAATCAGGGAGGGAGCCTGATTAATGAATTTGTGTGGATGTGATACAAGGATCCAGTCAAGGGTTGTTTTAGGTTGTTTATTTTGTACTCTGGTGGGGCATGTGATAAGTTGCATGTATTTGTAGAGATTAATGCTATTTGTTTGGGAGTTTAATTCTAGGTTTTGCCAATTTATGTTTGTATCCCTTAGTATTATAGTTTCAGAGGATATATTGTGTGTTGTTCAGGAAAGGAAATCTTCAAGGCTAGCGATATTTTGAACTGGTGGAATATATATGGAAGCAATGCAAATCTGTTTATTGTCATTTATTTGTAGTACTGCTATGACTGTTTCCAGATTGTTATTGTAGTACTGTTATGACTGATTCCAGATTGTTAAAGGATGGTATGTTTTTTGGGAAAGGTGTAATAGTTAATGAGTTGTGATAGACTAGTGCTACCCGGGTCTATATTATATCATTGAACGTTTAAAAAAGCAAATGATAAATAATCAACCCCATGTAAGTGAAAGCTTCCAATCTCAAAAGCTCAAAACAGCGATTTTTTTAAAAATCACTGTTCTAAAAAAAAGAAAAAAATTGAAATAATATATAAAGTGGGGGGGGTTGCCCCCCCCACCACACACCCCTACTTAAATATACCAACTCCGAGATCGCACTACAGTGCCAAAAACGGCAAAGTAACGAAGCGGCCAAGCAAATTCTTTCCCTAGGAAAGAATTTGCTTAAAATTCGCTTCGCTATTTTGCCTTTTCTTTGTTTTAAGTTCTACCAAGACGCATTCGATAGAATGCATCTTCAGTCATCTAATAGGAATCCGTGCTATCCCACCACCTTTCTTTAGAAGCCTGTATTTTTTTAGTATATTATAACCTGTTGGGACTCAGAAGCCACGGTGGCACAGCAGTAGCATTGTTGCCACACAGCAAGAGGTTCTCCTGTTCGATTCTCGGCTGGAGTACCTTCTGTGTGGAGTCTGCATGTCCTCCCCATGGTCGAGTGGCCTCTGAAAGTGATGGGTGAATTGGCGTGCCTTTGTTGAAGGTTGGGCATCGGGCTGGCAATTCGGCACCATAAAAAATCTACTGCCAATCATTAGTGGACCGGAGTTCCGCTGTGGCAACCCCTAACTGGGAAAAGCCAAAAAGACAAACAAAATAACCTGTTGGGACTATTTCTATGTCTGATATATGTGGCTTAAGCCAGGTCTCAGTGATGGCTCTGATGTCTGGAGAGTATTGCTCTAGCCAGGTATGAAATTCTGTGAGCTTGTTGCAAATGCTAAGTATATATATTCTTGCCAGAAATAGGTTTCTTGTGCAGCATGGTGTATTTGGGGTTGTGGTGGGTCTTATATTAGAAGATAATGGGAGGGAAGGGCCGGGGTTGGGGTGAATATCACCACTATGAGATAGCAGTGAGTGACATATTATGAGGGTTGGGTAGTAACTTTTGAGATAGAATTTTGGAAGGTTGAGAGAAAAAGTTTTTATTTTCTTGTTAGCAATGGAGAGAACTTTGAATTTAATGGTGTGTGCATGGTCGCAATAGAATAGTGGTGAAATGTTAGAATAACTTTGTTATGGTGTGTTGCTGTGGGAAGAGTGGGAGTTTTTAGTTTGAAGGGATGGTTTAAGTTTTGTTTTATGTTATGAGGGGAGGTGAGTTTGGTCAATGTAATGAATGTGCTAAGAACAATGAAAATATGAAGAAGTTTTGCAGATGTTTATGATTATTAGGATTGTAAGAAAAGGGGAAGTGTAAAAGCTATGTGATTGTTTTTTGCACTAGTAGGGAAATAAGAGAGGGGAGTGCACTTTACAATGTGCTGGTTAACTGATTGGGTGGTGATCTTGTGGACTTTGACTGGCTAATTAGTATGTGGGAGTGGCCAGGATAGGTAAAAAGGTAATGAAGGATGGGGTGTGTGGGAGTGGGGTAGGGTAGGGGAGCAGAGTGAGCCTGAATGCAGTGAGGATGAACAGAGTGGGCTGCCCCTAATTTCACAGATGTGCAAGTCTACAGAAACAATCAAGAAAGGCAGTTGGTATCCTGGACTATCTTGTTTTGTATACTATTCTTATTGAAATAAAATAAACGACTTCTACCAAGGAGCATGTGGGATTTAGAAAGACCAGAATTTAAAAGGAAAGGGTTTAGTAATAGTAGAAAAATAGACATGGCTTTCAAATAGTTAAACAGCGGACAAAGGGAGACTCCTGTTAGGAAGCATAGGATGAGTTGGGGGCAGCTAAAGTCCACAATGGAGTGCTTTAATTAAACAAGGGCTAGCAATTAACAACTTCGTCTAGAGGATAAAAACATACTTTCTGTATCTTTTGAAAATAACACTGATCCCAAGGTTGCCCATTTCAATTAAAAAGTGGCACAGGCCAGTATTTCAAGCTTGGGGGGGGGGGGGAGTTTAAAAGAGGGAGCTTAGCTATGGGTACTCCACCCAATGAATTCACAAAGGATTCGTCAACCCCCCCCCCCCCCGCTTCATCCTATTGTAGATTAGGGCTGGTCAAAAACAAGTTACATTGCTAAATTCTTGGACAATTCCTTGAAAGAGAAAGTGACACAAATACCACATCTGTGTCGTGATTCCTGACAATTCCTAGAAAAAATGTAATGCACTGATCCCCTTTGACAAAAATGGAGTCTTTATAACAATAGATGTTAAGGATCATTTTAGTTGCATCCCACACTCTATAGGATTAGACTGGTTTTCTGATTTTCTTTTTGATGAGTTTGGCCTAGAACAAGGACTTGTCAACACTTTTACACATTTAATGGAAATCATTCTTAATAGCAACTACTTGTATTTCAAAGGCCACCATTTCAAGCAATGTGAGGGTGTAGCTATGGGATCCGCTTGTTGACCCCTATTTCCCAACATAATTATGGCTCAATGGGAAAAGCATTTTCTTTTTTGTTCACAATATTTTACATACATTCGCTTATACTTAAGATACTTGGATGATTTGTTTGTGGCATGGGTTGGGCCTAATGAGGCTATACCAGCTTTTATGGATGACCTCCATAACAGTACCAACTTTCTAAAATTTACTTATATTGTACATGAAAAAGAAATTCCATATTTAGATGTGCTTATTTCTAGATAAGGGGAAGGACCACATTAAGGCTACAATTTATAGGAAACCTACTTATTTAAATACCATGTTACATTTTTCTAGTAGTCATCCTATGCACACAAAGCGTGGCATTGTCAAAGGCCAATTGGTGAGAGCAGCTCATATGAACACACTGTTTGACTACTTTTTGACCGAATGTGACACTATGTGTAACATGTTTTTAGCCAGGGGGTATCCGATCATGTTTGTTAACTCTATTAAAACAGAGGTTATCCATAAACGGAGGACATGTTTATTTGTCCCTATCTTAAAATATACAAGGGACCATGACCAAACCTATGTATAACCAATTTTCACTAGGGTCAAAGACAGCACAGATGTGATTAGTGGAGACAAAAGTTACACAGTGCAGCCCCTATCTAATGTCAACAAGAGTAGAGAATCCAGGTTTAACAAGTATAGGGAGCAAATATGCTCCTTTATATGTACTTATACTAAGGATAATATCTTAATACAAGATATCCTCAGGAAGAACTGGATGATGGTTATGCAGGACCAGGACCTTGTAGACATCTTAGGTAGTACCCCACAAGTCACCTTTAGAAAAGGAAACATTTTGAAGAACTTATTGGAACATACTAAACATCACGAAATGCAGGGCCAAATGTCACCTTGTGGAATGTGTCAACAATGCAAATTTATTTTAAAAATATCTAAGCTTAAAATCAGGGAAAAATATATCACCCTAAAAAGCAGATACAATTGTTACACCCAAGGTGTTGTATATGCTGCCATGTGTTGTCAATGCCAAGCATATTACATTGGCAAAACCCAACATAGGTTAGGCCAATGTATTTATGAACATATGTATGAGGTCAAGCAAAAAACGAGAAAAATGCCTTATATAGGCATATTAAAAGTTGTTCTCAACATAGTTTTAAATTTAGTGTGTTGCAACAAATTTCCAGTCAATCCAGGGGTGGCCCTTGGGAAATACAACTGGAAGAGAAAGAAACCTGGTGGCAACTTTTTTTAAATGCTGGTTCTTCCCCAGGGTTGAACGACACAATTTCAATTGCTCGTAAATTAAAATTAAAAGTTTTTGACAGGTGACCAGGTAATATATAAACCTAACTACCACCTTGTGCACACCTTTTTATTATACTTAACAGTAATTTAAAGTAATTAGGTAAACCTAGGTATGACAAAAAAGCATGTGTTCATATTCTCAATGATTTCTTTTGTGTTATATATGAGCACTGTCTCTGATTTATTTTTAAATAAGATTCATTTGGTTTAAAACAATTAATCGGTTTTACAACAAACTTTTATGGTTGTTTTTATCTTTGAAGTAATACTTTTTATGCTTTATACATTTGTCAGGAGACTGGTTGCTGCTTTTTAGTATCTCATTGTCAATACTTAAATATGTAATTATTCTATTTACCAATTATGCCAATTATTAGTTGATTAATTTATTGTGTTTAAAATCTATGTATATAAGTAAGAGGGTTACTTGTTTTAATTGTCTGATGAAGTTTGGTCACAGGTACCAAACGAAAGTGCTTACTTTGTGGTAAATAAAAGTTGGGTTGTGCAGCTGGTGTTTCTGGCCTCATTTGTTGGATTTGTGTTTGCTGGTCGTATTTCTATTCTTGGTTCTTGGGGGGGGGGTTTAAAAGAGGGAGCTTAGCTATGGGTACTCCACTCAATGAAACAAGCAGCTACACCAAGAGGAATATTCTAGGAGTAGCACTACGAATGTTAGCAGAGTGCACAACCTTGGATCCATTCTCTTGTTGGTCAGGAAAAGATGGTCTAGCTATAGTACATCTGTTCAAACGAGCTTACTCTATCGTGTGCTCTATCTCAGACAGGCTGTAACCTCTACTCAAAAACCCTTGTTTCAAGCTACTAACCATTCCATCTAACATCCTGCCTGTCATCATTGTGTAACCTTATGACTCTAAGTACCTGGCCTTTCAAGATATTTCTAGGAATATGTCTAGGGTGCATACTGGTCTCATGCAATAAATAATTTTTCTTTCAAAGTTTCTTGCAGTTACCTGTATCCAACTTCCCAAACAAATTCCTATGAATGGTAACGTCTAAAAAAACAATCTTAATGTTGGATGACTGAGCACTAAATTTAAGATAAGATGTAGTGCCTTGTAAAAATGTGACAAATTCAAATAAATCATGCTGTGACCCTTTCCATACCAGAAAAACATTGTCAAAAAATGTTCATAGAAAAGAATATATGATATAAACTGATTATCACTAAGAACTACCTGCATGTCCCAATGCACCAATACAACATTAGCATATGAAGTGACACATGCTGTGCCCGTGGCTACCTCAACTTTTTACAAAAAAATATTCAGTTCCAAAAACAAAAACATTGTTCTCTAAAATAAGCTCAAGTAACATACATACTAATAAAAATTTGGTGGTGGAAAAAGTGCTTTGATTAGTTAAAAAAGATCTAACATTTTTGATACCTAAATCATTGGGGATTAACTAAAAAGTGAGTTTACATCCAATGTAACAAACAACATAGCATAACTAAAAACAACATTCTTAGACCATAAATATAATTAACTCAAGAACTGTTTAAGTACAGTATCAACAGTATCTAAAAGTGGTCTCAACTGCTCCTCTGCATATATAGAAAGTGGCTCAGTGAGCCATCCATGTCTTGAAAAAAGAGGTCGTAAGGGATGGTCAGCAAGATCCTTATGTACCTTACGCTCCTCATATATAGTGGGGATCACAGGATGATCAACTGAAAAATAACTGAACAATTTAAGATTCATCAAATTGGGCATAAGTAAATCATACAAATAGAAATTCACTCCTATTGACAAGACCAGTTACTGGAAACTTCTGAAAATGTATATATGTTCTAACATCCTCTAACAAATTAAAATTTTAGCATGGTATACACATTTATCCATAACCACTATCCCACCACCTTTGTCAGCAGGACGTATCTCTAAATGTGAAGGTCTAATAAGCTGACCCAGGGCTTCATGTTCCTTAAAACTAAGGTTATGGGAAGAGGGGTCATGTCTTCCATCAAATATAATATTATCTTTGCATAAATGAATAAATGCCTCTAAAATAGAATAGGTTTCGGGTAAGGTGGGAATGTACTTGTTTTCTTACAATTAAAACAATCATTGTTACCATTAAACTAATCATGACATTCCTAGCAAACAGCTTTAAGTCTATGAGGGCTTCAGTCGCATCAGTCTTTTTAGCTGAAATATAAGATGGCCCCTTGTTGAGTAAACTAGGAGCAGGGTGAGGAAAGGGAGCAAAGGATTGGACAGTCTAATAGAGAGAATGACTCCCTTTACAAGGAGCTGCAGTCAGGTGAATTAGTCTATAATTTGTAATCCTTCTCATTAACTTTGGAACAGATTAGTTTACTCAACAAGGGGCTATCATATATTCCAGCTAAAACGACTGATGTGACGGAAGCCCTCATAGACTTAAAGTTGTTTGGTAGGAATGTCATGATTGGTTTAATGTATCCTGGTAACAATGATTCTTTTAATTGTTTTAAGAAACTGAGTACGTTCTCACCTGACCTGAAATCTGTTTTAGAGGTGTTTATTAATTTATGCAAAGATGATATCAGACAAACTTTTGGTGGAAGACATTACCTCTCTTTCCATAATCTTAGTTTTAAGGAACATGAACCCCTGGGTCAGCTAATTAGAGCTTCACATTTAAAGATACGTCCTGCTGACAAAGGTGGTGGGATAGTGTTTATGGACAAATCTGTATCCAATGTTAAATGTTGAATTTATTAGAAGATGGTATAACATATATACTTTTGCAGAAGTTTCAAGTAACTGGTCTTGTCAATATAGTGAATTTCTATTTGTATGATTTAGTTATGACCAATTTGATTAATCTTGAATAGTTTAATTATTTTTTGTTTGGCCATCCTGTGATTCCCCACTATATATGGGTTGCGTAAGGTACATAAGGATCTTGCTGACCATCCCTTACGGCCTATTGCTTCAGGACATGGATGGCTCACTGAGCCACTTTCTATATATGTAGAGAAGCAGTTGAGACCACTTTTAGGTACTGTTGATAATGCACTTAAGGATACTAAACAGTTTGTGAGTGAATTATATTTATGGTCTAAGAATGTTGTTATTAGTGATGATATGTTGTTTGTTACGTTGGATGCAAATTCACTTTTTAGTGTAATCCCCAATGATTTAGGTATCAAAAATGTTAGATCTTTTTTAACTAAAAGAAGCACTTTTTCCACAACCAAAATTATGTTAGTATCAGACCCATTTCTATACTAAACCATGATTATAAAGTGTTTATGTCTATAATGGCTAAAAGAATGGCAAAAGTGATACCAAAATTGATTGATATGGACTGGGGTGTGCTTTTGTGGAAGGGAAGCAAACATTTGGCAATATTAACAGAATATTGATGATCCAGAGGGAAGCAGAATGTAAGAAAATATCAGTTTTATTGGTGGGTCTTGATGCAGAGAAAGCATTTTACAGAGTAACCAGCAAAAGAGGATAAAAGTTGACTGAAAAATGTAACAATAAAACCAAAGTCACTAAAATAAACTAAAACGAGTCACATAAAACACGGTAGAATAACTTTAATAAAGGTAAGTGCTTTCACAGCTTGAATGCTTTTTCATTAGACCATCAACTATACAACGATAAAAGCTTCATAAAGTTTTAAGAAGCTTTTTTAAAAAGTTTTGTTGACTGGTGCTTTTGTATTTTTCTTGTTTGTACTTAAGAAGCTTTTATCATTGTATAGTTAATGGTCTAATGAAAAAGCATTCAAGCTGTGAAAGCACTTACCTTTATTAAAGTTATTCTGCCGTGTTTTATGTGACTCATGTTTTATTTTATTTTATTTGACAGAGTAGACTGGAACTTCATGAGCAGGGCAATGAAAGCATTTGCTTTCCTGATACAATTATAAATTTGATTAGAAGGATATATGAGGGATCGGAGGTGCAAATTAAAGTGGGTGGTGTCTTCTCTGATAATTTCTGCTTGAGTACAGGAACAAGGCAGGTTTGTCTGCTTTTCCCTTTGTTGTTTGCATTATATTTAGAACCATTGGCAAAGTAAATAAGGGACTCAGAAATTCAAGGATATAATTGGTATGGTAGTCAGGAAAAGCTGACTCTATTTGCAGATGGTATTATTTTATACATGACAAAACCAGAAAGTGACATTACAATGTTGTGGAACCTTTTAAGACAGTTTCAAATCTTCTCAGGATACAAAATTAATGAAGCTAAAACAAAGGCAATAGTGGCAAATTATGTACCCACACACAAATTGGTCCAACAATATCCATATTTATGGGGACATGATAAAATGAATTATTTAGGAGTATGGATTACAAATGACTCTGTTGTGGCAGCTAAGGATATGTGGGAAGAGACTGAACATAATATAAAAATTGAGAAACTGGAATCCTTGTTATATGGATATGAATACTAAGATACAAGCCATTAAAATGAATTTAGTCCCTTTAGTCTTATACAGAGGACAGGCACGTTTTTATCAACCAGAGGAGAAGCTATGGATAGCAATTAAAAAAGAGTTGAAAGATTTTATCAGGGAAGGGAAGACAGCAAGGGTCAAGTGGGATAAGCTGATTCTTCCAATAGAGCAAGACAGACAAGGATTGCCCAATTTGAGGGGTATTTTAGAGCAACACAGTTAAGGTCCTTATACATCGCACAAAGAGAAAACTAAAAATCAAAGTGGAAAGGAATGATGCTGATATACGGAGGAAGATCAAGAAATAAGTAGAGATTGGGATTTTAGATGCAGACTCTGAATGAGAACAACAAAAATCATACAGAGTATTATATTCATAAAATAACAGGGAGTATTCTAAGAACCAAAGCAGCACGAGAATAGAGAACAGAGATTTTGCCAATAGGGATGACTGTGGTTAGGGGTACAGGTAATAAGCAAGAGGGGGCTGGAATTTATTGAAGAAAACTGGCAAAGGAACCAAGTTATTGGGAGCAAATAACTAGAAAGGGAAAGGTAATAGAATGGGAAGAGACCAATAATTTATTTGGACTGCAGGTTAGAGATTGCCTTCCCTGTCAAGGATTGATATCAGAGTATAGGCAAAGGGAAAGAAATTGAGGGCTCCTGAATAAAAGTCCAGCACTGGTAGAGTTTTTAATAGAATCTAGAACAGAAGTTGCCATTAAAAAACAAATAAGTAGTAAAGCATATAAAATATTGCATGATAATCATAAGAATCAATCAAAGAAGCTTAGAAATGATTGGGAAGAGAAATTGGATAAGCAATTCACAAAGAGACAATGGGGGATATATGTATATCTCCCAAATATGCAACAAAGTCTAGAAGATTTAGGATCTTTGCCTGGCAGTGTTTACATAGGTATTTTATACCCCAAGTAGACTCCAAAGAATTTTTCCTCAGGTGGATAACAAATGTTGGAGGTGTGACAGGCAAGAAAGAGGCGGCTAAGAACATAATTTTGGGAATGTAATGAGCTGGCAGACTTTAGGGATTCCCTGCAAACCGTTATATCGGTGTTGCTGGGTGAGCAGATTGAATTGACTGGGGAGATGATTTTTCTTGAGTTATGATACAGAATCCGAATTGCCTAGACATATTAAAGCCTTGTTGAGTCTAATTATGGTGGCTGCCAAAAAAGCAATTACTAGAAAATGGAAATAAATCAAAGTCTAGACCAACTTCACTAGAAGTCATGAATATAGTAATAGAGATAAAACAACTGGAATTGGGATCTTTAGAAATGGGAAGAAGCAAGCTACATAGGAAAAAATGAGAATTGTGGGAGCAATATATGCAAAGCAGGAATGAGGTTTAAGAGGCAGGATTTGCATGAGCCATATAATGCTTAACTAACAATGACTGGATGGATTATAAGTGATGTATAATGTTTGCAACTACAGTTATTTCAGTAGTACCTAAGATGCATACTGTTTGCAACTAAAGTAGTGTCATTTTGCTTGTTTTTCATCTATATAAATGTAAGATTGCCTATGTCATATTTGAAAATTTAATAAAGATGTTTGTTGGAAAAAAAGTGTTGTTACCATGTATGTATAAATAAGCAAAGTACCAGCTGGGCAGACAAAATCAAGAAAAAACAACAGCATAAGGTAGATAGCAAAACAATAAAGCCTCAGGAATGAGCGATAAAACCGTTTAATACACACAAACATAAACGCTGCACAAATACATTTTCATTTATACACTTCATCAGATGTGGGTCTAGGCTGCCAGTATCTTTCTATTTATAACCTTTCTATTTAAAAACAGCCAATGACAAACATATTTTAATTAATTTGAGTGCTTAGTGGGTGGAACTTCATTAGTCAGCAACAAATTTTCTCCTTTCACTTTACCATGTATGTATATCATGTATGTATCTTACTCGAGGTTATTTTAGAGAGCAAAATTTTTGTTTTTGGAACTGAATATTTTTTGCAAAAAGTTGGGGCAGTTATGGGCATGGCCTGTGCCAATTCATATGCTAATGTATAGGCACATTGGGAGACACAGGTAGTTCTTACTGATAATCGGCTTACATCACATATTCTTTTCTGCAAACATTTTGTTGATGTTTTTCTGATATGGAAAGGGTCACAACATGATTTATTTGAATTTGTCACATTTTTACAATGCACATCTTATCTTAAATTTAGTTTCAATCATTCAATATTAAGATGAATTTTTTTAGATGTTACAATTTATAGGAATTGGTTTGGGAAGTTGGATACAGGTATCTACAGGAAACCTTGTAAGAAAAATAATTTATTGCATAAGACCAGTATGTACCCTGGACATATTCCTAGAAACGTCTTGAAAGGCCAGGTACTTAGAGTTATGAGGCTACACAATGATGACAGGCAGGATGTTAGATGGAGCTGTTAGTAGCTTGAAACAAGAGGTTCTGAGCAGAGGTTACACTCTTTCTGAGATAGAGTGTATGATAGAGGACATTAATTTGAACAGATGTACTGTAGCTAGACTATTTTTTCCTGACCAACAAAAGAATGGGTCCAAGGTTGAGCACTCTGCTGACACTGGTAATGCCACACCTAGAGTATTACTTACTTATTCCAATGATGTGGGTTTAATGTGTGATATAATTAAGAAGAACTCGCTTGTCCTTATGACAGATGCTGATTTAAAGAAAACTCTAGGACCACTTCCCAAATTTGCATTTAGGAACAACAAGATGCTTAAACAGTACTTATGTTATAAACAACAGCTCTCTGCTAGTAAAGTGTTGTCAGACCAAAAGGGAACCTATCCCTGTCAGTCTTGTAGAGCCTACAAGTATATTTGGAGTGTGACATGTATAAGGCACCCCAGGTCTGGTTAGAGTATTGAATTTGGTTTATGTGCAAAGTGTAGAACCAATAATATGGTTTATTTGACACAGTGCATGGAATGTGAAGGGTTTTATATAGGTAAAACTAACTGCACACTCAGGGAAAGGATGCTGGAACACTGTAATGATTTTAAGAATATGAAAGTTAATAGTGCTCTTGCCCAGCACTTTTCAGAAAGAGGTCATAGTCATTCTTTTAAATGTTTAGTTTTAAATTTGATCAAGGATAGTGTTAGGGAAGGTGATATATGTAACAGAACTGAATGTTGTGAACTGCGATGGGTTATTGATTTAGAGCAAATTTTGGTCCAAGTCTTAATAATCATGTTTCTTTAAAACCTGTCCTGAAGAAGAGAGGTTTAAATCACTAATTCTTTTGGTTTTAAGTTTGTTATGTGTCTTTATTTATTTATTTATTTATTTTATTTATTTACATTTGTTTACCGGGAAAGTCCGACTGGGCCAGAAGCCCATTTTCAGAAGAGGCATGGGGAGAAAAGCTCCACAGAAATACAAACAATATACAATAATTAGATAGTACAATACTATACATACAGTAAGATGCAGAATACATATCTTCTAGTTAGTTTATACAAAGTAGTATTCAATACAGTTTTCTAGCAGATACAGACTCAAAAAGAAAAACACAAACATTTCAGTGATGATCTGTGAGAAAAAATAAAGTTAGTAGTGTGTACATATTAAATAATAGTTATGACCAAATGGCATTTCCTTTATATATATTTATTTTTGAGTAGTAATAAACATTGAGGAGAGGGAGAAACTGAAATAAGGAGTGGACAGTGTGTTGAGAGAGTTATAGATATCTTGTCAGTCAGGTGTGGCACAGGAGCAATGCCAGTTCTTGAATAGATATTCAAATAGTAGTTGTTTAAAACTGGTAGGTGCAGGTGTGTTTTGGAGGGTGTGGGGTAGAGAGTTGTATAATTTGGCTATTTGATTTGAGAATAGGGCTTCACAGTGAGTGTTGTTAGCTTTGTTTACTATGAGAAAGTTTCTGTCTGCAGATCTCAGACTTTGTGGACATGAGTAGGGAACAACAAGTTCCTCGAGGGATGGGCAACTGTCAGGGTGGAAGATGATATTGTGTGTGAATTTAAATTGGTATAGACGAAGAAGGTTAGGTAGCTCAAGCTAATTTAATTTATGTAGAGCAATACAATGGTGGGTTTGGTTGGGAAGGTTGGCTGTGAAATGGGCTATTTTGTTGTAGTAAATTTCCAATTTGGTTAAGTCTGATTTTTTTTAATTTGGCAAAAGAGGGGGAAAGCATACAAGAGTGTAGAGAAGAGGAGGGTTCTGGACATGGCTAGTCTGGTATTGTCACTGAGAAATGGCTTGCTTCTGTACAGTTTGATGTGAACTTTCTTAACTGTGGTGGCTATGTGTTGGTCAAATCGGAGTTTGTTGTCAATTGTCACTCCAAGGAGTTTTGTATGCTCAGCTGGTTGGAAGACTGTGTTTTTTGCTGAGAGAATAGCGAAAGGAGTGGTGGTTGGTGATTGCCTGCTACTGGTAAATAGCATTAACTCTGTCTTTCTGAGGTTGAGGATTAGTTGTGATTTACTTAGATATGTTTCTATATCATTAAAAGCTTGTTGGGCTACTATTTGGAGGTCTGGTAAGGTATCTGTTGAGCAGATTAGAGTTGAATCATCCACATACTGAACTACTTTAACATGTGTTGTGGATGAGGCTAGATCATTAGAGAAAATGATGAAAAGAAGGGGTCCTAGTATGTCTTGTTTTATGTTTTTATGGGATGAGTATTTATTTAAAAACTGTGTCAAATTGTTTCACTTCAGTTTTTGTTGATGATCTGAAGAAGCAGGACATCCACGAAAACGCTTACCATTTTTATCATTTTTTTGTATTTTTTAACAATTAAGTTATTAAAGTCTTTTGGCCAGTGTGGATGTCTGCTTTGTTTATTCATTTATCAAAAGTGGCTTGCTTGACAAAGTGCTCCCTAATGACTAGATTAAACTTTGTGCCCATAATCTAGTAGTGATACCCTTTCCCTGCAAGTGTTTTGTGCATGTCTCATTTCACAGGCTTATTCTCAAGTAAGAATAGATTTACCACCAACACACAGCATATTTGTTGTTTTCCTTTTACAATGTTACCCTGGGAGCCTTTTCTTTGATCTTCTTGCATACCTTGATATCCTTAACCCTGCAAGAGCCCCAGAAATGAACACAACATATCAGTTGTGATCTTTCCATTGTGTAACATAAGCGTAATCTCTGATTCTGGAGTCTCTTCCACTAAGGTTGTAGCCCAGCATTTTCTTGCCATTGACAGCATCTTTCTACTAGTAGTTTATTTCTGCTGCTACAGATCACACTGCTGCATATATGGTCAGTATGTTTTTTTAGGGGCACTCTTACCTAATTTGTTTTCCAAGGCAGGTTCTATGGCTTAGAGCAATGGAACCCTTACAATGATCCATAATTCATATGTACCTCTTGGCTTAACTAGCCACAAGTATTTTTACTTTATTATTACTATACACTGGCATACAAAATTTCCTAACTTCCTGACCTATATTTTATTATTTCATTATTACCCATAAGATTTCATGTCCAGTTGTGTCAAATGTCTTGATATCATGATTTTTACTTCTTTTCTGTTCATAATATCATACATAGTTTCTCTAACTATCTTTAATAATTCCTGACAACCCTTCCCCTTTATACGATATATGCTATCTTCTATGATATTTTCAATTTTGGTTTCAAATCTCTTGTATTATTTTTATAAAAATCTTATAATCATTATTATTCATTACTATCGGTCTCCAGTAATATTATTGATCTCCAGTTTTTTGTATTCTAGCTTCCTTCTTCCATATGAATTTAAGTATTCTACTACAGAATTATTTATACATAAACCTTCATTTAACCCTTCATTCAAAATCTTTAAAAAATATTTTTTGCCAATCCCTTAAATTTTTAGGCATTTCATACCTCATTCCATCTGGTCCTGCAGCTGAATCTATATTTACTTATGTTAATATTTTCTCTTGTTGCTGTTTGTCTTTCGGCTTTTTCCTGGTAAGGGGTGGCCACAGTGGAACTCTGGTCCGCTAATGATTGGCAGTAGATTTTTTACGAAACGCCGAGGTGCCAGCTCGACACCCAACCTTCTACGAAGGCACACCCATTTACGCACGCATGTCTTTCGAATGCTAATATTTTCTCTAGTTAATTTAAAAATATATCCTTTTCCAACTCTTTATTCTCTTTTTTGTTAACTTTTTCACTTTCCATACTTTAATCACTTCCTTTTAAAAAAAATCTTGTACATATTGTATTACACTATTCGTAATCTTTTCCTGAGTTCTTTCCATTTCTCTATATACATGTTTTTATTTCTCTCATTATACTACCATTGCCCTTTATTAATCTGCTTAAGTAATTTGATAATTCTTCTCTTTTAACCTTGTAAAAATACCTTTGCTTATATAAAATTTGTCATAGTTTTGTTATTTCTTTCATATAATTCATTTTTTTGTCAAAGTACTTTCAGTCATTATGTTCTAAATCTTCCAATGCATCGTTATATGTTCTTTTATATTTTTTCTCTACTTTTCTCACATTATATTGCCACTGTAAAAACATTTTTATATTTTTCCTTAAATATCATCCTCCATTTAGACCAACTTTTATAAAATATTCTGCTAGTAATATGATCTTTCCATAACTGAATTACTAATCTCTTTTCATATTCATGCTTTCTCATTTATCCTTTTATTCCTTCATCTACTTTTACATATTCCTTGTTTTTCTTTATCTCTAGCCAAACTGCAAGATGATCAAAAAATCCTGTTTCAACTACCACCCCTTCTTCTATAACTAAACATTTCAATACTATAAAATAATCTATATCAGCTCTATACATACCCCTTTTGCGAGTCCATATTTTTTGTCCTAAAGTCTTAACGTACCACATCTTATAACTTCTAACATTTTTCTTATATCATTTTCTTTCTTTTTACACTTGCCTCTTAAATCACAATTAAAGTCTGCTGTTATTATAATATTTATATTTGTCACTACATACTCTACTAATCTGATGAAATAAGCTTTCCCTTTCTTTACAATTAATATAAGCATATAATGTTATAGTTCTATATATTTGTTCTTTCCATTTTAAATCTACAATAGTTAATCTTCACATTTTGCTAAAGTTATGTCTAACATCTTTACTGTATTTCTACAGAACACGGCTATTCCAGAACATCTCTCATTTACCAAATTCCAGATTATCTTTCCTCCCCATAGTTTCTCTGTTCATAACCTTTCTTCATTTGTTTAAAATCTTGTGTCATTTAATATAATTACATCTACATCACATGTATTATACCACTCCAAAATCCTATTCGTCTTACTATATTCTTAATACTGTTCACGTTTACAGAAAGCACTTTAAAATGTTAATTTTTCCTTTAATTCTTGGTTTTATAAGTTTATAGCTAATTAGTAGGCTAGCTTTCTTAGGATGCCATTCTAAATCTACCCAATTTCCTTCCTCTAGGTGAGAATCAAACACTGTATCTTGAGTCTGTGAGCCAAACGCATTAACCATTAAACCAGGTCCCAATCATTAGCTGCATATTTTCTTTTTCATCCATTTCCTTTCTTTTTTCTTTTGTAGCTATACATTTAAATTTTCTTTTCTGTCTTTTACCCTTTTACCAATAGAATTCTGTTTTCCCTTTTACTACCTTCTCGTTTGTGCTTTCTTTACCACTTATTTCAGAAATGTCTTCATTCTCCTCTTTAATATTTTTTCATATCTATTTCTTCTTCTATTTCTACTTCTAAAATTTCTTCACTTTGTTCATTTTCTTTTCTTTTTCTTTTTCCTTACTCTTATTTTCATTTTTGCAATCCATGCATAAATGTCCATTTTTTTACATTTATATCATTTCAATTCTCATTTTTGCAAAATGTCCCATTTGCCCACAGATATAACATTTCCTTTCATCACAGTTACTTATCAAATGTCATTTTCCAAGAAAAAACATGTTTTGGGTTATCCCCAGTATTTTAGCACAACCCTATTCCCCTCTACATTTATCATGCTATTTTTTCTCTTTTTATTTTTAATAAAATATTATAATTCTAGCCACCAGTCCATAAACTCATTTTGTCAAAAACGTTTGCAATGTCCAATACTTCTTTAAATAACGCTTTCAAATGTCCTTTCAAAGTCTCTCTTTTTACATCTGTTTGAAATTGTACATGAATTTTCTTCTTTGTTTCCCTGTTAAATGCTTTTATCACATTAAGATTCCCTGGGTTGCAGTCTTTTTACATATTCTCTAAGAAAATTACCCATTGGAAAAAAAACAGTCTCAAATATAATGTTGCAAAATGTCTCTTTGTTAATAAAAATAAATGCTCTTACCTCATTTTCATTTACACCGAAAGAAGCTATTAAATTGTCCCACACCTCATACCTGTCCATTTCTTTGTCTTCTTTACTTTAAATCCTTACCATGTATTTCAGTTTTTCATTTTCTTCTGCCTTCTTTTCTACTACTTTGCTTTGGCCTTCTTTTACTTTCTCTACATATGTATGTTTTATTTTCCATCTCATCACTATTCTTCAGGATTATCTCTGCATCCTCCTTTTATATTTTTTCCAAAAGGCTCCTCCAGAAAACATCTCCTTCATTTCTGGCTTACTTTGCACTGCCATTTCTTTAAGTAAATCATCCTGCAACCCTCCAAACTGGAGGGCTGTAATTATACATCCATCATTTGCTGACTAATCTCCATCAAACAGGTTTCTTTGAAACATTTTCTAAGAATTCTGCATTCATTCTCTTTCTCCTTAATTTCTTTCTCCACTTCATCATTTCCTTCTCTCTCCATCTGCCTCCATGTTTCTCTGGGCCACATCTGCACCTGGAATGGAAGTGTTCCTTCACAATGGGTCCCACTCACAACAGTGATGAGTAGGGGAAGATCCCTGATGCCCAGGCCAAATTCCATCTAGTACTGTAAATACCACATTGGGCATCCTGACAAGAGAATACTAGCCTAGTGGGAATAATCCAGTCAACAAAAGATAAATAAATAAAATAAACACAGGTCACTTTCCTCCCATACACAGCAGTAACAACTGAAACATCTGATTGTGATGAAAAATAAGGACCAAGGTCAAGTATGTCAAGTTTGTTTCAGACATACACATAGTGGCCAGAGTAAAGTTTTCTATCTTACTTCCCAGTAATGTGCCATAGTCTTGTAAGGTCAGACTAAATACTGTTTACAATAAGAAAATGACAAGAAGATAAGTTACTTTCTTCCACAGATAGGTCTACCCCCACACCAACCCAACAGTATTACCATTTTGTTAACAGGAAACACCTCAGATATTTGATTGTGATAAAAATAATGGTTATGTTAATTTATTTCAAGTTTGTTTCACAGAAATACATAGTAACCAGTGCAGCTACACACTAGTCCTGCAAACTCAGATTACTAATTGTTTAAAATTAGCACATGACAAAAGGGTAAGATGCCTTCATCCACAGACAGACCCCCACCCCACACAGCAGTTATAGCCACTGTGTTAATTGTGTACAACTTAGGAGAGTGACTGTGATGAAAAATAATAGATACAAAATAACTGTATTTTAGTTTCCTTTCACACAAACTGTGGTCACAGTAAAGTATTCCAATATGCTTTAAAAATCACATTAACCCTACAAAGCCAGAATAATGACAAAACAACAACAATCAGCCATTTCATCTGCAGACAGCCCAGACCCAGCAATTACATCTGTTCTGTTGACAGTGCACATCTCAGATATCTAACTGCATTAAACTAAAACAAAATAAAATAAAGTCCACACTATATAGTTAAAATGGCTTTAAAAAACAAAGAAAAATACAGTAACAATAATAAGCAGCACTAACAATAACTTTAGTAAAATAATCATTTATTTACTAAAGTTATTGTTAATATCTATTGTTATTTCCAAAGCATTTTCTTTCATTTACAGTTTGATGTCATACTGGATCTTTTGGAGCTGACTTTATAAAATGCATAGCCATCACCCTCATCATTATAACAAAAGAGTCAGGGACAAAAGCAAAAAATGATTGGTGTGTGGGGGGGAGCGAAAACCCCAAATCAGGGACAGATAACATGGGAACAGTGCTCCAAAATCAAGGACTTTTTTTAAGTATCGTTCTTTTATACTAAGAAAATTGCTAGAACAGCAGGTTTGGCATTAGTATGATTTTCTAATCTGCAGCTCAAGTTTATGTCATTATTTACTGACTGCAGTTCTTAACACTTTTTCCCAAAAAACAATGTTTAACAAGAAACAGGTCAAAAATAAGAGCCAAAATCAGGGACATTCTGTAGACAACTGCTTGTGAGTCAGCCCTTACTCCTCTGCAAGTTACTTCTGCAGCTCTGATGAGAAGAATCTGGGAAATAGCCAAAGTATAATGTTTGACAAATACCTAAAGTCAGGTCAGGGACAGATTTTAAATATTGCCTTACACACCTAGAAAGTCTTAACCAATCTCCACAATTCTGTCCTCACCTGCCTTCTTCTTACTGTGTATTTAGAGAAGCTTTTCTTCATCTTTATTCCTTCTGCTAGACTGTTTGCTAGATTTACATTTCTCAGTCTTATTTACTTATTTATTTATTCATACATCCCTTGCACTCCTACCTGTGCTGCTATCTTATTTGATATATAAAATACCCCTTACTTTGCATAGACAGCCTCCTTAACCTCCTTTCAATGCCATTAGGACTTTATTCTTGTCCTTACCTTGATTTTTCCAACCTCCTCTAAATAGTTGTTGGCAAAATTATCTTCATCATTAACAGGTTATTTGCTGGTTTTACTTTGATTAAAGTTTCCCATTTCATTCTTAGTAATTTCACCCATTTTCTCATAGTCTGCTTTTCTTCAGTATCACATACTCTGTTTTCTTGTTGTACCCTTGACTATTATGAATGAGACCTTTGTATAGTAACCGTCAAGATTTCAAGACCTCAGCACAAGAAGCTCAGACTGGGAGAAGGAAAACAAAAGAACTAATGTCTTCATTTTATTGAATGAACTGTTGCAAGGAGCTTCTTGCTACAGTTCTTAAAACACCATGAATGCAATCAAGGCTGCTTAAGTGGTTTCACTGTTACAGGCAGAGCTACTGCAAGGTTAAATCGGGAGACGATTAGTACTCACATTAAAGTGTCATTTGCACTCCCTAACTGCTTCTGCAAGGTCTGCCGTCAGCTACTCATCTCACCCCCATCCCTAATGCAACCATGATTGCCAACACTAATAGATTATTCCTCTTTCTGATTTGGATTGCAAGAATGCACAGCAGGTTAATGTCTCTAATCATTACAAGGTTATTTTCCTGCCCTGAGAACTTTTCTGTTTCTTTTCCCATTCAATATCCAACCTCTCATCTTATGGATGACGTATTATATTTACCAAACAGCTATCACCATTTTCTCTAGTCTGAGAGCCCTTCATAATTGTGATGGTTTTCAAGATTATTTTTCTTTCTGTTCTGCTTCCCTGTCCTCAACTACCTCAGACTGTATACTCTGGCTATTGCACAGTGTTACACCTCCACCTATCTTTCCTTTCTTGTCTTGTGTGAACAACTGATAGTCATATAGCCCATCCATTTCATCATTTGCCGAGCTTTCTCTTATAACTACTATGACTTCCCCCACTTGCCCCCAGATCATTGCCTAAAGCAATCCTTCATTTTCTTACTCATATTCAAGAACTACTAAACATGTCTCTACATTTCCTTCCAGTTATACTTGTTTTTTTTTTATTTCCTTTTTCTAATTTGTTTACCCTTATTAACTTCAAACATCTACCATAGTCCTTTACAAACGGTGTCCTATCCACTGCATCATCTGCCTTCCCTGATAATGCTTGTACCTTCCTAACTCTTACATTCTTTCTCTGTTTGCCTGGGTCTTTCTTTTGCCCTTTTTTGTTTTGTTTTCTTCTCAGCCTACTACCCATTTTACTTTTTAATCAAGTTTGATGGCAGAGTCATCCTGCTATACATTTGCTTTATGGACATGAACAAAGCTGTCCTACTAGGAGAGAAGTGACTCCATTGGTAGCACAAAGCAAATCTTAGCCATGCCTTCCCTTGGAACCCCCCTAGTCCATATCTCTGCTCATAAATCCACCTTGAGAGATGAGTGCTGCAGTCCTGGACCTTAATCTTCATTACTGTGCTAGTGCGTGGCACTATTAGTACCTTCAAAAGGCCACTACACATTCCAACTCAACATGTTATGGCCAACTCTAATGCCCTTCTCTGTGCCTTTTCTATATTACATCCGGCAAATTCTTCATGTCCCACATGTGCTATGAAGTAAGTGCATCTGTTTTCATTCATGAGAAGCTTTCTTACTTTCTGACTTATCAATGAAACTTTACTAACACTGCTACTGCATCAAAGTACACGTTAACCGTCTTGGCTCCCACTTGGCCTGCAGAGTACTCCTTTGTTGGAGAGAGAAAAAAAAGTTTTTCTGACTGGTATTACCAATTTACCTCTAACTAGTATACAGTAAATACCTTCTCAGACCTTCCCTGAATACAAACCATAGGCCTACTTTAACTAATCATGTCAATAAAAACAAAAGCAAAGAATGAAGGTTTTCCATGTCTTCATTACTTGATGTTTTTCCTCTCCTACAGACTGAGAAGATCCCTTTTTCCTTCTTGACCATCCCTCTCTGGTGTACCCACATTAGTCAGGCAAAACTTCCAACTTCCTGGAACCTGTTTTTATTATGTGGCCCTATTGTCAACAGATTTCTATATACCATGATCCATTTTACCTTACCACATTATAAAACATGGATTGTCACAGCCTGCCCTGCCACATATCATTAGCATTGTCTCTCTCATGACCATTAAATTGTCTTTACTTGAAATGTGTGATATAATATCAATGCATTAGTCATATGTCCTCACTTAATAACATCAAAACACAACTTTTGGTTTTCATTGTGATGTAGATTTTTTTCTTTTCTTTCTACTCTCTTTTCTCTGTTTTTCCATTTGTCCTGTCTAACTTTCAACTTCTGTTTTCTTTGCATTATCAGCACACCCCTAAATCCCTGTGTGTCTTTCTAGATATCCAGTTACTGGCATCTTCTCATTATTCTACAAGGATACTTTCTTTCCACACCTTCCTTCTACTCTCTCCTATTCTTCTTTAAGCCTTCCTTTATGACATCCATGAGATAACCCTATTTCCACCAATCAAGCTGGCTGAATTGTGTTCTCTTCTTATGCAGTCTTATGTCTTTAATTTTAATTTCTTTTGCTCCTGATTCACATTTATATTCTTTTTTTTTCTTGTTAATCTCTTTCTCTGCCTTTCCTCAAAATAACATTACTGGTCACAACTTGTGAATTATATCCCTCCCTAGTTCTTCTTCCTACTTGTTTCTGCATACACCTACAATCCTAAGCATGTAATTCTTTGTGTCCCAATAGCCTCATCATCCCACATTTACTATCATGGAGTTCTTACACTAAACTGCTTTGTTTTTCTTCATTTAAATGTTAAATCTGACCACAACCCAGGCCCCTCAGGAATCTTCATCACTTAGTCAGAATCCTACCCAACTGTTCACGCATTAGTATGCAGTCTGAATGACATGCTCTTTATAGCTGGACTCTTTTCTGAGAGAACCAGGGCTTTTGAAATGGTGGATTTTCTTTCTTCCTTTCTTTCTTTTCATTCGTTCTTTCTTTTTTCATTCTCTTTTTTGTGTGCATCTGTTACATTTGTTCACCTGGTAAGTGAAATTAATCATAGACCCTTTTCAGTTACACCCAAGGCCAAGATGATAGAGGCAACAACAACACTCATAAGAAAGAATACAAGCTGAATTTGCAGCAAAACATAAACAATCAAAACAAAAAATGCAAATTGAATTTACTAAAAAGCATGCGCATTTAACCATCTGTTACATATATTTTAGTTGTATACACTGAAATAGCATAGTTAAAGGAGAGTACTATTTACAAAATATACATGCAAAATATTTTTGCGAAATAATTCTGAATGAGCAGCAGATGAATCAGTATGGAGGCAGTGTATTCGAACTGCTGTCCTATATGCAGGTTTTCAACTTGTGCTGCCTTAAATAAGATTCCTAGCAGTCTCATTATTGTGACTAGAAAAAATAATTCTCTAGAGAACATTGTGTAGGACATCATTGTCAGTTTTATTTACTAATAAGTAATTGTAGTCGCAGTCAGACTCTAAAATTAGTTCAGGTAAGCTAAGCATTCCATACAAATTACACAGAATGATGCATGTGACATATATTTTATATGGCATCCTTTTAAAAATGGTGAGCTTCTGAAGCCTTCTTTCTTAATAAGAATGTGAGTTGCAGCAAATTCTTTTATCTGCCTTGCTTTGATTGAATTTTTTATACAGAGCGGGTATTAGTGATTGTGGGCCTTAACAGTAAAAGTTTCAGATCAATAATAGAGCCTGCTGTGTCATTTATTTTCTTTCAATTAATTTTGACAACGTTTACTAGCCTATAGGTTTTTCACATTCATAGTCCTCAACAATATTCAGCAATATACAGATTATAACACTTTACAGTTTTTTATTTTCATCTGATCGGTTTCATGCTGCCTGTTATATAGTTTTAATATTCAGTTATTGCAAACATTACAATTCTTAGTTTAGAATATTTTTAGGAAGACAGCATAGAAATGAGATAATTACTGAAACAGCTGCTTTATTGATTCACACAGCCCATCCTGACCTCGCCAAGGCTTTTGACACCATCCCCCATTCTGGAATTATAGCTAAACTCACTAAACTAGGTATAAATCCCTACGTCATAAGATGGGTTGCCAACTGGCTCACTGACAGAACCCACACTGTAAAAGTTGCAGACTCCAAATCTGACCTCAAAGCAGTGACAAGTGGAGTACCACAGGGTTCCGTCCTGGGACCTCTCCTGTTTGGTATCTACGTCTCTGAAGTACAGACTAACACAGAAGGCCTCTGGCTAATGAAGTTCGTAGATGACTGCAAACTAGGAGCCATAGTCAAGTCCCCAAATGATGTGGACTTCCTACAGAAGGGCCTCACTGAGACAGATGCCTGGTGTCAGAGCCATGGCCTCAAGCTCAATGCCAAAAAGTGCAATGTCATCCCCTTTGGTAAAAAATCTGTACTCATGAACTACTACATAGGCAGCAATCTACGTAACACCGAATGTGTGATAAGAGACCTTGGGACCCAGGTGTACAGTAGTCTCTCCTTTGATAGTCACATCACCACAGTAATCAGGAAGTCCTTCTACATGGCACACCTCATCATAAAAGGGTTCTCATCCAGGAAAAAAGAGGTCATTGTTCCCCTCTACTCGACACTCATTAGACCCATTATAGAGTACAATGCCCCTTTTGGAATGTACCTCACAAGATATCTGCAGCAGCTGGAAAGGCCACAGAAGTACCTCACAAAGAGGATTACTGGCCTCAAACAAATGCCCTACACTGACCGCCTCAAAAAACTCCAGCTTTACTCCATAGCATATCGCCTACTCTGGGGTGATCTCTACCTAACATATAAAGCTATGTCAGATCCAGAGCTGTTGGACATGCTACACCTAAAGAAATCCCAATCCCTCCAAGCTACATGCTCTAGGGACCTAAACCTTGTCATCACAATAAACAGGACACGCTGGAGGGATAGATTCCTGTCCAAGAGGCTTCCTATACTCTGGAACAAGCTACCCATCTATGTCAAGCAAAGTTCTTCATTAGCACTCTTCAAGAAAAATCTTGAGTGGATGGGAAATAGGAAATACACCCCAGGGATCACGTCTGTGTCTCTGCTCAACAGTGGCACAGGAAAATAACTTTATTGGGTGGCGTAAGCCATAGAACCTTGCTGGCTAGGTTTATGTAGGCCCTTGGTCCGATAGCCTAGTATCTACCTATGAACCTATGAACCTATAAACATTTAAATTTATAACAGTTTTTTGTAGATTTAGGCTAGCATAGTCGTGACATTATTAATCTCAAAATAGAGAAGGTACGGTGTAGGGAGTACATTTTTATTGCATGTATCTATGAGAGTTTAGAGTAGCAGTATAATAAAAGTCTGGTAAATGAGTGAAAACTGGAAGCTGCAACTGCAAACCTTCCTGGCTTTTTATTTTCCTTGAGATCATCAAAGTTTAATATACAACAACCATGCATTATAATAATTTACAATGTAAAAGCTTGCATAGGGGTTAAACCACTGGCTCTCAGTGATTTCAAATAAAATATAATAATTAACCACTTTGTGTTTAGTAGTTTAGGTATTTCAGGGTTGTCAATGAAAGATTTGCAATAAAGTGCATATAAATGCCATTATTAAAGAGGTAATTTTTAAGATTCTAACTCAGTAAGTCCAAGAAATATGGGTGATTAGAAGAAAGCGTTTATCATTACTGATAAACAATGGTCACTATCCACTCTTTGATTTTGTGAATAGTGTTTGAAATATTATTTTAACATACAGTTTATTAAATCTGCATTAAATTCAAAATATACAAATAAATAAATAAGAATTAAAGTATACATAGTTAATAATCTGAGTATTAATAAATGAAGCACATAATCGTAATATTTAGGCTTTAGTGATTTGTGTTATCTAAGCTTCATCAAACTTTACTCACAGTCTTGGTTTTCCTGTGGGGTTTTTTGCATTATAGCCTTTGTGACGCCTGTGCCCTGGCCCAGCAATCAAGGAGTCTCAATCCTCACCAATAACACCAGTGAGGGGTGTCTCATATAAGAGAAAAGGATAACAAATACACACAGTAAAGTGCAATTTCCCTTAAGAGCACACAGAGAACACAGTCAGTTTAGGGCTGGTTGCACTCTTGCTCTCCAGGTCGCCAGTAAGACTCCCCACTGACATAGCTATAGGGTCCAGATCTCAACCTAGTGGGCAAGCTAAAACCCAAACCTCCAACACCCTCTCTGTCCAACCAGTGCTTTGTGTCCCTGCCCAAGGAGCTAACACACACACACACACACACACACTTTGAGAAAAGTTTATACAACCAAACAGACACTTCTGGGGAAGGCTGGCACAGGTTCTCCAGCTGTGCCCCTTTTTCCCAGACTATACGTACTACAAGCTGCCACCACCCACTAATATTTATCAGCTACTCAAAGGTCCTTAAAAGGGTGTCCAATTATAACTGTACAATATTATTATCCAATTGATAATAAAGCCAAGGGATAAAGCTATTGAAGTGGCTTTGTACAATTTTGCCAAAGGCTTGCAAGTACTCTAAAGAGCTTAAATTATCTCTATAAAAACAGCCACAGTAGAAAGTGTTTAAAATATTTAATAACAAATAGTCAAAACACAAGACAATACTTTTTACTACACAGTGCTAGTCAAGAGTTCAGAGATCACAGAGAAATACTTAAAATAATTCAGTAGTACAGTTCTGACATCACAGAAAAACACTTAGTTTAATCTTTCTAGTTTCTAGCAATTTCTAAGAGAAAAACACAAGTCTAAAATAAACTTACATATAGAGCAATACAGTGCTGATGAGTTGGATGGTCAAGACAAAAATGTTTAATGCTCTTTGCTTCTCTCTGTTTTTTAAATCACATTCCTGGTTCACATTACATCATTCTTCACACTTTCCTGGGGTTCCCAGGCTAACAGGCTGCATTCTTTAATAAGCTCACACCAGGTCAGAAAGCCAAGCCATTAAAGACATTTATGCATGCAAATTCTGGCCATTAACTCCGGCCTTAAAACAATAGCAAGAATTCCTTCATCTAGACCGTCCAGAGCTGTGTTTACATCAAAGAATCACAACATGCTTTACGTGGTCAGCAGAGTGCACTGTTGTTACATTTTTTTCAGTTCCACATGTAACACTATTTTTACCATTCAAGACAACAAGCCTGTGGTTTACATTAATATTTACGGATGACAGAATTATCTCCAAAATTATATCTGGCTAGGCTAGCAGCCTTCATCTGTCTTCATCCAATATTCACATACCCCCCACCCCCGGAGAACTCAAGCTAGTTTTTCAAGTGACCCTTGAGAAACGCTGCTTGATGAAGTTAGGTCTATCTGAGTGTACCTTACCCCATTCCCTGTCTTGAGAGCCCATCTGCATTGGCATTGCTAATCCCACTGTGGTGCTGCATGGACATATATGCTTGCAACCCCAGACTCCATCTTAGCAACTTGGCATTTTGCTGGCTGGCTCTGTTTAACCAGGTTAGGGGGTTGTGATCTGTCATAACAGTGAATTGCCTTCCATACAGATAAGGCTGAAGTTTCTGCAGTGTCCACACTATGGCTAGACATTCCTTTTCTACAGCTGCATACCATTCTTCCCTGGGTTGGAGCCTACAACTGACATAAACCACTGGGTACTCTTCCCTCTCTGAAGAAATCTAGCTAAGTACAGCCCCCTCATCATGGTTTGAAGGATCCACCTTCACAACAAATTCCCTGCTGTAATCTGGACTGGCTAACACAGGGGGTCCTCCCAAAGCTTCTTTAAGCTTCTGGAATGCCTGCTCACATGCTGGGGTCCATACTACCTTATTTGGTCTGTTCTTGCTTGTCAGGTCTGTGAGGGGAGCAGCTATGGTACTGTAACTGGGGGCGAACTTTCTGTAGTACCCTGCTGTCCCTAAAAATGCCCTCACCTGAGTTTTAGTAACAGGTGCAGGCCATGCCTGCATGGCTTACACTTTGGCAGGTTCTGGCCTTATCTTACCACTCCCCACTCTGTGTCCTAGGTAGGAGACCTCTGCCATACCCAACTGACATTTGCTCGGCTTAATGGTCAACCCTGCACTCTGTAGTCTGCCCAGCACCTCCCTGAAATGTTATGCTCTTGCCAGGAATGGCTGTAGATGGCAATATCATTTAGGTAAGCAAGAGAAAACCCTCCTGCTCCTGCTAGGATATTATTTACCAGCCTCTGGAAAGTTGCTGGGGCATTCTTCATCCCAAGGGGCATCTTTGTGAAGTCATACAGGCCAAAAGGTGTCACAAAGGCTGACTTCTCTCTAGCACTGGGAGTCAAGGGTACCTGCCAGTAACCATTGGTAAGATCAATAGATGTAAGATACATTGCCTCACCCAGTTGCTCTAGGGCCTCATCTGTCCTAGGCATGGGGTAAGTATCTGACTCTGTGTGACTATTTAATTTCCTGTAGTCCACACAGAACCTGGTGCTGCCATCCTTCTTTGGCACCAGCATCACTGGGGAGGCCTAGGGACTGTTGAACTCTTGAATCACTCCTAGTTCAAACATCTTCTGTACCTCCTCCCTCAGAGTCTGTTTGACTCTCTCAGGCACTCTATAAGAGGCCTGGCTAATAGGCCTTTGAGGTCCTGTATCCATCTGGTGCTGCCCCAGGTGGGTGCACCCTGGTTTCCCAGTGAGCATGTCCCCAAATTCCTGCAACACTGCTCAGATTTCTTGAACCTGGGTAGGAGATAGCTGCTGGGACATTGCTACCCCTTCCACCGAGGTGTCAGCTTGAGCCTTACTGAGGAGATCAGTCACCAGATCTCCCTCAGATTCTTCCTGCAATCCACTGCAAATGCTCAGCACAAGGGCCTCCCTATCATGGTAAGGTCTCATCATGTTAACATGGTACAATTTGTACCCCTGCCTTCTGCCTAGCAGTTCCACCATGTAGTTAACATCACTTACCTTTCTTACCACCTTGTAGGGTCCCTCCCAAGCTGCTTGCAGCTTGTTGTGCCTGACAGGAATGAGAACCATTACCTGCTGCCCCACAGCATACTCTCTAGCTCAAGAATTCCTGTCATACCACACATTTTTCTGTTGTTGGGCTTCGGCCAGGTTCTCCTGGGCCAAGCCCATGAGTTCCCTGAGCCTTGTGCTGAAGTTTAGGACATATGCCACAACAGACTCCTTGTGAGACTTGCACTTACCTTCCCACTCATCTCAAATTAAATCTAGAGATCCCCTCACCCTATGCCCGTACAGCAACTCAAAGGGAGAAAAACCTGTGGATTCCTGGGGAACCTCTCTGTAAGCAAACAACAGATGGGGCAAATATTTGTCCCAGTCCATCTTAAACTGATCTTCAAATGACTGTAGCATGGCCTTGATTGTAGAGTTTAACCTCTCAACAAGACCATTAGTCTGAGGATGGTAGGGGGCGGTCTTCATGTGCTTCACCCCACAGGACTTCCACAGACAAGCCAGCAGGTCTGACATGAAACGGGCACCTCTGTCAGTCAGTATTTCTTTAGGGAAACCTACCCTGCTGAAAATCTCTAACAACGCATTTGCCACCTTCTCTGCCTAAATGGAGGACAAAGCCACCTCCTCAGGGTATCGTATAGCATAATCCACTACCACTAGGATCAAAGGCGCTGGAAGCTGTTGAAGACTGGGGAGGTGGAGGGTGAGAGGAGCACTTAGTGATCTAAAAAGGGCAATTTTTTATAACTATTTACTACCACAACATAGGTTCACTTGGAGGACTTTTTAAGCTTAGCCACTTCCCTTTTCGTGCTTGATTCTTGAATTAACATTTTCTGATTGGCCTTACCTATCCCATGGCTGATAATTGTATATTAGCCCTAGTGAGAATAACTGTGATCATTCCATAGATAATTTGAGGGGACCCATATAAGGGCTGCAGCATTTAGGAACTGTCTCTATCCATTAGTGGCATGAGGGGCAATCCTGGAGTACATTTTCTATTGCCCATCCTTAAATCCAAGTTGCATTTCTAGATTTTATCTTTTTACATTTTATAACACAATACACAAACACTAACAGATATCTGCTAAACAAAGCAATATTGTCTCATAATGAAAACAGACTTGACATTAAAACTTCTCTGCCCTTGAAACTCATATTCCTTGTAACAGCATTAAAACCCACACCACATCCAAAGAAAATGCATCTAGACAGTGGTGGATAAAGATTACCTTTGGGCTGTTTTCAAATCAGAGGCCCCTTGCGCACAAAACAAGAAACATACATGCATTCTTTGATAAACCTTCCTGACTTTATTAAATTATATTCCTTGTATAATACAGCACACTTGTTAGACTTAAGTTAGAGCGCATTTTAAATTTATTGTTTGAACATTTTTCCAGTAGGCAATGAAGCAAAAGGCATGCACCAATAATGACAAAACTGCCCTATTCAGAACATTTCCATAACAGTCTACTTCTACACACAATATATATACATATATATATATATATATATATATATATATATATATATATATATATATATATATATATACAAATACAGAATCACAGTAGTGTAAGCCATAGGCAAGGCCAAACACCAGGGACACATTTTAAACATTGCTTGTATAATTTTGGAAAGTTGCTTGCATAAAATGTTATGTTACTACTGCACATTTCACTGCCAAGTCTTGAGCCCAGAACCCTATACACTACAGTCAGAGCAACATGCCACTTAGCTAAATCAGCATTTTCCTGAAAGACAGGAAGACAAACTTAAATGGCTATCATTTAGTGAATTCAGTTCTCACTTATCACCATAGCTCTCAACCTCCTAGCACAAAATTACAGAACAAAGCCAATAATGGGGGAATACAGTCCCAAAATAGGGACACATTTCAAATACTGATCTTATATACTTAGAAAATTGTTAGCATAAAATATTTTGTTTTATTGCTCCTGAAAACCAGAGATTTAATGAGGAACAGAACAAAACAAAAATGTGAGGCATAAATTTACAAGTGATGGTGGCTAGGGACTTTAGGCTCTTTTTACCTGCACCCAAGATGCAGGGTTTGAGCTTGTGTACCTCTGGCCACCAGATGTATCCTGTTGGGGGCATTTTCACACACACACACACACACACACACACACACACACACACATACACACACTGTGGCAGACAGCACCTTCTGCCTGAATGGGTTGGAAGAAAATAAATACTTCTGCTATAAAGAAAACCGCCTGCCCTTACAAGGGTAGGGGGTGCCCCTCCGCCCTCTCTCTATGATTCTGGCACCCATGGAAGTGTTCCTCTTCATAGTAACATTTATGCAGGTGTTACAGCTGTCTCAGTTGCACTTTCCATTCCATGCTACTTTTCACCCTCTCTGTCTGCTATTTTATTCCACCATTGTTCTAAATCCCTTACCTTTTCAACTGAGTACACATTGATACTATTTTACACATATTTACAGTGTCTTGCCTCTGTCATGTACCACTTGTTCCATTAGAATTAAGCATGACTGTCAGGCACCTACCTTTACAGTCAGGAACAAATCTAAAAGGAATGGGGAACAAAGGTCTTAATCAATAGCATTTAATAAATAGTGGCATCACTGCCTTAGGAAGTCAGCATTCATTTGTTGACCCTCCCTCCCAAAAAGTTACCAATTTTAGAAGATCAAATTTCTAAACAAAAATTAGGGCTATTCCTGAAAATGAAGAAGAGTCAAAAGGTAGGTATCTGATTCAGCTGATGATCTTTTTGTGCATTTGACAATACTCTGAAGGAACAAGTGCTGATGATCTACAGGGGGATTCCCAGTCAACGGTTCATACTTCACCATTTAGGCCAAAACAAGTTTTTTGTATCACATTTTCCTGAACCATACAACATTTCTGCACCAAACCATTACAATGCTCCAGTCTTAAATCTTGATCCGTTACTTTCCTCTGACTCCTTCCAGTTATGCTTTCTCACTCAGTCCTTTGCATTTCATGTTTTTGTTGGTTTTCATAATTCATTGACCCTGTTTTTGCAGTACACACATTAATTTAAATAAAATAAATGCTTCGATCAGTGTGGACATTTTTTTATCAATTTGACATCAATATACTTTTTCTTACCTTAGCCTTATTATAATATATTGAACTCTTGTAATTAGTCAAAGATATGTTTAGCAAAAGATATTTATGAGCACAAATTGTACTCAAAGAATAGCATTGCATTATGAATACTGCCATGAAGAAGACAATTCTATTTGCAGTTCAGACATGCAGTCACATCTTTTCCTGTTTTCTAGCAAAGCTCTGTTGTACCTCATGAGAGCTCAAATATATTTTTAGTTGAAATAAACATTTCAAAGCATGCAAAGAATAATAAGTTTTGTAACACACAAACACACACATGTGCACACACACACACACGCGCGCACACACACACACACACACACACACACACACACACACACACACACACACACACACACACACACACACACACACACACACACACACACACACACACTCACATTCTCTGTTGCAGACAGTACCTTCTGTCCGAAAGGTGGTTCAAAGAATCCGAATCTGCGGCTCAGATCTGCAGTTAAAGGAATCTGCGGCTCTGCAGTTGGAAAAAAATAAATCCTTCTGCTGTAAAGAATAAAGAAATCTGCCTGCCCGCCCGAATGGTAAATGCTCCTGTGACATCCTGTATTCAAACAGGCGCGCAGTATGCTGATGCAATTGTGCATGTTATGAGTTATTCGGGATGTCGCAAGTGCTGCAAAGGTGGGGGGTGCCCCTCCCCCTCGCTCTATGGTCCCGGCACCCATGACTAGGATATACGTTTTCCATGTGGAACCTGGGGTACTCAGAGGACCCACAATAGCCATATCTACCCTCTGAAATGGCTCCTCAATCACTGGCAAAGGCATCAAAGGATCTCTCACCTTGTCTCCTGCCTTGCCTAACTTTTGGCCCTGCTCACAGGTCCTGCAGTACACTGTTACATCTCTGGAAATTCCAGGCCAATAGAAGTTTTGCATAGTATGTCTCTTTGTACATTTTATGCCCATATGACCTGCAAAGGAAATATCATGGGCTATTGCTAGAAGCGCCAGATGGTAGGCTCTAGGCACTATCAACTGCTGTACTCTCTCACCTTCTAGCCCTCCCTCAGAGGTCCACTCTCTGTACTGTAACCCTTTGTCCCAGTATACAGATTCCCCCTTTCCTTGAGAATCAGGTGACTCCCTATCTACCTGCCTCAGGCCTTGCAGTGTAGGGTTTGAGAGCTGAGCCTGTCTCAACTCTCGACTTGTAACCCTTCCCAGCTCCCCTTCCACAGGAAGTCTGGCATCCTCTGACAGTGGTGCCTCACTCAGCCTGGGTACTACTACTCACCTCTACCTTTGAAGTCACTTTGTCCAAGGGACCATTAGTACCCCCAAGCAGCTGTGGATCACATTCAGTCTCACTGCTACAGGGTAGCTCCCTCCCTGAAGCAACCACCTCACCAGTCCTGGCTGCAAGTATGCAGTCTGTCTGGGTCTCCTCCAGGCTACCAGACCCACATGATTGTCTCCTAGCCTGACTGTGTGTAACTGCACAAACACATGGTACTGCCTCATCCAAATCCTTCCCTATCAGGATATCTGCAGGATGGTAGTTTGGTACCCTTGTTGTCTCAAGACAACCTACTATTGCCATTTTGTCTTTCCCACTTACTGGCTCTCATACCTTTTGTTCCCCACCTTGCCACTGTGGACACTTGTATGCCACATAGCCCCACTGGTTTCATTCAAAACATTTAACCCTAGCTCTTTTTTGGATGTGTACCTGGACTAGTGGCTTCCCCTTCTACTGGCAGATTCTGTTGGGGCAGTCTTTGATGCCCACCATGTGTTCATTTAGACCCATGAGCAGTACTGGGGGTCCCTTTCCTGGGCAGGGGTGCCCTGCTTGCCAGGTATAGGTTTCCCTTCTTCCCCAACATATCTGAAGTGGCACATTGTCTATCAGCTAACCAGATCCTCATGTGTTATCAGGAAAAGTGCTAAGGGCTTGTTCCCTCACCAAAAGATCTGCCAGCCCTTCAAAAGTGGTGACCTGACATCCACTCATGCATCAATGGAAATAACTGCTCAGTTCAGCAACATATTCACACACACTTTCATCTGCCTTGCACCTCTGCTCACAAAACTTTTTCCTATATATTTCAGGTGTTAGCTTAAATAATTCTAACAAGTGATTTTTAACAGCATTCTAATCAAAACATGCAACATCAGACATTTTGACAAAACTGTTTGCATACCCTCTCAAACATATGAATGAAAGTATCAAAATTATCCCCCTCTTTAAACTGCGGAAGAAATTTACTGACCTTTTGTGCTTCTGGGGTCCAGTTACTCCCTTCCCCATTATCTCCATTACTCTGGCAAAGAGTCAGCATCTCCCTCTCATGCTTCCTCTGCCACTCCTTTTCCTTGGCTTCTAGGTGTAGCAGTTTCTCATTCTCCTCAGTCTGCAGACTCCTCAGTCTCTCAGCTGCTTCTATCTCCAAATGCCTAGCCTCCAACTCAAGTCTCTTTAGCTCCAGATGGATTTTTAAGTCCTCTGCAGAAAGGTTGAGCTGTCCATTCTCCGAGGGTATTATATCACCACTGCCAGTCTGATTGTCCTCCTGGTTGCTGTTTTCTGATGCAGCTGTAACCAAGGCTGCAATCAAGTCTGCCTTGTCAGGTTTCCATGCATCAGTCCCCTAGCCTGGCACATCTTCACCAGCTGGATCTTTGTCAGATTTCCATACTCCTCTGCTGACATGCTGCCTGTTCACCCTGACTAACTAAGCTAACAAAAGAAATAAAACAATTGTGATCTGAAGTCTGAATATTCACTGCATGGCTGATTTAGAGTACAAAAAACCTTCAGAGCTCACTGTACATAAGCTACAGGAATTCACTCTACCCACACCACTACAAGCCAATTAGTATTTGCCAACCAATTAATATGTGGTGTGAATATGCCACCATTGCCAAACAATTAATATGTGACACCCGTGCCCTGGCCCAGCAATCAAGGAGCCTCAATCCTCACCACTAACACCAGTGAGGGGCATCTCATATAGGAGGAAAGGATAACAAATACACACAGTAAAGTGCAATTTCCCTTAAGAGCACACAGAGATCACAGTCAGTCTGGGGCTGGTCGTTCCCTTGCTCTCCAGGTCCCCAATAAGACTCCCCACTGGCACAGCTATAGGGTCCATATCTCAGCCTAGTGGGCAAGCTAATACCTCCAGCAATCTCTCTGTCCAACCAGTGCTTCATGTACCTGCCCAAGTAGCTGACACACACGCACACACAGACACACACACACACACACACACACACACACACACACACACACACACACACACACACACGCACTTTGAAAAGAGTTTATACAACCATACAGACACTCCTGGGGAAGGCTGGCACAGGTTCTCCAGCTGTGCCCCCTTTTCCCAGACTATACAGTAGTACCAGCTGCCACCACCATTAATATGTATCAGCTACTCAAAGGCCCTTAAATGGGTGTCCAATTATTACTGTGCAATATCATTATCCAATTGGTAGTATAGCCCAGGGCTAAAGCTATTGAAGTGGCCTTGTACAATTTTACCAAAGGCTTGCAAGTACTCTAAAGAGCTTAAATTATCTCTACAAAAACAGCCACAGTTGAAAGCATTTAAAAATATTTAATAACAAATAGACAATACTTTTTACTACACAGTGCTAGTCAAGAGTTCAGAGATCACAGAGAAATTCTTAAAATAATTCAGTAGTACAGTTCTGACATCACAGAAAAACACTTAGTCTAATCTTTCTAGTTTCTAGCAATTTTGAAGAGAAAAAACACAAGTATAAGACAAACTTACATATAGAACAAGACAGTGCTGATGAGTTGGATGGTCAAGACAAAAATGCTTAATGCTCTCTGATTCTCTCTGCTTTTAAAATCACATTCCTGGTTCACATTACATCATTCTTCATGCTTTCCTGGGGTTCCCAGGCTAACAGGCTACATTCTTTAGTAAGCTCACACCAGGTCAGGAAGCAAAGCCTATAAGGACATTTATGCATGCAAATTCTGGCCATTAACTCTGGCCTTAAAACAATAGCAAGAATTCCTTCATCTAGACCAGTCGGAGCTGTGTTTACATCAAAGGGTCACAACATGCTTTACTTGGTCAGCAGAGTGCACTGTTGTTACATTTTTTTTAGTTCCACATGTAACACTATTTGTACCATTTAAGACAACAAGCCTGTGGTTTACATTAATATTCACAGATGGCAGAATTATCTTCAAAATTCTATCTGGCAAGGCTGGCAGCCTTCATCTATCTTCACCCAATCTTCACAGCCTTATATTATTATATGTAAAGGATGGAGGCACATTTTGTTGTTAAAGTGCAGTATCCTCTCCGTGAACATAGCACGGACTTTTTTTAACTGATGATTTGGTAACATATAGATTAGACTAAACCAAATGCTGGAATAAGACTTAAGAAACTATATCCAGAAAGATTGACAACATTACTTCAATATTTGTATTTTTATTAAGAGTTGGGACATAATAAAAATAATTCTGTTGATAAAGAATGTGTTTTGGACTCTCAGCAAAATTGTTTCATTAGGAAGCACTTAACCTGGAAATGAAAAGACTAATGGCACAGTAAAAAAATGTTTTTTTTTAAATAATCATTACCATTTTTTTTTTTTTTTTTTTAGAAATGGTCTCAACTCAAATTAACCATAATGGGAGTAACAGTGAGAAAGAACTGAAAAAACTGAAACAAACAAGGCAAAAGATTTTAGCAGTTCTAGAATGCATGTTGCAAAAGTGAAGGTTCTGATTAAATGTACCAAATACATGCATTCACAGTTTAGCAGCATCTGCTACTTCATTTTTTTTATTTTAGAGTGCTCTGTGATAATTGTTATACAGAAAATAAGACAGAGGTGAATTAATGGATTACACTTAGATAAGTTGCCTCAAAAGTATAAGCAGAAAGATTACAAATTAGTAGTGCAAACTAATCCTACAAGGATGTAGCAGCATCCTTAAAACATTAATAAAGTAGCAAGTAAACTACGACTATCTCTTATTTTGCAGTGAGTAATTCTGAAGAGAGACAGGAAGGAAGCCTATCTTGGAATTCAGAAAAACAGTCCCACAACTGTGCAATGTTCCTATTGCTTATAGGTCATTTTACCAGATTGTAGGAAAAACAATTCAGAGACAATTACAGCCACATTGAGGAAAACCTCATTATCATCATGGAAAATCACTCTTGTGGGCTAGTTTCAGAATCAAAATAGGTTATCATGCTTGTGGTATTTCTTCCTGAATCCCTCTGCTACACTATTTCTGTGGATGCTAGTTAATTTGTTGGAATGGGAAACATATTACTTTAAAATCAGTAAAGAAAAGCCTAATGCCTCAAACTTAAATTTGTTGGTAAGCAGCATCATTACAAAACAGTCCATGAGAGAAATACTTGCGTTTTGTTTCCCTGCTGCTTGTCAGGCATACACAATGGAATGGGAACTTAGAAGTAATTACTAAATTATTATAGGTACATCCAGCTCAAAATGGAGAACTTTGTAGCTTCCAATTCTTCTGTGTATTACCTTGGATAGAATAGCCTCTTTTGAAGGAAATTTCACAGGTGCTGTAGTAAAAAATGTCAATACCGCTCTTACAAAGCACAAAATTATATATTATTTTTATTTAGCAAATATAAACCATTATTTACAATAAACAATGGTACTGAACATATCTTTGTTCTTCCCCGTAATAGAGGGTAAAAAGAAAAAAAAATAGCTCTATATGAAACATTTTCTGATTTCTGAAAAAAGAAAGAAATATTATCTGTATCTCATATATTTCTTTTGAAATCCAGTTTTACTGCATTATTGGGTGTGGTCAAGAAATGAATTATCCTTGTAACACATATCCCTTCTTTACTTTCTAAGTATAGGATGAAGCATTTCATGAATGACCAGAATGGCCTAAAAAAAGCAGGATAAATGTCAACAGTATAATTACATAATACATTTTAATGGGATAACATAATTTGTAAAATACACAAAAATGGTTTCTTTACATAGTCATTTACTGTAGACCACCTAAATAAGCACTCTGTAAATATTAATGAAAATAGGGGTGGGGAAATATAAATGGTTTGATGAAAAGACAACTTATAACAGACAATATAGTACAAAACCACCACCGTAACAGGTACAAGCATGTAAAATCTGAAGGTAATGCTACTCAATGCTAGAAGTCTAAACCTCAAAATGCACTCTCTCAAAGCACTCCTAAAAATGGAGAACATTGATATCTGTGCAGCAACTGAGACCTGGTTCAAGGCTCCAGAGAGCACCCCTGCAATACTAGGCTACAACTCTTACCACACTTTTTGGCCACCAAACCAGGAACGAAACACTAAAGGTGGAGGAGTGTCCATATTCATCAAAGATATTCACAACACCAGGCTAGCTGCCCAGCACAATGCATCTGAAACTCTCCAGGTGCAATTAACACTAGGTAAGACTGCAATCCAAATTGTAGCTTGCTACAGATCCCCCACCATGCCCCAAGATTCTCATTACACCTTTCTAAACATACTGGAAAATATTAAGATACAACCAAATACCCTAATACTGGGTGATTTCAACTACCCTGCCATTAAATGGAAAAACTACTCATGTACCAACACCTTTGCCCAATGGTTCTTGAAATTCATAAATTCCAATGCCCTGGATCAACTAATCCTTAGTCCCACCAGGGGTTCCAATGTCCTAGACCTGGTCATTACCAACATGGGAAATCAATGCTCCACACATATGGTCATGCCCCTCATTGGTCAGGTCTGACCATAAGCTAATCACCCTTGATATCCACATCCCACCCCCTCCCACCATTAAGGAAACCTCCGTAAAAAACTTCTCCAAAGCCAACTTTATGCTACTCAAGTCAGAAGTGACAAACTTCATGACACCCATGCAGACGGAAATTGAAAGTTCGAATGCTCGAGCACATCCACTCGTGCATGAATCATGCCATCCCAATAGAACCAAGATGCTCTCCTCCAAAAAATGAAGCCAATCTGGTAGTCCCTTACCATAAACAAACTTTATAACAAAAGGAAGAAACTGTAGCAGAAAAGAGGAAAATCTCAGGATGCAAAAAACTCCCTTACCAACCTCAGTAAGAAGCTGAGATCCCTCATTAAATCCTCTAAAGCTAGTTATGAAAATAAAATTGCCAAAGATTCCAAAACCAACCACAAGGCATTCTATAGCTATGTCAAAAATCTAAATAGCAATGCTCAGATCTGCTCTAAGTTACAACAGAATGGCATTAAGTATACTTATCCAAGGGTATTGCCAATATCCTGGCAGATCGATTCAGTGCAAACTTCACCCCCCTCTCACCCCCTAAAGGGCCCATCTCAATACCGAAAGATTGCCAAATTCTGGTAATAATGGCCACACAGTTAAAAAACGCACTCTCCATAGCTAAGAATACAGCATCCATGGGACCAGATGACATCCCAGGCTGTGTACTACATGAACTACAAAATGAACTGGCACCTCACCTAAGTGCCATGTTTAATCATAGCCTCACCTTAGGCTTCGTGCCCACTGAGTGGCACACAGCTACAGTTATCCCACTCCTCAAGGGGGGCTACACCTTGGATCCCGGGAACTACTGCCCCATCAGTCTGATGAGCCTGATCTGCAGGGCCATGGAATGTATTATCATGGAACTTATAAACAAAGACATTGGCAACCTTCAAACACTGGACCCCACGCAGTTTGGGTTAGTGAAGGGCTGATCTTGTCTCCTGAACCTGATTGACTTCTTTGAATCAGTCTCCAGAGCCATGGACAAGGGTAAGGTGATCCACAAAGCCTATCTGGATCTTGCCAAGGCCTTTGACACCACCCCCAACTCTGGAATCATAGATAAACTTACCAAGCTGGGTATTAAGCCCTACGTCACTCGATGGGTTGCCAACTGGCTTACTGACAGAACCAACACTGTAAAGGTAGCCGACTCCAAATCCAGCTCCAGACATGTGACAAGTGGAGTACCTCGGGGTTCAGTCCTGGGACCACTCTTGTTTGGCATCTACTTCTCTGAAGTACAGGCCAACACTAAGGGACTCTGGCTAACAAAGTTCGCAGATGACTGCAAACTGGAAGCCCTTATTGAATCCCCAAATGATGTGGATATTCTACAAAAGGGCCTTACAGAAACAGATGCTTGGTGCCAGAGCCATGGGCTGAAGTTCAGTGCCAAGAAATGTATAGTTATTCCCTTTGAGAAAACGCATGTACCCATGAATTACCACATTGGTGGCAGTACACTAAACATTGAAAGTGTGATAAGAGACTTAGGGACACAGGTGGACAGTGGTCTCACCTTCGATAACCACATCACCACAACAGACAGGAAATCCTTCTATGTGGCACACCTCATCACTAAGGGCTTTTCATCCAGAAAAAAGGAGGTTATTGTCCCACTGTACTCATCCCTCATTAGACCCATTATAGAATACAATGCCCCATTTGGTATGTACCTCTCAAGGCATCTGTTAACAACTGGAAAGGCCACAGAAATACCTCACTAAAATAATCACAGGCCTAAAGCAGATGCCCTATGCTGACTGTCTAAAAAAACACCACCTATACTCTGTCACATATCGTCTAGTCAGAGGTGATCTGTGCTTAACATACAAGGCCATGTCAAACCCAGAGCTGTTGGACATGCTACACTTAAAGAAATCCCAATCCCTCAGAGACACATGCACCAGGGTTCTAAACCTTGTCATCACAAGGAATAAAACATGCTGGAGAGATAGGTTCCTGACCCAGAGACTCCCCAGACTCTGGAATAGACTGGCCATACATGTCAAGCAGAGTGCCTCTTTGGCCCTCTTCAAAAGGAACCTTGATGATTGGATGGGAGATAGGAAATTCACCCCGGGGATCACGTCAGTCTCCCTGCTAGACAGGGGTCCAGGGAAGTAAATACTGTGGGAAGAAATAGCCAGGGAATTGTTATGGCTAGGCTTGTATAGGCCCTAGGGCCGATAGCCTAGTACCAACCTATGAACCTATGAAGTCAACTTCTTTGAGAAAAATCCCACAAACAATATAAAACTAAATATTAAATTATGTACAATAAAGTTATCACTCTGATCTATTGTATCAGTTGTGCCAGTCACACAAAATATGTATTTCCTTTACATTGTTTTATATAAGCTCCAGATCTACATCTGATGGCTCCTAACATGGAACACCCTAACAAGGTACGCATACATACTTTCATTATTCTTTACCATCCCTTCCATGGATTACCTCAAGCCCAAAGACTGCAGGCCACAGCAGTACATACAACCAGTATTCACGACACAGCACTTCCACCTTGCCAATTGAGAGTGTGATTTATGACTCTTCATAACCTGCTACTTGACTGCATGGTGACCACATTCACCTCCCATGACCCTGGTCCATATGGTAGCATCCCTGCAGTATGTCACTGTGTTCTCCCACCTTTGCAAATGATGCTGATTGTGCCCTGCCTATCCCCTAACATGAGTAGTTAAGGTTATATCTTATGCACAGCATGACCAATCCATCCAATGTATTGAAAAGTCTGAGTCAGGTGATACATGCATCATTTTGCTTTGTAGTATGTGTGCCATATCTCATTGTAAAGTATTACACCAGACATTACCTCATAAGGGATCATTCTTCTACCTGTTCTTCCTCCACCTGGTGATTGCGCTCTTCTACTGCTTCAACTGATATTTTAGACCTTCCTGAGATAGTTTTTTGTTGCTGAAATTTGAAGTTGTTTCTGTCTAACCATGCTATGCAGCATGGCATACACTATGATTAGCAGGCTGTAGGTCTTTGATGAATATAGCAGTGCCCTACTGCATGCTCTGTACCCACCTACATGATGTCTACTAAGTAGATAACACTCTGGAAAGTCACCCCACATGCATTGCTGGCAAAGTTTGGATGTGTAGCAGTCATGGGAAGTGGCTGGGTGGTGCACAGACACATTACAGATGATGTCCTATGCACTGCTTATGAACCAGACATGAAGGATGTAAAAGCCCATGTTGTTGATATATCTGATACTTTGTGGGCCAGACAGGGCCTTGATGGAATGTGTGCTCAGTAAACGGCTCTCAGTACTTTAGGAAAATAAGTAATGTAAATGAATGACCACATAGTGGTGGTTCCCTCCACTGCAGCCTTTGGGAGCCATACAGTTTCTTCCACACATTGCAACATGATTTCCTGGAACTAATGCAAGATCTCTGATGCGGACAACTGTGAAATTCCTAACATCTCCATAGTAGTTTGCAGAAAGGCCCATGTTGCTAGGCTAGTTAATTCCATGATAATGGAAAGTCCATGCATCCCTTTTGATTCTGCATGTATGTGACACAGTTTGTCAAGCTAGTAGTACTGTCAACACTGGAGAAAGAGGGTTGTGGCATGCTATACCCAAGCACAGGAGCAAAGACTGGCCACTAAAAATGCTATGGCTGCTGCTATCACAGACTTTCTAGTATCCTGTACACAGGCAATTCCTGACATTTACAGCAGGTGACCTCCATAACACTGTATTCCAGCATTATATGCTCCCAAATCAGTTCACCACCTTTGATAGCATCATTTGCATATTCATTATCCTTCATTTGCATTTACTTCTCATTTATATTTCATTATGCAGCCATTTGCATGCCATGAACACTGTACTTCTTTCTCCTAATATGTCTATGTATATGAATCGCCACTTTTCTGCACATTGCCACTCTTCACATTATTTTGCACCAAACAGTGAGCTGTCTATGAAAGCTAGCCTGTATTACAAATTATTTCATTTTTATTACATTAAAAGCCTATCTTTGCCACATAAGTTCATTTACATAACAAAAGTAACTAATGTTTTCTGTTTGTTAGTTAAATAAAAATTCATATCATATGAGTAGTACTAGTACTAGGTTCTGTGTGAAGACTCCGTTCTGTTCTATGCACTCTACTGTGCACTTACCCCTTCACTCAAGTGAATGCTCAGTCCATTCTACCCCCGGATACTCCCTCTGTGCTTAAGTTAAGAATTGGAATCATAAACCATGACCAACAGAAAGAAATATCTCCTCCTAGTACTGTATGGAGACTCTGTTCTGTTCTACGCACCCTACTGTGTGCTTATCCCTTCACTCAAGTGAATGCTCAGTGTATGCTGCCTTTTTACCTAAGCACATAACTGTGTTTTATTTTTTCTGCTTATTTACCCTGTGAGTCTGACTTCTTGTCTACAGCTTGCTTGCAGCAAACTGCAGCCTGCCTCTCTCCGTCTGCCCTTCAGATATTATTTTTATCTACCAAATGGATACAGTGGGTCACCATTCTGTACAATCCCTGTTGCAGCCATTTCTCCTGTTGCCACTAGGTGGCGCCACATACACAGGAATTAGCCTTTACCTAAGGCATTTCTCTCCCAGAGTTTTACTTTAGGAATAGATGCTTTTCCACTCTTTCTGATCTCCTGCTGTTTCTTCCTCTCTTTTTTCTATTGCCAATGTTGCCTTACCACTTTTTGCCTTAAGTTATGCTCTTTCTGCCCTACCCTATTCCTTAGCTGATGTCTCTTTTGCTTACTGATTGTTTTTCCTCTCTAGCCTTTCACTTTATGGGTCTACCTGCTCTGTTCGCTCTACCCCTACACTACCCCCAAATCTCACCCACCCCCACTGCACCTACACTTATACCTCTTAGACCACACCTCTTCCCTTGTATCCTTATCCCTGATCCCTTCTCATTATCATATTGCATACTTATCACATATTACTTACATACCTTCATTAACTAACTCTTTCACTATATAAAGCCTACCTCCTCTCCCTCTCTCATCCTATACCCTCTCTCTTTACATTTGTTTCATCTCCACTCCTTATCATCTACACTTTATCTCTATCTTACACCTTATGATGGCCATTATTCCTATGTCCAAAACCAAAAGGTTACTACTCCTTTTCACTATTCTTCCTATTTTATCTGTATCCTATATCCTTACAGCCTATGAGCATCCCTGTATTTCTGAACTTCACCACCCCTCTCAGCATACTTTACTAATAACACAGCCATCCTCCTATAACCATATAAACTTAACATCAATACTCTCCTCCTACTTGCTTCCTAAGTATTACAGACTTGCTCATATTGCTTAATTCCAATCCAGAAAATCTCTATATATCTTCTCCAAAGCTTTAAAGATTACAGTCAGACCTCATCTACACCTACTAGACAGTGATATTCATCCCAGCCCTGGCCCTAATAATTTAGATAACACTAACCCCCTCACCTTCATTCCCTCCACCTCTTACAACCAAGCAAGACCCTCTAACTCTCTCCTTATAGCACATCTGAATATACATAGCATAAATAATAAAATAGCCTACCTTCATGCACTCCTAGATGTGCATTCTTTTGACATCCTATGCCTTACAGAAACTTGGCTAAAACCAACAACCCAGGATACCAAAATTACCCCACCTGGATATAATATTCTGAGAATAGATCGCACAATCAAAAAGGGTGGGGGTGTAGCCATCCTTTTCAAATCTGGGCTACAAGTCACTAGTTTTGATATGCAGCTTCCTACTAGTAGTAATGTTGAAACCCTTACAGCAAAGCTACAAATCAATACCTTCAAAGCCATTTATTTAATATGCTCTTAACTTCCTCCTGGACATAACATCAATACCCTTGAAAATATCCTTAGCTGGCTCTCTACTTACTTACCTCAAGAAACCATAGTACTGGGTGACTTTAATATTGACTGGACTACCTGTATTTCACCTAACCCAACAACCGATATAAACATATATGGCTTTTTCCAAATAATTACCTCCCTTGCTAGAATCCATAAACCTAATAACAAAGAAAGCACCTTAGATTGGATCCTTGTTAACAACCATCCCCTGTCTTACAAAGCAGGCACCCTTCCAGATGACATTAGTGACCACTCTCTAACATTTGAATGTAGACAAAAGATCAGTATTCCTAACTCTAACTTATTTAGAACTACTCGATTTAATAAAAATTCTAATCAAGAAAGCTTCCAAACTGAACTTAAGGCATGTGTCTGGTCACCTCTAAAATACCTACCACTAGAGGAAGCAGTGTTATATTTCAACACTAAATTCCTACAAATATTAGACTATCATGCCCCTATTTGATCCATCAGAAACAGCAAGAAAACTGCTCCATGGCTTATAAATGAAACTAGACAATAAAATCACATTAAGAAATAAAATTTGGGCCAAATGGAGAACTACTAAAAATCAAATAGACCACCTACATTTTAAACAGCTGAGGAACTCTACTAAAACTTCTGTACTTCTTGACAAGAAAAACTTTTACTTTCGACTCCAACAAGCCCACCAGCACAAACCACAAAAGTTCTGGTCAGGTATTAATAAGCTCTTATATCCAGGCCACTCCAAAACACCAACCCCAACAGGCTCCACCCATGACAATCCTAAACTTATTGCTAATGCCTTCAATACCTTCTTTACTGATGCAATCCAGTCCCTAGCCAATTCTTTACCCCCTGTTACTACTAACCTGTCACCCACTTTAACTAACATGTCTCCCTCATTTCATCTACAACCTGTGCCTATATCTCTTATCTGCACCCTTCTCCAAAGACTTAAACCAGGCACCCCTTCAGCTGACCTTCTACCAGCTGAATATCTACAGAAATCAGCAAAAAGTCATAGCCTATCCCATCGCCATACTTATAAACAAAACAATCACCGAAGGAACTATCCCATCTATCTGGAAAATCTCCCATATCATTCCTCTTCATAAGGGTGGTGACTCTACTGAACTCTCTAACTTTCGCCTTATAGCCCTACTCGCTCCACTAGCAAAAATAATAGAGAAGTGTATCCACCTTCAACTACTCGACCACCTTCTCCACAACAATTTACTTGCCAACTGTCAGCATGGCTTTAGACCATTCCACAGCACAACTTCTACCCTTCTATCCTTTTCTAATTGCATCAACAAAAATCGTTAACCGTCACCTTCTTTTGGATATACTTAAATCTCTCTCACTTGATACACAGGCACTACACTGGTTTAAGTCCTACCTAGAAAACAGACAACAAGCTGTGCTCTGGGACATGTCTATATCATAATATCGTACGATGCAAATAGCGAATGCTATTTCATTGTACCGATAATATCGAAACAACAAAATATTGAACAAACAGAACAGCAAATTTTTTCCCAGGGAAAAAATTTGCTGCTCCGTAAAAAAAAAAAACTTAAACACAAATTTAAGTGGGGGGCTGTGCCCCCCCACACACACACCCCTACTTAAATATACTAACTCCAAGATCGCACCATACTGGAGGAAATGGCAAAGTCCCAAAGACGGCCCAACAAATTTTTTCCCTGGGAAAAAATCCGATGTTCCGTGACTTCACTATTTTGCCATTTCGACAGTATCGGATCGACTAAATAGCATTCGCTATTTAGTCCATTCGATACTGTCATATAGACCCCTCTGGGACAATGGACTTTCCACACACCTTCCTGTTTCCCTTGGTGTACCCCAGGGCTCTATCTTAGGCTCTGTCCTATTCTCCATTTTTATTAATGATTTACATCTAACAATTCCTCAAGCTGCCTGCATACAATATGCAGATGATTCTACATTAATTTGCTTTGCTACTTCCTTACCAGAACTCCAATCTCGTACCCAGAATGTATTTAATAAAGTTGAAAGTTGGTTCCTACAACACTGCCTTCTCCTGAACGCCAAAAAAATAAATTATTGCTCTTCAATCCTACAATAAAGTCCTCTCAATTAGACCTTTCAGTGACATCCAAAAATGGTACTGTAATATCTCCAGAACCAACCACTAGACTTTTAGGTGTGACAATAGACTATAACCTTACCTTTGACATACACATCAATACCATCATAAAATCAGTTAACAGAAAGCTAGGCACCCTTTACAGAATTAAACCCTACCTTACCCCCACAGCCAGAATTACTATTGCCCACACCCATCTCATCTCCACACTACTCTATGCCTCTCCCCTTTATACCAATCTTTCAAAAAGCAATCTCAACAAACTGACACTAACCTATAACAACATAGCTAGATTTGTCACAAACTCCCCATTTAGACCCCACCACTGTTAGAATCTAAAATGACTTAGATGTCTAGAACTCCAAAATCAACTACTATTTCAACAACTTACTATCACACACAAGATCTTATATCATCCTATCACTACTCCAATACTAACTAGTCCTATCACCCCCTACAAAAATCTCTCACCCCTTGGCTCAGCCAGTAGGTTACTAGTAACTATACATAAATCCAAGAACAAGGCTGGGGACACACTGTTCTCAAACACTGTAGGGAAATCTTGGAACCTGCTCCTCAGGGAACTCGCATCTCTCTCCTCTACATCTCTATTCAAAAAGCAGCTTAAAGAATATCTTCTAACTCACTGGCTATGCCCTTGCACAAATCCTGACTAAAACTCTCCTCCATTTTTTTATGGCTAGTTTTCTTAACACTGTCATCTTATCTCCTATTAACCTCTGTGAATATTTGATTTTCAGCCTACTAAAGTTACTACTAACACTGCCTTTCCTTAATCTTCCACTGAGCTTAAACTTGCTTAGCAAGCTCCCTTCTGTATAAACATGACTCTACCTTAGTTTAATCTGGCACAGAGCTTAAACTTGCTTAGCAAGCTCTCTTCTGTATAAACATGACTCAAACTTATTTTTTTTGTATTCAGTTGTAAACTATATTAGTACTATGCTGTTATATAAAAATCTTGTTTTCTACTTGTAATTATTTTATTTATTTTATTTTATTTTACATTTGTTGACCGGGCTAATCCAACTGGATACATGTCCATTTTCAGTGGAGGCCCGAGGAGAAAAGCTCCAGTAAAAAAACATATTAAAAACATATTAAAAACATCCTCGGAAAAAAAAAAGCACAGAGATATATCGTACAACTATTAGAAAATAACATTAATATAGAATGATGCATCATCAGATTAACAAAAATTTACAATTTACATATTTTGATTTGTAAAAATTTACAAATACCAAAACATAATTTACAAGAAAGTACCGTTAAAAAGTGAGTTAAAGAATCAAACATGGAAAGTAGTACTCAGGAATTATAATGTTAGAAATTAAGAGAAAAGATTAGTTTATAGAGAGTTACATAAAGAGGTTTATAGTTCAGAATATTCTGTTTTAAATGAAACAGGAAAATTAGTGAATAATAGTTAGTCAGGGTTGGTACAAGAGCATAACCAGTGGTTAGAGAGGAAATGTTTTATGTTAGTTTTAAATAGTGGGAGAGAGGTTAGGGTTGTAAGGTCTTGTGGTAATTGATTCCATATTTTACCAACTGAGTTAGAAAATATGGAGTCGCCTGCTGAGTTATATGATAAGGAAGTGTAAATCAATATTTTGTTAGCGGAACGTAGATTCCTCAGGTTGTTATATGACCTTATGAAGGTAGAAAGAATTGGGGTACTGTTGGGTTGGTATAGGGCTTTGTGAGCAATTATAAACTGGTTGAATTGTAATTATGTACTGTGACTTTAACTGCAGTGGAGCTTTTCTCCCCGGGTCTCTACTGAAAATGGACATGTGTCCAGCTAGACTAGCCCTGTCAATAAATGTAAAATAAATAAATAAATAAATATGAAGAAACATCTCAGCAAATAGTACAAATGGAGGTAATCAACACTTGGAAATAAGCTGTTGACCTTTGTTATAAAAAATCATATTCTGTCTTCTTAGAAGTAATAAAACATGTCTTTCCTCTTGCAAGTCTAAGAAAAGGCAAGCATTATGATTTTTAGGTCAATATCTCAGATTTTTCCCAAAGCCTACTGTGAATCCTAAGCAAATGGCACAAGTAAGCTTCCAACAAACAATGTCTGGATAATGCTGGAATTCAACATTATTTTCAACTGATAGTTCCACTGTAGGTCACAGGCAACTTTTGAAATGCAGAATAGCAACAACTCTAATGCTGTTCTTCAAGAGTGGCCCTCTTGTTTTTTTAGGCTGAGATAATATGGCAAAATATGACTTCTGGTTCATTATACTAATACTAGGTTGCTACTTTATTTCATTGCAAATGTGTAGACCCCAAAATAATCTAAAATACAATAAGAAAGAATAAGTCTTGGTTAATGTCAACAGTAAATAAGAAGTCTTATAAAGACAACACTATTCACAATCTGTTACATAAGAAAATGAAAAGTGGCAGGCACTTAGAATATTTGTTATGCGTTTATATGAGTAACTTGCAGACATCTATCATTTTATGCTATTTATAATTTATGTGGCTAATACATCCATAAATGGATTAACAGCCCTCTCCAATGCCAGTTTAATTATTAGTACATCTTGTCTCACCATAAGTAGCAAGCGATGATTATGCAACAATCCCCTAGTCATTCAGATTAAATGCAATTTATAATTAAACAAGTAGTGAAGTATGTTTTATTAATGTATTTTCAATGTATACCTCTGTACTAGCAGTATATGTAAGTTTAGTTAAGGGCACATATTCTATTTGTATTTATAAAATCACATCCCAGCAAACCATGCATTATATTACAAAGCGTTAGACATGCAATGATGCATACTCTGTTAATAAATGTATAGTGTACATCTGTACAGCATCAGTTTACAGAAGTATAATAAGGAATTTTTCACTTATATTAGAAGCATCATATTCCAGTAAAGTGAGCATTATACTAGGAAGATCATTTATTTCAGTCCCCAGTTGAAATAACAGCCAAGCCACTGTCAGACAGATTTATACACTGAATATTTTCATGATCTAAGAGTTACAGTGACTGTGAACTTGCACATTTACTTTCAGATACAGAAAATTCAAAGGACAGAGGTGTGTTTTATAATATGACAGTAATGTCAGCTTGCATCTATCCATCTGTATTGCTGTAAATCCTCCCACCCTTGTTTCTATTAACTAGGAGTTCACCTGGATGAGAGAAGTGCTTACAGAATTTTTAAAAAATCTCAAAAAACACACCTCATATCCTACAGCTACTATTGTCATATCAGTTAATAACAAAATAATTATTACAATACCAATTCTAAAACAGTGAAATAATTTTTACCTAGAAAAACTAAACTGCATCTTCAAAAAGAAGGACATGATATTTCATTATCATCTTGTACACCACAAGATATGGAAACCAGTATAATCAGAGACAGCTGGCAACCTACAGCTCAGTCCTGGTCCTCTCATCACCCAAAACACAGAAGCCTTTATCCAGGACTGAAGGTGCCAAGTTCTTTCACATAAAATTATCCACCACAACTAGCTCCATTGGTTGGTAGAGATAAAACCCTGACTATGATCCAGGTGAGGCAACTTTGATTAACAGCTCAGGTACCTCATGGTGCTTGCATGTGGAAGAAGAGTAATGACAAAGCTTTGCCTGCTTGTCTCATTAGCAGGAGGGGGTGGAGTTTATGTTTGTGAACATACTCTCCATGGTAGGATGGAGAAAGGGAGTCTATGGTAGGATGGAGAAAGGGAGTCACTCATCTATCTACAAGGTGAGGGGGGTGCAACTGATCACATCACATGGAGGCATGAGCATGTAATAGCAAATGCCCATGGCATGCCAACTCCTTGGCTGTGAATGAACTTGCATGGGTGCCATGGCTAAAACTGAAAACCCCAAACCAATCCTATTGGCTACCTCAGTGATGGTCCATATCAGTCGGCTCTCATCCCACTGATGAGGAATACATTGGCTAGTTGACTGAAAGAGGGTCTGATGCTTGGTAGCTAGCATAGAGCAAAAAAATAGCAAAGAAAAGTATCGACCCCCCACCTCACACAACCCTGCCACTATGGTAAAAGGTTAAAAAATGATTAATCTCAATATTTGTCACATCTGTGATAAACTTGAGCAATTACATGCATTCCTAGATTTTCTCACCCCTGTTGTATTAATTATCACAGAAAGGGAGCTCAAGAAAAATATCACAAAATTGTGAAATGACTTTCAAAGGGCACCATATCTTCTTCTGCAATGACAAAACCCACAACAGAGCAGGAGGCATAGTGGTATTAAACAAGAAGCACCTTGAATACACATTATTTCAAAAATATTGCTCAAACACAACAATAAGGGATATATAATCATAATAGTATCCCTTAGACCCCACAAATCCTTCAGACTTGTTGCATTTTATATCCTTTCAAACAAGTCCCCAACAATGCTAAAAAAAATCTGTCATGGTTAATTAATTTTACCAACTTCAAGATCATTTGTGCAGGAGAATTAACAGAGTGATCCTACCCCACTATCTCTAACATATCTCTAATACATGGGCTACAGAAAGTGGTAACAGTGCCCACAATTACAGATAAAACACACAAAAAGAGAAAGCATTCTATAGTAAAATCCTAGTCTCAAATACAAAAAGTATAATCTCTTCCAGTATTCTAGCTAGCTTATTTAGTAACATTCATAATTTTGGACAAGTGTAAACCAAACAGCAACCATAGACTTTTAAAAGTACATGGCTATAAATATTAATCAGGACTTTTTTTAACTAATTCATCCCCGATATGAAGGGTCTATAATAAATCATTAAACGCTTAGAAAAGCGAACGATGATTTATCAACCCCATGTATGCGAAAGCCTACAAACTCGAACGCTTAGAACAGTGATTTTTTTCCAAGGAAAAAAAAAAATCACTGTTCCAAAAAAAAAAAAAAAACACTTAAAACATAACATAAACTGGGGGGCTTTGCCCCCATACACCCCCCTACTTAAATATACCAACTTCGAGATTGCACTACAGTGACAAAAATGGCAAAGCAACGGACGCAGCCAAGCAATTTCTTTCCCAGGGAAAGAATTTGCTTATATGCCGCTTCGTCATTTTGCCTTTTTGTCTTTTCAAGTTCGACCAAGATGCATTCAAAAGAATGCGTCTTCGGTCATCTAATAGGAACCCGATATGAAGTAGAGACAAATAGTCATAATAACAACTATTACCAAAGATGAAAGCATAAGCTTCCTTAACAGTGCGGTCCTAAACATACTAAATAGTGCACTTTTTATCAGATCCTTTAGAGGTAAAACTAAATCCCCACAACAAATGTCTAAATAATGTAAAGCCAAAATGAAAGAAAGAGACAAAGTCTTGCATAACTACACAAATCCCAGGCAATCCTGGAGATGCTGGCAACATTAACACAAGCACACACACACACACACACACACACACACACACACACACACACACACACACACACACACACAAATTCACCAAACAGTTATTATCAACCTCAACTAAAACATTCTGCAATAAACTAAATCAGTTTCTCACATGGGCACCGGAACCATAGGCTGAAGGGGGACAAGAACCTCTCAACACTTTCAACAGCTGCCTAATGTGCCATGAAACTGCTGCCAGTGTAGTGATTATTCACAGAAGCATTTGTATTGACATTTCTAAGGTAACTGCAAGCTCAGTCAACTGGAAAAGGATTTCAGTAACAAATCATCTTTTTCAAGCTGCCCAAGCTTGTAGTTACCATGGAAATGTCTACCTGGGTGTTTCCGAATATTACTGTTCAACTTATTTCCTCAAGAATGAAGGTTCAGAATGAGGGGCAATTATTAAACATTACTGTTTTATTTAACATTTTAATAGAACAAGTTTTGGATCAACATACAACAGAAGTGTGAAAGTTCAATGTCTGACATTAGCGACTGACTGTAATCCTCTGCATACCCTTCAACTTTGCTTAAGAATTCTGGACAAAGCCAAAAATAATGGTGAGGTGATAAAAGGAGAAAATCAGTGACAGATTTTAAATATTACTCTTACAAACTTAAAAACTTTAAGGCAGATTCAATAAACTCTGCACTGTCCACTAAGACCATGTGCATGTTGCATAGCGCACCGGTTTGCATTCAGTAAATGGCTCTACATGGTGTGTAGAGCCATGCAACCACTGTAAACACCATGGCATGCTAAATACAGTTTAAGCAGCTGAACTGTATGCTAATCAACCAGTCCAAGATGAAAGAGCTATGCAACAAGCTATAAAGCAACCATGTAGACTCAGTGCTGGTTTTCCTTGCAAATTAAAAAAACTATTGGAATATAGCCACAGAAAGGAGTCTACACAGAAAGAATGTTAGGGATGCTGTTGTTTTAATTCATGTGTATGTGTAACTGGCTGAAGTATATGTTGCTGGTGCTAATAGACCATGGCCAAGAAGGAGAAGAGTTTTTAGACCCTGTTTAACTTATCACAATCTGCATGAGGTGGAAATTGTTGAGTTCTACAGGATGGAGAAACAGGAACTCTGCAACCTCTGTCGTCCTCATCTTAGACCCAGGACAAACCAAGGGGAGCCAATACCAGGGGAGACAAAGATATGTGTAGCACTTAGAATTTTTGTTACAGAAACCTTTCAGAGACCAACATGCTGGAGGTGTCACAGGCATCAGCATCCAGTATCCTCCATCAATTCCTGCATGCTATGCTCCAACATGCCAGTGACCGCATATATTTTCTCCATACTCCTGATGACAGGCCCACAAATATGCAGGAGTACTACCCTGCAGCACACTACCCTGAAGTACTGGGTGCCATTGTTTGTGCACATATAGAAATCAAGTCACCACCTGGGGAACAAGGAAGTGTCTACATAAATAGAAAGGGCTTACACTTGATTAATTGCCAAGTCATGCGTAACACTAAGGGAATCAACTTGAATGTATGTGCTGGCAACTCAGGCAGTTACCATGAACCACATATCTATCACACCTTACAACTGTATCAGATGTTCACTAAGGGTGATATCCCACAGGGTCATTTACTGGAACCATGTCTGATGATGCCCATCAGAAATGCACACACACCCACTAAAGAACAACATAATGAGGCACATGCTCAAACTGAAAATATTATGGAGCATGTGTATGGGCTGCTGAAGTTGCAATTCTACTGCCAAGACACATCTACAGAAGCCCTGCAGTACAATCCATGTACATGTACTGAAATTTTCACTGTTTGTACCATGCTTCACAACATCATCCTGAGAAAAAAGCTTCAGCAGGACCAACAAGGGAAATGGGCACACGTTCCAACATCAATGGCAAGGTTACCACAGCCACACACAGGTGAAGATTCAAAGGGAGATCCAACAGCTTATGTGGGTGTAGGGAGATGTAGGCATGCTCAATGTACCCTCACACTGGCTAAGAGGCAACGCATAGCACATTCACTCACCATCTAAGGAGCTAAAACCTTCATCCTACACACATACATATAGTAACATTGATGCCAGGCAATGCTCACAACCTTTACCCACGCGTGTAATGGCTGTGTACTCCTAGCATCACACAGACTCAGCCCTGAACTAAACTGTAGCTACAGCTGGATTTACAAGGTAATTGTTGAACCTATAGTATTAAAACAAAATTGTGTAATAATACAAATAAATGGCATATCCTTGTGTGTTTTTACTTGGTAGTGTAGGTAAGTAAAAGGTGGGTGATTTGCACACCAATGACTTCAACATGTGACAGCATAAACTTATGTGAATACATGTGTCTTCTATCGAGTAATACGCCTCAGGCATCAAAGATTCATACACTCCTACCTCTTTAAAATACTTATGGTCACTGAACGTCTTCAGTTTGTACTCATACTTTTGTACTTGCAATTCATTAAAGAGAGAAGTCAGAAATGAATGAGATGCACTTCAGTTTCAGACTTCATAACCCTCAATCATACCTTAACAAGACCAGTAGTCTTCTGTGCAGATAAATCCCAAAATAATATATTCTTCTGGGTTATCCACATAAACTATATCCTTGCCTTCAGGTTCCCTAGCTACCTGGGTCCCTTTTTATGGTGTAGATTCAGGGCTGTAAGCATAGTGAAGATGCAAATGAGGTGTGAACATACTGGAACTGCTGAATCCAAAAAACCTGGCACTATGTATCAGATGTAAGCATAGTATAGGCACTCCTTCAATGTTCGTTGCTAATGGATTTCAACTGTGAATGATTACTGGTAGGGAGAAGGAAAACACAACAGCAATTCAAACTCCCTTGCCTCCAGTGAGTCTATCAGCCAGATTAAACTTACAAAGTGTAGAAGAAAATGTATCAAGGTTTTAAATGGAAGTAAGCAGCACACATTTCACAGTTTCTGTTCAGTAGCATCTCACCTCCCCTTCATTTCTTGACAGCTGTATATTATTGCCATTTAATATCCTCACACATTATAAAAAAAAATACAGAATGCCTTGCAGACTGCATGAGTCAGATTACTGGTCAGGAAGAGAAGACCGAGAAAGAAACACAGAGAAATAACACAGAGCTGCATTTCTGCAAGCAAGTGTCATATAAATGGTTGTATGATCACCCAGTGCACAACATCTGAAATTAATACATGTACAAACAACTCAGAAGAGTGCAATTGTCATATGTTTTATTAATACTGTGCATGATATTGCAGTTGCTTGTATGTACAATGATTTTCATTCTCTCCTGCAGCTGTTTCTGTGGCAAAGAGGGATAAGACACCCTTACTTTGTTTTGAAGATTCATTAGAGTGATAGTTCAAATACAGACCTGTGTAAAAATATTTCATTTGGGCCAACATAAAGTTTGTGGTGTTGTTTATTTAATCAATTTCTTTTCTTCCTTTCTCCTAATTTTCCTTTTTTTGTTCTTCCTTTTGTTTTTAATGCCAGGATTTGTGTGATGAGTGGCTTTGCACAGAGTAAACAGAGGCAGAATAAATGTCATGTTTAGCTTTGCGTATCTCATTTGCATGATGCTTTGCAGTGTGCAAACCTGGACTAATGTCCTACACAGGAAGTAGACAAACACCTGCAGACAGGACATAGACATTCTAAATGTTAAAAAGGATACATTGTTGCAGTTTTTGCTTTCCATTGAGCAACTCTAATAATGAATAGGGAAATATCCAACTGTTTTTTTAACTATTCCTGTGGCAGCAGGTGTAAGTATATGGCTGTACTACAGATGGTCCTGGTTTCTAATACAGGAAGTGCAACATATTTTTACTGTTATGACAGTTCAGTTTATAGTAATGAACAGGAAAGTATACAAGTGTTGTTTCAATATTTCTGTGGCAACAGGTGTAACTGTAGGGCTGCCATACACATGTTCCTAATACAGGAAATTCCAGACATTTGTACTGTTGTTTCATCAATGCTTACATCTGATACATGGTGCCAGTTTTTTTGGATTCAGCAGTTCCAGTATGTTCACACCTCATTTGCATCTTCACTATGCTTAGAGCCCTGAATCTACACTATAAAAAGGGACCCATGTAGCTAGGGAACCTGAAGGTGAGGATATAGTTTATATCACTTATAACAATTTATACATAATTATAAATAACAATAATTGAATTATATGTATGAGGGATAAGATACCCTTACTGTGTTTTGAAGGTTCAGATGTATGACTGAGGGTATACTGTCTACTATGTTTCTGTAAGTATAATTCTGCTATCTGGACTTGGATGGCCTTCACACTTAAATAAGACACATACACAAATGAATGTATATACAAGGACCTTGTCAGGTCACACACATGCATGGTTAACACCTCAATCTGCCATCTGTATTTATAAATAATTTATGGCAATGTCTGAGAAGCACTTCTTCTGTGGGAAAGATGGAAAATCACCCAGTGGAACAAATTGTTTAGTCCATTATGCATAGGTATGAATCCCACACTGTAAAAAATCAATTTTATCAGTGTATAAAGCCAAACCAAACATGTGTCAGGTCATTAAATTTATGCCCCTAGTGCATGTCTACAAAGTTAAATCACCTAACAGTTATAGCAGCAAACACTACTCAATTTCCAAAACTGCTTTTCTCTCAGTTTGGTACTATTGCTGTCCACTTAAAATCATTCAAATGGGGTTGGCATCATTGCTTGGGTCTGCGTAGTAAAAGTGGTAACAGAAATTGGTGAAATCATTTTTTGCTATTGCACTGCTTTGGGATTAGACATGTCTGGTGTTAGAGGGGACAGTGCCCAATTTAGGGCTCAGAGGTGGGGTGTTCAGGAGTACAGGATCTTTATTGGACTCCTTGTAAAGCAACTCAGCTAAAGACTTTTGCAGGGGGATTATACCAGCTCCCAGTACAAGTCTGAGGCTTGGAATAGTCTGGTCTGGCTAAGGCTTTAAACAGTGTCACTGACATCCCACACACTGGAGAGCAGTGTAGGCACCACTTTAAAGATCTAAAAAGGTGCAAGAGGGATACACTCAACCAGTGGTTGGATGAGGTACAAACTAGCAGCATCCTACAGTTGTTTAAGTATGATAATAAAGAGAATTTATAATACATACAAAGCTAAATATAGAAAGACTGGTATGCATAATGCTCTTCTGTTCCTTTCTTTTCTTTTCATAGCTAATTCTGAACTAGGTGCAAATATGCAGGCCCATGCTGAATATCTAGAGAGACTGATGGAAGCAATTGGTATGTATGCAGCACAAGAGAAGTGTTATTTTAGCTTTAGAAAAGAAAACATATTTTTCTTTAAATGTTATACAGTAGTAGCAAAGTAAACATGCATATTGTAACTGTAAAAGCAAGTAAACATACATTAGTCTGTAGGACAAACCAACTTAAGGAGTCAAGTGTAAGATTGTAGTCAGAGGTTGTGGGTTCAAATACTACCAGTAACAAGTATAAAATAGTGCAATCCTTTAATAATATTACAGAAATTAAATTATACCCAAGTGGCATAAATGCCCTGCTGTTAACTTTAATGTGTATAACTGTTCCAAGCATTTGTACAATATCTGCACACTGCAAGGATTACTTTGAGCAATCAGTAATTATAGTATGTAGTCATTAGGAAGTATACTTAAATGTAAACTTTCAGATAAAATGGTTGCATTAGTGTGGTACTGCATTGTGTGTTACATATGATGGTACTAATTTTATCTCTTTGTTTTCCCTCACCCCAACCCTTATCCCTTTTTTTAATTTTCTATTTCATGTCATCAAAATGTCTTCATTTCATTCATTGGAACAAATCACTAAATACTTCACAGCACAGGGAGGTAGGCCATCCCCATTGGCTCAGCCTGCCCATGCTCCACCAACTCTGGCACCAACACCCAGCACATCTGTGGCCTGTGCCACAGTTTATGCAAACATAGTGTTGCATAAATGGGAAAACACATATATTTTTGGCACAGAGTGGGCACAGTACATCAAGCACTATGTCAGATTCCTTGCCGACATTTGCCTTGTATGGAGTGGTACTAGGGCAATCATGGAGGAATTTTTTCATTACATCAACAGCACTACTTCTTTTCTAACCTTTACACACTCATTGAGTTTTGACAGCTTGAATTACTTGGATGTGCACTTGGTTAAAGATAAAGTTAACAATAGGTTCATATCAAGTGTGTTTAGGAAGCCCACCTATTCAAATGCTTTTTTGCATTTTAAAAGTAACCACCCTGAATACCAAAAAAGAGGCATAGTCAAGGGGCAATTTATCCATGCCTCCAGAATGTGCAACACAAAGCAGGTATTTATGGAGGAAATTAGGTTCCTAAAAGAAAGATTCTTTGAAAGAGGGTATCCAAGCCTTCTTGTTAAAGAGCTAGCGACAGAAATTATTAGGTGCAGGGAAACAAAATATCCACCTCTCCTAGACACTACGGGCACATCAATATGCCAAGTGGACAGTAGCCTGCAGAATATGGAACAAAAAGGATACATCCATACTTTTAGTATTGATTATGAGGTTTTGGAAAACAGTGTAAAGAAATACTGGCCGATCCTAAGACTGGACGACAGGTTGGGTAATATGATTCCAGAGTTTCCTAGATTCATTAGACGTAGGGGTACCAATTTAAAAGAAATGCTAGAGATGAATCAGAACAAACCAATGGCAAGTAGTGATAATAAAAAAGAAGGCACATACAAATGTGGAATGTGCAAGCAATGCCCGGCTATATTCAATGGACATAGGTTATATTTACCATCAAGAAAATTCCTATATCAACCAAGGGGCCATTATAATTGCAATGCCAAATTTATTGTTTATTTAGGTTTATGTACTAGATGTAAAAGTTTCTACATAGAAAAGACTGAAAGAACCCTCAGAAGACGTATTTATGAGCATCAGTAATGCTTTTTATAGACATTCCCTTTTTTGTCCCAACATGGAAATTAAATTCATTATTTTAGAACAGCTAAGGTTGGATGAAAGGTGGGGGGACTGGGGGTCTCTTTTAGAATATAAAGATTATTATGGCAGCTAAGACTAGATGCAGGAAGGCGACCAGGGCTCAATGATGCTTGCAGCATTAGCAGCGTCCTGAGGTTAAGAAAGGCTAAATTATGAATTTTTGGTTTTCCAGTGTTTTCAGGGTTTCACACATAGAAATAAAATCTTGCTGAATAAACAGCACATTTTAATATTTTTAACATACTAGCATGTGTATAATATTGGCTTTTGAATATTTTTAACATTGCACAGTTTTAATATTGCATATTTTTAACACTGTATATTTTTATGGCAACCTGTAAGTACACCAACAATTGATTATTAAGTTTATGCATATACTTTGTTGGACATTGCAGTGAGTTGTGCTTAGCAATGGTTTGCCTGCAAGCAGGCTTTGTACCAGCAAGTAATTTGAAGGGTTAATTAGACCTTCTCTTTTACTAATTGAATTATTGGTCAAGTTTTGACTATGTATATAAAGAACAACCAGTTTGATTTTATTGTATCTTGAAAAAGCTCAGCACCAGGCTGAGCGAAAGCACTTGAGAAGATTGTTGTTTGTTATTAAAGCAAGAAAGTTTTATGTTAGTTGCAGCCTTTCATTTTCTGCCTTGCGGAAGAAGGAATATCAGCATTTCATCAACTTTTTATTCTGGGCTTCCAGAGCCAGCTTCCAGGTTGTGGATCTGCTTTGCTTTATTGGTGCCTTTTACTTGTTCTTGGTTTTCTGTTTGTGAACTGTTTCAGATCCATGGCGGAAGAAGGAGCACAGAGTACCTTCTCTGACACTCCTCAGTTACTTAAACCACGAGATGACAGTGCATCGGTCACAAGGGCGGAGTTTAATCAAGTGCTGGGTATGCTAACCCAGTTGACGAGTATGCTCAACAACAGTGGTGTTGAGAGACCTACAGTTTTTCCAGGTAACCAGCAGCAGGGTTTAGAGCGAAAGAGAAGGCGCACTTCCGCTCATAATGAATGCAATGAGCAAACTGACAGTGGTGCTTGTCTGGGAACCTGTAACCAGCAGGCAGGCTCAAAACGAAACAGTAATGACAGCAGTAAGGGCAACAATGTCCTGCCTAATGAATCAGAAATGCAGGAGAAGCGTTTTGATTTTGGACCGTGGGCTGGTCAGCAATTTTGGTTTTGTGAAGGTACTGTCAATTTCAATACTAATTTAAACAGTAACTCTGACATTAATGCTGGCATTGAAAGAGATTTTAGCATTCTTCGTGACAAGCTTTACTCTTTTAAAGCAAACCAACTGGAAATTGACTATCTTAAGGAGTGTGTCAATGTGGGAAGAATACCAAAGGGACTAAGGTGTTTCAAATTTCCCAACAATGTGCAAAAGGACTCTAATTACTACAAGAAATTGTGTGGTGTATTCAATCGTGCTGGTATAGAAATGTTAGAGGTGATGGTGGAAGAATATGAAACAAAAGCAGAAGTCTTATTAAATGATTTAAAGGCTTTGAACAACAGTTTAATTAACAATGAAAGATTTGTTTCTGTTAAACGAAGTTATGATAATATTTTTAAGGAGGTTGACCAACACTGTTTGAGAATTCTTAACCGTAAAATACACAAATTAGAGAGGGACTTAAAGGAATACAATGAAGGGGTGGCCTACCCACTGCCATTTAAAGCTAAGCAGTATAACAACATTAATAGTGATGCACAGGGAAATTTTAATAGAGGTTATAGAACAGAAATGCCATATGAGACACCAAGATACAACCAAAGGTTTGCAGAGAAGGATAGAGGTTCCTTACACCAGGATTTTCACTTTCCCCCAAACAGGGGGGGGAGGGGGAACGGATTTTTTCAGGGGTGGGGGAACAAGTAGACCAGGATATGCAGGCTATTTTGAGCTATTCACACACGACTAATGCTGTGGCCAGCTTGAATGTTTCAAATAAGGTCACAGTGGTAACAGAAAACAATTTTTCGATTTACAATTATACCAGCATTAGTTTGGGAACAGAACATTTTAATTTATTTACCAAGGGACTGCATTTTGTGCCAGCATTTTCTAACAGGATGGAACAGGAGTTGATAGATTTAAAAATGTTTAGTAGGCAGCTGAACCTAATGCTTTATTTTAAAGGGGAACTTCCTATAAGTATGGAGCTTTCACGTAGGAGTACATTTAACCCACCTATGGACCCAACAGTCAAAATATTTGAAGAAATGATGGAAAAAGACATTAGGATGATTAACAATAATAAGCAAAGAAATGACCCCCATAATATCAGTAGGAATTAGATGAATTTAATCAAGGATCTCAAAAGCAATGACTGTAGGGCTATGAAAACCGATAAGGGGGGGGGTTTAGTTCTGATGTATAATTCAGACTATATTCAGTACATTGAACGGATGTTGCAGGACCCAGAGCAGTATGAACAGGTGTCCAGGAATGAGTTACACATGGCATACTCAAGAATTTCTTTCATTTTATATGACCATCTTTTGCAAGGGGTTTTTAATGAAAAATTGTATAATTTTTTAATTGTTGCCAAGCCAAGAATTCCTGTAATATTTGGCATCCCAAAAACACACAAAGGTCTTGACCCCCTACACTTCAGACCTATAGTATCTGGGCAAGGAGGTATAACAGAACCGATTGGGAAATTTATAGACCACACCTTGAAGCAATTTGCTGCTTCTTTGAAGTACATCTGCAGGGATTCTTGGGATTATATTAGGGGTCTGCAATCCCTAGCATACCATCTGGACCTATTGCTGGTAACTATAAATATTGTTCAACTGTTCCCCAGTATACCTCATTCTACAGGACTGAAATGGTTTAGTGATGTTTTAGTTAAAGAGGCGAAACTTACTTCCAACACCACAAACTTGTTGGTGGAGTTAATGGAACTAATCCTGGAAAATAATTTCATTTGTTTCAACAGTCATTTCTACAGGCAAAAATCAGGTGTTGCAATGGGGGCGGCCTGTGCCACAGTTTATGCAAACATAGTGTTGCATAAATGGGAAAACACATATATTTTTGGCACAGAGTGGGCACAGTACATCAAGCACTATGTCAGATTTCTTGCCGACATTTGCCTTGTATGGAGTGGTACTAGGGCAAACATGGAGGAATTTTTTCATTACATCAACAGCACTACTTCTTTTCTAACCTTTACACACTCATTGAGTTTTGACAGCTTGAATTACTTGGATGTGCACTTGGTTAAAGATAAAGTTAACAATAGGTTCATGTCAAGTGTGTTTAGGAAGCCCACCTATTCAAATGCTTTTTTGCATTTTAAAAGTAACCACCCTGAATACCAAAAAAGAGGCATAGTCAAGGGGCAATTTATCCGTGCCTCCAGAATGTGCAACACAAAGCAGGTGTTTATGGAGGAAATTAGGTTCCTAAAAGAAAGATTCTTTGAAAGAGGGTATCCAAGCCTTCTTGTTGAAGAGCTAGCGACAGAAATTATTAGGTGCAGGGAAACAAAATATCCACCTCTCCTAGACACTACGGGCACATCAATATGCCAAGTGGACAGTAGCCTGCAGAATAAGGAACAAAAAGGATACATCCATACTTTTAGTATTGATTATGAGGTTGTGGAAAACAGTGTAAAGAAATACTGGCCGATCCTAAGACTGGACGACAGGTTGGGTAATATGATTCCAGAGTTTCCTAGATTCATTAGACGTAGGGGTACCAATTTAAAAGAAATGCTAGAGATGAATCAGAACAAACCAATGGCAAGTAGTGATAATAAAAAAGAAGGCACATACAAATGTGGAATGTGCAAGCAATGCCTGGCTATATTCAATGGACATAGGTTATATTTACCATCAAGAAAATTCCTATATCAACCAAGGGGCCATTATAATTGCAATGCCAAATTTATTGTTTATTTAGGTTTATGTACTAGATGTAAAAGTTTCTACATAGGAAAGACTGAAAGAACCCTCAGAAGACGTATTTATGAGCATCAGTAATGCTTTTTATAGACATTCCCTTTTTTGTCCCAACATGGAAATTAAATTCATTATTTTAGAACAGCTAAGGTTGGATGAAAGGGGGGGGGACTGGGGGTCTCTTTTAGAATATAAAGAGTTATTATGGCAGCTAAGACTAGATGCAGGAAGGTGACCAGGGCTCAATGACGCTTGCAGCATTAGCAGCGTCCTGAGGTTAAGAAAGGCTAAATTATGAATTTTTGGTTTTCCAGTGTTTTCAGGGTTTCACACATAGAAATAAAATCTTGCTGAATAAACAGCACATTTTAATATTTTTAACATACTAGCATGTGTATAATATTGGATTTTGAATATTTTTAACATTGCACAGTTTTAATATTGCATATTTTTAACACTGTATATTTTTATGGCAACCTGTAAGTACACCAGCAATTGATTATTAAGTTTATGCATATACTTTGTTGGACATTGCAGTGAGTTGTGCTTAGCAATGGTTTGCCTGCAAGCAGGCTTTGTACCAGCAAGTAATTTGAAGGGTTAATTAGACCTTCTCTTTTACTAATTGAATTATTGGTCAAGTTTTGACTATGTATATAAAGAACAACCAGTTTGATTTTATTGTATCTTGAAAAAGCTCAGCACCAGGCTGAGCGAAAGCGCTTGAGAAGATTGTTGTTTGTTATTAAAGCAAGAAAGTTTTATGTTAGTTACAGCCTTTCATTTTCTGCCTTGCGGAAGAAGGAATATGAGCATTTCATCAACTTTTTATTCTGGGCTTCCAGAGCCAGCTTCCAGGTTGTGGATCTGCTTTGCTTTAGTAGTAGCAAAGTAAACATGCATATTGTAACTGTAAAAGCAAGTAAACATACATTAGTCTGTAGGACAAACCAACTTAAGGAGTCAAGTGTAAGATTGTAGTCAGAGGTTGTGGGTTCAAATACTACCAGTAACAAGTATAAAATAGTGCAATCCTTTAATAATATTACAGAAATTAAATTATACCCAAGTGGCATAAATGCCCTGCTGTTAACTTTAATGTGTATAACTGTTCCAAGCATTTGTACAATATCTGCACACTGCAAGGATTACTTTGAGCAATCAGTAATTATAGTATGTAGTCATTAGGAAGTATACTTAAATGTAAACTTTCAGATAAAATGGTTGCATTAGTGTGGTACTGCATTGTGTGTTACATATGATGGTACTAATTTTATCTCTTTGTTTTCCCTCACCCCAACCCTTATCCCTTTTTTTAATTTTCTATTTCATGTCATCAATATGTCTCCATTTCACTCATTGGAACAAATCACTAAATACTTCACAGCACAGGGAGGTAGGCCATCCCCATTGGCTCAGCCTGCCCATGCTCCACCAACTCTGGCACCAACACCCAGCACATCTGGGACACAACCTGGCAGTACTGCCTCTGCTGCCCCTGCACTACCTGTGCATTCAGGTAGGACTACCCTGGCAGCTGGTGCTGTTACCCTCCAGCAGTACTGGAGGAGGTGGGGATTTCATCACCTGCCAGGAGATGCCAGGGTTGGTGCATAGGGTCATGCACAGCACCATTGGTGCAAGCCTATGCCAAATAGAGAGGCTGCTTTCCCTCATTGTTCATAGGAGGAGGAGATGTCAAGAACTCCAGGAGCCACCAGAGTGAGGGGACAGTGATGACAGTCCTGTGGGTGAGGACTAAATTCTCACTGTCCTCATGTTTGATGGGCATGAGCTTGCATTGTCCCCTCCCTTACCCCAATCATGGTGTCCCCCATTTTGTGTCTCTCACTGTCCTTGTCTGTTGTCTTGTTTGTCTTGTTTGCATTTTCTTCCTCACCTAGCCAACTTACCTAACCCAGAAATACCATAATTTATCCAGCACTCCTCACTTACTGAAGTAAAAAAAGGGCACCTGATCCACAAAAATATATCATCCCATACATACCTGTCTATTTTGCACATGCGTCTTCTTGACAGATTTGGTTTGGTCCAATTGGCTATACAACATGACTGCATTGTGGTCACCCCTCTTTGTTAATGTAACAGTCCAAATGCAGCTAATATTCTGTACATATTTTCATTTTTACACCGTTGAAGAAATGGATAGCTATGGTTCTTTCTTGCCTCCCTCCTGCAAGTTTCTATATTGCTTTTCCTTTGTTCTTCCACATGCTTGCCCCCCATTTCACTACTTTCCTAGCTATCCCATTTTAGCATCTATAATTAGGTCAAAAAATAGAATCATGCATAACACACATAAGTAACAAAAAAAAATGGAGCCCTTCCCCTTTTGGCCACAAGTTTGCTTTGAGTTTGGTATCACGTACCTGTGCCAAGCAATGGTGAAACGGCTCTTTTGTGGTGCAGTTACCTCCGTGCAATGCTGCTTAAACATGCCATGTTACATCAAAATACAGTAAGACATGGATTCTGTAGCATTATCTCTACTTATTTAAAAGTATTACATACACCTGGATTCAAACCCTATATCATCTGTGCTCCAAAATAAATTTATCAGTGCATTTACACCTGCTGCTACAGAGTCAGCTAAGCAGCAAGTGTGTTTCATACGTTCAATACTGAGAACTCTCATAATTTTAGCAATGAGGCTCATGTTTGAACACTGCTTAACTATGAGCAAACAGGAAAAGCAGTAGAAATGTATATCTAGTATGTGCAAACACTTTGCCAAACAACTCGCAAATCTGCTTCTCAGCAGTGTGCTATGCAAAGTGGACAATAGCATGTATTACTTTTGTGTAGTGTACATTTAGTCTTCATGCCATAAACTATATGTGGAAACACAAACAAAATGAAGGCACTGTCTAAGAAAATAACACATATGTACAATGCAACCATCTGTTACCTCCCCCCATGCACTGCAACCTTGGTTTCTTGGTACTTGTTGTGATGCCCGTACCCTGGCCCAGCAATCAAGGAGCCTCAGTGCTCACCCCTAACACCAGTGAGGGGTGTCCATATAGGGAAAGGATAATAAATGCACACACAGTAATGTACAATTTTCCTTAAGTGCACAAAGAGAACACAGTCAGTCTGGGGCTGGTTTCTCCTTAGGTCCCCAATAAGACTCCCCACTGGCACAGCTATAGGATCCAAATGTCAGCCAGCTGGGCAAGCTAAAACCTCCAGCACCCTCTCTGTCCAACCAGTGCTTCATGTCCCTGCTCAAGTAGTTCACACACACACACACACACACACACACACACACACACACACACACACACACACACACACACACACACAGACTTTGGGATAAGAGTTTATACAACCACAAAGACACTCCTGGGGAAGGCTGTCAAAGGTTCTCCAGCTGTACCCCTTTTACCCAGACTATACGGTAGAAATCACTGCCATCACCCAGCTAATATTTATTAGCTACTCAAAGGCCCTTATGAAGGGTGCCCAATTATTAATGTTCAATATTATTATCCGACTGGTAAGTGTGATCTAACAGTCAAGACTTATTTGGAGTGACTTGGTACAGTATCACTATATGCATGCAATGTACTATAGAGCTTAAAGTATCACTGCACAAAACAGCCACCATTGAAAGGTTTAAAAATGTTTAATAATAAATAATAAAAAATACAAGACAATGCTTCTTACTACACAGTGCTAGTCAAGAGTTCAGAGATCACAGAGAAATACTTAAAATAATAGTGTAGAAATGTTCTGACATCACAGAAACACTTAGTCTAATCTTCCTAATTCTTAGCTATTTCTAAGAAAAAACACAGTTCTAAATAAACTTACATAAAGAGCAAGACAGTGCTGGTGATGTTGGATGTCCTCAAAAAAATGTTCTCTGATTCTCTCTCTTTAAATTGATAATACAGACCTGCTTCACATGATATAATTCTTCACACATTTCTGGTGTTCCCAGGCTAACAGAAACTACATTTACATTCTTTACACTTGGCCAGAAACCAGAGGAATAAAGGACAATTATACATGCAAATTCTAGCCACTAACTCTGGTCTTAAAACAATAGGCAGGATGCCTCCCTCTAGACATATCAGAGCCAACTTTAAAGATCAAAAACAGTCATAAAAATTCTTGACTTAGCTTTCTTACAGCAGAGTGTGCTGCTGTTACATTTTGGAAGTTTAACATTTATTCCCCATTTAAGACAACAAGCCTGTGGCTTATATTAATATTTACAAATAGAATTATCTACATAATTTTATCTGGCTAGGCTGACAGCCTTCACCTAACTTCACACATCCCCCCCCCCCCAGAGAACTCAAGCTAGTTTTTCAAGTGACCCTTGAAAAACGTTGCTTGAGAGGGTTAGGTCTATCTGAGTATACCTTACCCCATTCCCTGTCTTGAGAGCCCATCTGCGTTGGCATTGCTAATTCCACTGTGGTGCTGCACTGACATATCATATGCTTGTAACCATAGGCTCCATCTTAACAACTTGGCATTTTTCTGGCGGGCTTTCTTTAACCATGTTAGGAGCTTGTGATCTACCACTACCGTGAATTTTCTTCCAGACAGATAAGGCTGAAGTTTCTGCAGTGCCCACACTATGGCTAGACATTCCTTTTCTACAGCTGCATAGCATTCCTCCCTGGGTTGGAGCCTAAAACTGAAATAAACCACTGGGTGCTCTTCTCCCTCTGAAGAAATCTGACTAAGTACCGCCCCCCACCCCATGGTTCAAAGCATCGAACTGCACAACAAATTATTTGCTGTAATCTGGACTGCCTAACACAGGAGGTCCTCCCAAAGCTTCTTTAAGCTTATGGAATGCTTGCTCACATGCTGTGGGCCACACTACCTTATCTGACCTGTTCTTCCTTGTCAGGTCTGTGAGGGGAGCAGCTATGGTACTATAACTGAGGATGAATGTTCTGTAGTACCCTGCTGTCCCTAAGAATGTCCTCACCTGCTTTTTGGTAACAGGTGCAGGCCATGCCTGAATGACTTCCACTTTGGCAGGTTCTGGCCTGATCGTACCACTCCCCACTCTATATCCCAGGTAGGAGACCTCTGCCATAACCACCTGACATTTGCTTGGCTTAATGGTCAACCCTGCCCTCTGTAGTCTGCCCAGCACCTCCCTGACATGCTGAAGGTGCTCTTGCCAGGAATGACTGTAGATGGAAATATCATCTAGGTAAGCAAGGGCAAACCCTCCTGCTGCTGCAAAGATATGATCAACCAGCCTCTGGAAAGTCGCTGGGACATTTTTCACCCCAAAGGGCATCTTTGTGAACTCATACAAGCCAAAAGGAGTCACAAAGGCTGACTTCTCTTTAGCACTGGTAGTCAAGGGCACCTGCCAGTAACCCTTGGTAAGATCAATGGTTGTAATATACTTAGCCACATCCAGTGGCTCTAGGGCCTCATCTGTCCTATGCATGGCATAAGCATCTAACTCTGTGTGACTATTTAATTTCCTGTAGTCCACACAGAACCTGATGCTGCCATCCGCCTTTGGCATCAGCACCACTGGGGAGGCCCAGGGACTGTTGGACTCTTGAATCACCCCTAGTTCCAACATCTCCTGTATCCCTTCCCTCAGTTTGTTTGACTCTCTCAGGCACCCTATAAGGGGCCTGCCTAATAGGCCTTTGGGGTCCTGTATCCACCTGGTGCTGCACCCGGTAGGTGCACTCTGGTTTCCCAGTGAACATGTCCCCAATCCCCTGTAACACTGCTCAGATTTCTCAAACCTACATAGGAGATAGCTTCTGGGACATTGCTACCCCTTCCGCTGAGGTGTCAATCTGAGCCTCACTGAGGAGATCAGTCACCAGATCTCCCTCATACTCCTTCTGCAGTCCACTGCAAATGCTCATCACAAGGGCCTCCCTATCATGGTATGGTTTCATCATGTTAACATGGCACAATTTGTGCCCCTGCCTCCTGCCTAGCAGTTCCACCATGTAGTTAACATCACTTACCTTTCTTACCACCTTGTGGGGTCCCTCCTAAGCTGTTTGCAGCTTGTTGTGTCTGCCGGGAATGAGAACCATTACCTGCTGCCTCACAAACATACTCTCTAGCTCAAGCATTCCTGTCATACCACACCTTTTCCTGTTGTTGGGCTTTTGCCAGGTTCTCCTGGGCCAGGCCCATGAGTTTCCTGAGCCTTCTCCTGTGGTTTAGGATATATGCCACAACAGACCCCTTGTGAGGTTCACACTCACCTTCCCACTCATCTTGAATTAAATCTAGAGATCCCCTCATCCTATGCCCATACAGCAACTCAAAGGGTGAAAAAACTGTCTGTGGATTCCTGGGGAACCTCTCTGTAAGCAAACAACAGATAGGGCAAATATTTGTCCCACTCCCTCTTAAACTGGTCTGCAAATGCCCATAGCATGGACTTGATTGCAGAGTTTAACCTCTCAACAAGACCATTAGTCTGGGGATGGTAGTGGGTGGTCTTAGGTGCTTCACCCCAAAGAACGTCCACAGACAAGCCAGCAGGTCCAACATGAAATTGGCACCTCTGTCAGTCACCATTTCTTTTGGGAAACCTACCCTGCTGAAAATCTCTAACAAAGCATTTGCCACTTTTCTGCCTCAATGGCGGACAGAGCCACTGCCTCAGGGCATTGTGTAGCATAATCCACTACCACTATGATATACTTTTTCCATGTGGAACTTAGGGTACTCAGATACTCTGAGGCCCCACAATATCCATAGCTACCCACTGAAATGGCTTCTCAATCACAGGCGAAGGCATCAAAGGAGCTCTCACCTTGTCCCCTGCCTTGCCTACCTTTTGGAACTGCTCACAGGTCCTGCAGTACCCTGTTACATCTCTGGAAATTTCAGGCCAATAGAAGTTCTGCATAATATGTCTCTTTGTACATTTTATGCCCATATGACCTGCAAAGAGAATCTCATGAGCTATGGCTAGAAGTGTCAGATGGTAAGCTCTAGGCACTACCAACTGCTGTACTCTTTCACCTTCTAGCCCTCGCTCAGGGGTCTACTCTATATACAGTAACCCTTTGTCCCAGTATACAGATTTCCCTTTCCCTTGAGAATCAGGTTCCTCCCTAGTTACCTGCCTCAGGCCTTGCAGTGTAGGGTCTGAGAGCTGAGCCTGTCTCAACTCTCTCTTTGTAACCCTTCCCAGCCCCCTTTCCACAGGAAGTCTGGCATCCTCTGACAGTGGTGCCTCACTGTCAGCCTGGGTACTACTACTCACCTCTACCTATGCAATCACTCAGTCCAAGGGAACATCAGTACCCACAAGCAGCTGTGGCTCACATTCAGTATCACTGGTACAGAGTAGCTCCCTCCCTGAAGTAACCACCTCACCACTCCTGGCTGCAAGTATGCAGTCTGTCTGGGTCTCCCCCAGGCTACCAGACCCACATGCTTGTCTCCAAGCCTGACTGCATGTAACCACACAAGTGCATAATACTGCACTATAAAAATCATTCCCTATCAGGACATCGACAGGGATATACTGAAACACACCTACTTGCTGATTTCCTTTTCCACCCTCCTAGCCAAAGGTATTTGGAATGAGGTCCCTCCTAAAGTTCTGACTGGAGTAGACTGCCCAGGCAAGTAGTACTCCTCTGTAACCATTGCAGCTTTACAATGGTTATGTCAGTGGTTGTGTCTCTCTTAGCAATGGCCTCTTTGCCATTCATTACAATAGGATATAATCTCTTGTGATAGTTTGGTACCATTGTTATCCCAAGACAACCTACTATTGGCATTTTGTCTATCCCACTTACTGGCTTTCTTACTTTTTGTTCCCCACCTTGCCTCCGTGGACATCTGTATGCCACATGGCCCCACTGGTTGCATTCAAAACATTTAACCCTAGGTCCTGGAGATGTACCTGGACTAGTGGCTTTCACTGCTATTGGCAGATTCTGTTGGGGTAGTCTGTGCTGCCCACCATGGGTTCCTTTAGACCCATGAGCAGTACTGCGGGTTCCTTTCCTGTGCAGGGATGCCCTGCTTGCTAGGTATGTCTTTCTTCTTCCCCAACTCTTCTGAAGTAGCACATTGTCTATCAGCTAACCAGATCTGTATGTTCTCAGGCAAAGTGCTAAGGACTTGTTCCCTCACCAAAAGGTCTGCTAGCCCTTCAAAAGTGGTGACCTGACATCCACTCACCCACCTATGAAAATAAGTGCTCAGTTCAGCAACATATTCACACACACTTTCATCTGCCTTGCATCTCTGCTCATGAAACTTTTTCCTATACATTTCAGGCGTTAGCTTAAAACATTCTAACAAGCAATGTTTAACAACTGTGTAACTAAAACAGTCAATGTCAGACATGTTAGACAACACAGTTACAGCTTTACCATGGAGTAAGGGGATCAGGAACTGTACCCAGAGCCTTTGGTCAACATCATACTGTTTACATACCCTCTCAAACATATGAATGAAACTATCAAAATTATCCCTCTCTTTAAACTGCAGAAGAAATTTACTGACCTTTTGTGGTTCTGAGGTCCAGTTACTCCCTTACCCATTACCTCCATGACTCTGGCAAAGAGTCAGCATCTCCCTCTCATGCTGCCTCTGCCTCTCCTTTTCCTAAGCTTCCAAATGTAGCAGTTTCTCATTCTTCTCAGCCTGCAGACACCTCAGTCTCTCAGCTGCTTCTATTTCCAAATGCCTGACCTCCAACTCAAGTCTCTTTAACTCCAGATGGATTTTTAAGTCCTCTGCAGAAAGGTTGATCTGTCCATTCTCTGAGGGTGGTACATCTCCACTGCCAGTCTGATTGTCCTCCTGGTTGCTGTTTTCAAATGCAGCTGTGATCAAAGCTGCAATCATGTCTGCCTTAGTCAGGTTTCCATGCACCCGTCCCCTAGCCTGGCACATCTTAGCCAGCTGGCTCCTCCTTTCCGTACTCCTCTGCTGACATGCTGCCTGCTCTCACTGACTAACTAAGCTAACAAAAGAAATAAAACAATTGTGATCTGAACTCTGAGTATTCACTGTGTGGCTGACACCTTCAGTGATCACTGTAAACAAGCTACAGGAATTCACTCTACCCACACCACTACAAGCCAATTAGTATTTGCCAACCAATTCATATGTGGTGTGGATATCCCACCACTGCCAAACAATTAATATTTGATGCCCATCCCCTAGCCAGCAATCAAGGAGCCTCAATCCTCACCACTAACACCAATGAGGGATGTCCATATAGGGAAAGGATAATAAATATGCACACAGTAAAGTACAATTTCCCTTAAGAGCAAACAGAGATCACAGTCAGTCTGGGGTTGGTTTCTCCCTTCCGCTCCAGGTCCCCAATAAGACTCCCCACTGGCACAGATATAGGGTCCAGATCTCAGCCAACTGGGAAGCTAAAACCTTCAGTACCCTCTCTGTCCAACCAGTGCTTCATGTCCCTGCTCAAGTAGCTGGCACACACACACACACACACTTTGGGATAAGAGTTTGTACAACTGCACAGGCACTCCTTGGGAAGGCTGGCACAGGTTCTCAAGCTGTGCCCCTTTTACCTAGACTATATGGTATAATTCACTGCCACCACCCAGCTAATATTTATCATCTACTCAAAGGCCTTTATGAATGGTGTTCAATTATTACTGTGCATTATTATTATCCAACTGGTAAGTGTAACCAAACAGTCAAGACTTATTTGGAGTGATTTGGTACAGCATCACTATATACATGCAATGTACTCTAGAGCTTAAATTATCTATGCACAAAACAGTCACTGTTGAAAAGTTTAAAAATATTTAATAATAAATAATAAAAATGGTAGACAATACTTCTTACTACACAGTGCTAGTCAAGAGTTCAGAGATCACATAGAAATACTTAAAATAATAACGTAGAAAAGTTCTGACATTGCAGAAAAACATTTAGTCTAATTTTCCTAATTCTTACCTATTTCTAAGAGAAAACACAGTGCTAAATAAACTTACATAAAATGTTGGATATCCTCAAGACAAAATGCTCTGAGCTCTCTGATTCTCTCTCTTTAAATTGATAATACAGACCTGCTTCACATGATATTATTCTTCACACTTCTTTGGTGTTCTCATCCCAGGCTAACAGAAATTAAATTTACATTCTTTACACCTGGTCAGAAGCCAGAGCAATAAAGGATATTTATACATGCAAATTCTAGCCATTAACTCTGGTCTAAAAATAACAGGCAGGATGCCTCCCTCTAGATATATCGGAGCCAACTTTAAAGATTAAAGACGGTCGTAAAATGCTTGACTTAGCTTTCTTACAGCAGAGTGCACTGTTGTTACATTTTTGATGTTTAACATTTACCAACATTTTTCCCCATTTAAGAGAACAAGCCTGTGGCTTATATTAATATTTACAAATGACAGAATTATCTGCAGAATTATATCTGGCTAGGCTGGCAGCCTTCACCTATCTTCAGACTTTTTAACAAATATATCAACTACACTACATAAACAAATAACAAATGTTGTCTTATACATCATGCACATCTTTACAGTGACAATACACATTCATATTTTCTAGTACTAGTAGTAATGTGGACAGCTATTTGCATACAGTTTGTAAAGCTCTCTCTTAAAGTATAACTGCACATTGGAAACACAACAGCAAATACTACAAATTGCACACTCATCAATCTGGCAACATGCAGAACCATAATATCTTGACAGTTGGACATGGCTAGCTATTTATTTCATGCAGGACTCCCAACATCTTTTCTCCAACATCCACTGCTAATGTTATCTGCCATAGGTTGCCCTGCAGTCTTATAAAAGTCACACTTGTGCCTTGGCATTTGTGTAAAGTACTGAGTTTTCTAGTCTGTGTCCTTAGGTAGGAGTTCTAATCTCAGCGCAATCAACTGGAAGGTGTGTGTGTGTGTGTGTGTCTATCTAGTCAAAAAAACATAAATGTGTATCCTGAAGTTACCATTCCAGTTCCATGAATCGTCAGTATTTTGACACTTGCACTTGCCTGCACATACACATCCTTTCCATGCAGGCCTTCCAACATCCACTGCTGATGTCATCCACTATAATTTTCCTGCAACTTTACATATGTCAGACTCATGCCATGGCACTTGCATAAAGCACTGGGTTTTCTAGTCTGTGTAGTTAGTTAGGGGTTCTAATCTCACTGCAGTCAATTGGGAGGTGTGTGTGTCTAGTCAGAAGAGCATAAGTTTGTATCCTGCAGTTACCATTCCAATCCCATGAATTGCCAATATTTTGACACTTGCACAAGCCTATGCATCCATTTCATGCAGGCCTCTGAACATCTACTCTCCAACATCTACTGCTGATGTCATCCACTATAAATTGTCCCGCAGCATTGTAAAAGTCATACTTGTCCTGTGGTGCTTACATAACATATTGAGTTCTCTAGTCTGTGAACTTAGGTAAGTAGGGGCTTCTAATCTCACTGTAATCAACTGGTGTTCATGTTTATGCACTTGCTTGGCATTCAAACATTTTACACCAGCGTGTAGGATACTGCTATTACCATATTCTCCTCACCAGATACTGCTGATGTCATCAACTATAAACTGTTGCCTGGCACTTTCCAAGTCAGACTTGTGCTGTGGTGCTTGCTTTAATTGCAGAGATCTTTAGTCAATGTGCTAAGATAGGTAGGATTTCTGTTTTCGATGCATTAAACTGGGGAGGGTGCCTGGGTATTTGCTTGACATTAGAGACAGCATGTGGAACACTGCTATTAACATCTTCCTCTCACCAGACTCTGCTGATATCATCAGTTATAGCTGATTTGTGGATGTGTAATATTTCCATCAGAGCAGGGACAGAGGCTGGCCTGTAGGTCAGGTACAAGTCACCTTATCCTATACAAAACAGATTACAGTGGCAGGGCTTTCAGTCTATCCACATACATCATGGCATGGTTTGTAGGTCCTATGTTTTCTTGGTGAGAAACCCCTGTGGTCTCTCCAGCTGCTGCAAGTGTCTGGTGATATACATTCAAGGGAGCATTATACTCTATTGTTCTGAGAAGGGTCAAGTACAATGCTGTTATAACATCCTCAGATCTAAATACGATGGCCTGACACATGAGGTACATGATGTAGCATTTCCATACCACTGTGGAAACGTGGTGGTTCTACTTCAGACTGCAATCTATGTGTGCTCCCAGGTCTTGCACCACTGGATTTGTGCATTGGGGTTGTTGTCAATGTTGAAATTAGCAGGGAATTCACTTTGCAGAAGGCAAATATCATGACAAATGTTTGCATTTATTTGTTGACAGTTTGGCTTTGGTACCAATTATTTGTCCATGTTAACATCATTGAATTCAGTGATTATATCCAATATGCAATAATTAGCAAACTTGGAGAGCCAAAGATTGCTACCATGGCCATGACAACAAATGAGATGAAACAAAATCATGGGGTGATTTGTTACATTATGAAAACAAACACACAAACCAATGATAATGTAGACATCACACCCCTATAAGCAGACCAAGTGGTATGTGACCTATGTCCTGGTGTAGATGGTATGTGGAATGTCCACCAGTATGTGGCCACAGTGGTGACTACTCCCTTTTATGTAACACAACTACTGAGTATGTGCAAGACATCCACCTCAAAAGCCATAATAACTCCATAATTCACATCCTTCATCACACAAATAACTGACTACAATGCACCCTTCTTCATGTACCTACCCACACATCTTCCAGTGATGTGTAACTGAAGTGTGCCACCTTTGCCACAGTGAGCTCCCACACATTTTATTGGCCATATCTAGGTATTATTTCTGTTGCATAAACATTACTGTCTGATGGTGTGGAACCCCCGTTAAGGCATTATACCAGATGCATGTGTAATACCAGATCCTGTCATGCACACAGTGCATACATAGCTGTTTGGCAACATAGATGGCATGGGTTACATTCATGACAGTGTGGATTGTGCCATATATGTGCCAGCTAACTTGCCTGGATTTATCATAATGTCACATATAGGTAAAGCAGTGTCCCATCTAACACCTCCAGCAGATGTTACTGTGTCAGGACAGTGTGCTTGATTTCTCTCATAGAGTGCTGACATGTCATAATAGATGTACAGGTGTGTTCATGCAGAACCATCTATGATCACTCAGAATCACATATGTCATGTCAGGGACAGGGGATTACTGGTGGTATTATTCTGATATTGTCCATGACTGTGCATGCTTCTGTTTACTGTTGTCCATGAGCCTGTAACTGTGTCCCACTTGTTGTGGACCTCTGCTGACATTACAGTCATATTCAGACAAATCAGTTTGCACAAATTCACAATATGCACCCAACCCCAATTGTATATAACATCCCTGACAGATGTTCTTTTCATTGTTCATGTCAGGATGCTTATATCACAAAGACATCTTCATGATTGTTATTTCTCCTTGTCTGACAGTCACATAATATACATTTTCACCATGCAGTCCGTAATGTACCACGTCAAAATTGTCTTCCATTTACATGCCCTCATCTCCTGTACATTATGATGTTTCATCTGTCCTCTTTCTCTGTGTTCGTGCCTATAATTCATCTGTCTATATTCAATATGCACATTTCCCCTGACTGTTTATTTTAAATGGCAGTCCATGTATTGTTACAGATCATTTACACAACTTTTCTTCAGAATGCCTGAAATAGTATTCCACAATACTTTGCACTGTATACGCTGTCCTGTAATGTGTTTGGACCATATACATTGCTATATTATTAATCCTGGTAATCATTGTGGCATTACATGCAATCCCACATACCTAGTTTTCCCATACTTAAACAGGTCTATATGTCTGCTGCTTCATGCAAAGCCTACATTAAGTTTATTGAATCCCAGCATTTTAGAATAACAAGTTTTACATTAGCATGTATTTTCTGGAGGATGTGAAGTCTTAGCCTCAGATGTGTCATTGTTTACTGAGTAGAATCCTTGGCAGTTTGCCAGAAAACCACAAATTTTATGAAGAACAGACCAAAAATATGAGGCAGTAATCTGGGCATTCTGCAAAATACAGAGACTTGAAAGGTATGACCCTGAGGATTTACCAGAAAATCAAACATTTTACGAGGGGTAGGGCAAAATATGAGGCAAAACCAGTGATGTTCTATAACTCTCTGGACAATTTATTTATTTATTTATTTATTTATTTATTTATTTATTTATAGATTGTTTACCAGGTAGGTGGTCTGGTCTGTTGACTCTTCAACCACAACCTGGGAACATTAGCAATAGAGACTAGTATCCATTCATCCATCCACAACCCATTTTTACCCATTTTTCTACATGGGGTCAGGGTATCACTTCAAAAGTGGCAATCAACTAGAGTCAATGTTCACACTGCCAGGTGGCTAGCTCTGCCATGGTTGTCTTTCATACCACATGCACACGCGCGCGTGCACACACACACACACACACACACACACACACACACACACACACACACACACGTATGCTCTACAAGTAAAGTTTACTTTCCATAAGTTATAGCAAACTGCAAACCTGCATGGTTATTGCCTTCTACCCACTGAGCACCATGATAGGCTATCACTCCCTGTCCAACAGCCTATTTTAGCAGAATTTTCCACACAGTTTCTTAGGTTCAAAGGTAAGAACTAAGCTAGCTACCCTGCAGGCCATTTTAAATCTAGCGTATTTCCTATTTTGTGCTCAAAATAATCTAGCCTATTTGGTTATAGATCGGCCTTACCCACCCATGGTCGATAATTATATCCTATCCTTAATTAGAATAACTGTGATCATACCATAGATAATTTAAGGGGACCTTTGCATGGGATAAGCAATTTAGGAGCTGCATTTGGCCATTAATAGTATAGGGGCAGTCTTGGGGTAAATTCTTTGTTTCCCATCCATAGATCTAAGTTACACTTGAAAATGGACAGGGATGAACTTTGTTTTATGTGGATAGGGAATCTTTTCCACAACAGCAGTATCCTCGGCAAAATATACATGTCCCTCCAAACCATTCTGTTGATGTTGCAGAAAAGGTTTAGATCCCTAGTCCAAGTATTTCTGATACCATTTGACTTTATGTGCAGTAAATCCATGGGTCAGAGGGTGTTATATGCCAGACACTGGTCATCTCTTAGCAGTCTGTAGGTACAGTCAATAGTGTAATCATTTTGCTGTATTAAATTTTTCATTCATTTTCTTACCACCACTTTCTGCTGTTCAGGTTTATTATAGGGGTATTCATAGATATTCCAAGGACAATTAATCTTACAACCATTCACACCTTGCCAGCACCCTCCCTCAGGCAGCACCTCCTTTCTCCGGGAGGACATATCAGCAAAAATTGTGGATATCTATCCTGTCATTAGTTTATGCTTTAAGTAAGATTGTGAATCTCACTGCCCAACATGTAGGGGATGTTTATCCCAAATGTTTGGAGATGCTGTCTTACAAGCATGCCTCTCCACTGTGCAGTATTTATCTGCTGTTGAAGATTTAGGGACCTAGAGCTGGTATTATTAGAGGTATTGGAGTTGCAGAAAAACAGGAGGTCCACGACAACTAGATTTGCAATGGTGCAATAAGCAAGATGGATCTCTCCTCAAAAAGTCTGTAAGGCACTGAATAAAGTAATACAGCTTCCAGGATATATTGGTAGCTCAGGGATTTTAGGCCTGTCATCTTTTTTGGTTAGGAGCCTTTGGATTCTTGCTACTTATTTGATATAATTAATGATATACACCCCAAAGAGGGCATTGTACTTGGTAATTGTCCTGATTAGTACCGAATATAAGGACATGTTTACTTCTTTAGACAATGATGATAATACCTTGGCAACTGGGGTCTAAATAGAAGCATTTCCTGACAACTATTGTCACATGATGAACAAAAGAGATGGTGTTATCAGCCAAAGTATATATGTCTCCTGACAAAGTTTTCAGTTTGTAGTGGTATGTTGGCTTTATATTATAATGAGGGGAGGGGTTGTCTACCAAAAGTGGTACCTCCAGTTTGCAGTCATTTGTTGATCTTAAATATGTCTCCTTACCCTTATTGTCCAAAATGAAACATCTAAATATACTTCTGATATGTTATTGTGAGAACAGAGAGAAAACAAATATTATAGTCATGTTATCCAGCCTGTCACTGCTAGACAGTCCACTGCTTCCACACCAGCTATAGTGATGTTGTGTGCATATCTCTGAGTTATAATTGTATAAACAGTTAAAGAAATAATGACCATGCCGTCACATACCCACAATAGCCACAGTGACCTTCCGTACATACATATGAGGTTTAATTGTGAGGAAAATTAGAGAAATAAGTCTCAGAAAGTTATAGTGACCTCCTGTGAACACCTCTGAGTTTTGACTGTGATGAAAATTTAAGAAATAATGATCTCAGTGTTCACAGCCCTCCACCCCCACCCCCACACATAAGTTATTGCAACATTATGTGCACACCTCTGACCAGGACAAGTTATAGAACAGATGGGACAAATGTAGAAGCCCTTGATAAGCTTGTATCAAACTCAGTTTCTGAAAATGAGTTATAGGCTCTGCCAGGATTAATTTAATGTGTGATGCATTTTATGTCTTATTTTTGAAAGATTATCGCTTGGAGTGAATAGGTCAATATAATTATGCTCTGAATTTAGGGAAAAGGCATGGTAGTTAAACACCTTTCTGATCTCAGAAAAGTTCTTTGCAAGCTTTTAAGTACCTCTGTGATGCTGGGGATAATGTCAGCTATGCCAGGAGAAGGAGGGCAGTGGATATGTAACATGCCAGCACAGATATCTTGATTTTTATAAAGAATCATATGTCATTTGTATATCAAACTGATTTGTACTGATGCTTGTGTTGAAAAATATATTTGTAAAGCTGTTTGTGTTAAAATGTACCAACAGTGTACCCTGCTGGACAGAAAAGGAAATATACACATGTTATTGTAACTGTTCAAATGTATATGTTTTAACAAAGGATACTGGAAGAGAAGAGGTTAATCTCAATCCACCTAACTTTGAAAATAGTTTGAAATTAAATTACCTGGCTTAGGCCATAAAGATTGTATCTTACAGTTCTCAGTGCAACCAGAGACTAAAAGTCTGTACTAGGAAGCTCTCTGTATTGTCTTTGGGGTGAAATAATTGCTAATCTGGAAGGGTGGAGGTTTTAAATTGTTTTATATCTTCCAGAAGTTGCAACAGATCTTAGCAAGCTGTGTGTGTGTGTGTGTGTGTGTGTGTGTGTGTGTGTGTGTGTGTGTGTGTGTGTGTGTGTGTGTGTGTGTGGGTGAATTAATTGCTAATCTGGAAGGGTGGAGGTTTTAAATTGGTTTATATCTTCCAGAAGTTGCAACAGATCTTAGCAAGCTGTGTGTGTGTGTGTGTGTGTGTGTGTGTGTGTGTGTGTGTGTGTGTGTGTGTGTGTGTGTGTGTGTGTGTGTGTGTGTGTGTGTATATATATTATTGACACATATCTGCTAAATCCAGGCAGTTTCTAGCAATGGGGTTAGCATGGGAACCAGATGCCAGATGACCAGATGTGTGTGATGTCATTCTGTAATAGATCTTTACTATTTTTATGTTCTTTTCTTATTTATTATTAAATATATTTAAAATTCTCATTGTGGCTAGTCTTTTAAAGAATATTTTAATCTCCGAGAGTACTTATATAGATCTGGTGACAGTCTGACCACTTCTGAAAGCCATGTTGTTGGTCACACAACCATTTGTATTAATAGTCATTTCACTTAGTATAATTGGGTACCCTTGCAAGAGCCTTAAAGTAGCTGGCTTTGGAGTGTCTGGTGGTGGTGTAACTACCTCATAGTCTGGGCAGAAGGGGGCATAGCTAGTAAATCTGTGTCAGCCTTTCCCAGGTGTGTGTGTGTGGGGGGGGGAGCCAAATCTCAAACAGTGTGTGTGCCAGTTGTGTGGTGCAGGGACACAAAGCACTGGTTTCACAGAGAGGATGCTGGAGAACATGGCTTGGACACTTGGCTGACATCTCAACTCTATAGCTGTGCCAGTGGGGAGTCTTATTGGGAATATGGAGGGAGACAGGTAGAGAAATCCAGACCAGGACTGAGTGTGTTTCCTGTGTGCTCTTAAGGGAAATTGTTCTTGATGCAGAGAGCAGCATCTGGAAATACTGACTGTATCCATTTTTGCCCCAAATGAATGTCTTTCTCCAGTGCCAGTGGTGAAGATTCAAGCTCCTTGATTACTGGTTCAGAGTGGGGACATCATAACCTCATACTACTATTAAGCTCCAGTTACACTTTTGAGCACTAACAGCTATCAGTGGTCACCACAAAAGAGGCATGGGAAGCTGTTAAACACTTAATTTCTACTTTTTTTAAGTCCTTCAGAGTGCTTAACAGACTAAATGAAGTGTTTAACAGCTTCCCACCACTCTTCTTTGGTGGTTGCTCTCTGTGTGACAACAGTAAGTGTGTCACAGCACTACTACACTTTTTTCTCTAAGTTTTGAATCTATGGCTACTGGATCACATACCATGCAAGTGCAACATTAGCTTCATTTGTACGTTTCTATAAAATTTTTGTGAAATCATTCCACATGTAATTCATATTTATACTATATACATCTTGTGTCACAGATAAGCTTCTATTATGGTAATAGACAGCTAAGAAAATGACATTTTAGATTACTAAATGCACCTTTTGCCTCTCCCCCCAGCCTTCAGAAGTTTCCATCACTCAACTTATAAAAGATCTTCCAGCTTAAAGAAGGTAGGATGTTCTCCCTAAGGAAAATGCAAAAGATACAAAAAAAATCTCCTGCCTTAATTCATTACATTGGCAAATGAGTCCCTTGCAATAGGCAGAATCTTTTGGGCAATTTTCTCTACCAACAAGTATATGTATTAGTTACTTAATGTTGCTGGTTCTTACCTTGTTTCAATGTCATCAAAAAGGAAAATAAATTATGCACGGCATGGGAACAAATTAATTATTACTGATGGGCTGTTAAAAAAGGTCAAATTAGAAAGGTCTAAAATGCTTCACAAGCTTATCCTAAGATATAGCATTTAATATATCATATCTTTCCAATGTTTCCTTATCATGGAATGGTAATGTATGTAATATAAGCAACTTTTTGCAGTTGTCACAAATTTATGATGAACTTTCTGAATGTTCCTTTATAGCTTTATTTTGTTTTAGCTATAGATATGTTAACTAATAGACATGACAGATATTGATTAATGTGGTGTATCTTATGCATTTAACATTCTGTCAAATACACTCTCCAACTCCTCCTCTCTTCATCCTCCTCATCAACCTCCTTTTCCCCATTTTTCTACATGGGGTCGGGGTATTGTGTTTACTGTTGCCAAGTCTCTTGATTCAGTGCCACACTCCTGCCTTCTTCAACACTCATGCCTGACTGTCACAGATCTTCTTTCACACAATCCATCTACCTCTTTGCTGGACATCCTTGCTTCCTCTTACCTTCTTCCTGTCTGTCCCAAATCTTCCTCACCAGATTGTCTTCTGCTTTTCTACACATGTGCCCAAACCACCGTAATCTGTTCTGTTTGATCTTTTCTGCAATTGGAGCTACTTTGGCTTCTGCTCGAATGTCCTCATTTCTTTGTCTGTCCCACAGTGTGCATCCTACCACCTTTCTCAGGCACTTAATTTCCATCACCTCTAACTTCTTCAATTGTTCTGCCTTTACTACCCAGGTTTCTGTACCATACAGTAGTACTGGTCATACCACTGTCTTGTACACCTTACTTTTCAGCTTCTTTGGCATTCTTCTGTCATAGACTACACCTGATACTCTATGTCAGTTGGCTGCAGATCCTCTGATTCCAGCCTTGACCTCTTCATTCAGACTTCCCATCTCCTCAACTACTCCTCCCAGATACTTGAAGCTGTTTACCTGTTCCACTATCTTCCCTTCTATCTCTATTCTCAACTTCTTCTGATTTCCCCAATTTTCTGCCATTACCACCATCTTATCTGTGCTTAGTTTCATCCCATGTGCCTTCAGATTTGCATTCCATTCTCCTATCCTTTGCTGAAGTTCTAGCTCAGAGTCTGCCTGTACTGCCACATTGTCTGCATACAGCAGCATTGTTGATCTGTCCCCTCCAACCTGTTTGTTAATGTAGTCCATCACCAGTATGAACAGCACTGGGCTCAGAGTTGAACCCTGATGTACACCCACACCCACTGGGAACCCCTCTGTGAGGCTGAGCACTAATTCGACCAATGTCTCTGGGACTTCAAACCACCACAGTACTGCCCAGATCAGCTTTCTTGGGACTTTTTCATATGCTTTCTCCAAGTCTAGGAATACCCAGTTGGACTCTCTCCTCATCTCTAGCTTCTTCTCAAGTATCTGTCTCAATGCAAACATCAGATCAATTGTGCCGCATTCTGATCTGAATCCAGACTTCTCATCTCCCATCTTACATTCTACTACTCTGTGTATCCATTTATCAATCACCCTCTCCAGAACTTTCATGCAAGGGGATAGGAGTTTAATGCCTCTGTACTGCCCACAGTTGTGGATGTCCCCTTTGTTCTTGGATATTGGCATGAGTATGCTTAGTCTCCAGTCATCTGGGATATGCCTTTCTCTCCGCACTATTAGTACCCTCAGGAGCAATTTCTCCCCTATCTCACCTAGCATCGTTATCATATCTGCTGTGACCTCATCTGAGCCTGCTGCTTTCCCTGACATCATCTTCCTTAGTGCTGTTCTTACTTCTTCTAGGGTTGGCTCCTCTTCTTCTCCTCTCGTTGTGGGCTGTTTCTGGGGCAGTACAACTTCTTTAGGGTCTTCCACAAAAAACACACACTGCACCAAATAATGAATTTCAGGTAGTCATCCAATAAAGGCTGTCCAATTCAAAAATCCACAAGTCTCAGCCATTCGTTTCAACAGTTTATTAAAAAACACACAGCACAAAAGATATCGGATTAAGCACTTTCATCTCTTATCCAGAGACTTCATCAGAATCAAATACCTACAAGGCAAGTTCATTTAAATAATCAATCTATTGCACAAGCATCCACTTCATTGGTTAAGTATACAATTGATAAATTGTGCATTCACAATTAAAGTGCAAAAGCTCTGCTTGTAAAACAATGTCACATCCTTTGTATGCATTGATGCCATAACTTAAATGTACTTCCTCAAACTAAAAACAACAAACATATATTGCTCATTATTATTAATAGTACAAATGAATAAATAAATATATACTATTATGTTGTAAATATATATTATTATTAAAAATATGTATATAAATATATTGCTAATATATTATAAAATCAGAAAAAATAAGAAATATGTACAATATGTATGTGTGCTGTCCTAAAATCATTAATTACATAAAATATATATAAATATATATATAAAATACCTACTAGACCATATCATCTACATGAAATACATCTTATATTATTTTATTAAATATTAATGTATAGTTGTTGTTATAATTTGGTACCCCCTATGTCAATTGAATGTCTTTTAGGGTCCAAAGCTCTCAATTTAAGAACTGGGGTGATGCATAGATGGTCATTGAGGCCAGGAAAATGTATAGCATCTAACCTCAATTGCCAAATTAATTCTCAAAACTCCAGTTTTGTTTCCCAATCACCCCCTCTATCTCCCAATAAAACTTTTTCCAATACCCAAAATCTAAACTCTGCTTGCTGGCAGTTCAATTTATGTCTGTATAGGGCATTGTGCTCATTCATTTTATCTATACCTCTAATATGTTCATAGATTCTCTGTCTAAGGAATCTCTCCGTCTTGCCTACATAATATGCCCAACATTTAATGCAGTAGGCAAGGTAAACCACACCCTTAGTATAACAGCTAAAATATTTCTTGGCTTTCATTGAATATTTAATGCTTGTAATGTTTAATTCTCTAGTACCAGTCATAAATGTACATTGCTTACATCTACCACATTTAAAGGTACCAACTCTATTTGTTGCTCCTCTCAGTGTCTCTTCTTTCTTTTGTTCATATATTTCTTTCAAATTCCTATCTCTTCTATAACTAATTCTTAAAGGTCTAGAAAAACAATCCACATTAGATGGTATCTTTTTAAAAATGTTCCACACTGTGTTAATACATTTCTTCAACCATATTATATTATTACTATATGTAAGTATTAAATATGGATTAACTTTGTTGTTTTGTTCTTTGGACAATCCAGTACTTTGTTCTCCAGTTCTTAATATTAATCCACTATTCAGCAATGGTTTATAACTATCACCCCAACCTTGAATAATGGCTTCTTTTATTGGGACAATAATTCTATCAGGATATCCCCTATCTCTAAATAAGTCATGAACAAAACGTATTTCTTTCAAAAATTCTTCCTCGTCAGACATCATACGAGCTATACGAACCATCTGTCCTTTAATAATGTTGATCTTCAAAAAGGACGGATGGTCACTGTCATAATGCAAATATGCATTGGAGAAGCATTCCTTATGATATATTTTGTATTTGTATTTTTTATTATCTCTATCTTTTGAGATTGTGACATCTAAATAATTAGCTTCTATGCTATCACTCTTATATGTAAACTCCAAGAACTTTGTAGTTTGGTTCAAGTATTCCATAAATTTTGGAATCATTTTTTCACTCCCCTCCCAAACAATAAAAATATCATCCAGGAATCTGTAATATCCCTGGATATACTTAGAAAACAATGTTCCAAATATGTAATGTTTCTCCCAGTATAACATGACTATGTTAGCATATAGGGGAGCACAGGCAGAACCCATAGCCACACCATGCAACTGATGGTATATATCACCCTGAAAGTATATGTAGTTGTACTTTAAAACTAGCTCCATATTTTCCAATACCAGCATATATTCATCAGCTGTTAAAAAGCCAAACTACTAAAGAGTAGCATGCAACATTGTCAAGCATTTGTAATCATTTGTTCGAACCAGTTCATTCCCACATCGTGGGGAATAACTGAGAACAAATCTTTTACATCTATTGTTATAAAAATAGCTTCTGGCAGAAATTCTGCTTTTCCTATTTTCTCCAAAAAATCCCAAGAGTCGATAAGTATATGTTCGTAGCCCTTATGAAACCTCTTGATTTTCTCATCAGCATAAATGGCCATAGGTTGTGTTTTGGAACCTTTAGAAGTAACAATAGGCCTCATAGGTGGATTTTGGATCCCTTTATGTACCTTGGGGATCCTGAATATAGCTGGAATAAGTGGATTACTGACTTTAAAGTATTGATAAATGTCCATATCAATAAGCCCTTGCATAAGGTTATCTTCTCCTATAAGAAATATTCACTTCATTTCTTGATACTAAAGAGTAGCATGCAACATTGTCAAGAATTTGTAACATTTTAGCCGTATATTCCCAATGCTCCATCAGCACCACACCTCCCCCATTGTCAGGTTTCATTATACGTATTTTTTCATCATTCCTTAACTATGTTAATAATCTATTTTCATCCATAGACAAATTGGAATGTTTGTTCCTATTACTATAATAATTCATTCTAACCAATCCAGTTAGACATATTTCAAAATTGTGTATGTCTTGCTGTAATGGGGGATTGTAGGTGCTTCTCCTAGTCAAAGTTTTATTCCTATTCATTTCCTTGGGCTTGTACTTAAATAAATGCTCCAAGTTTAAACTCCTAGTGAAAAGTTTTATATCTATCAAAATGTCTTCTAAACTAGGAGTCATGGCTGGTACAAATGAAAACCCCTTTAGAAATAAAGAAAAATAAGTTTCATCTATCTGTAATTCCGTATAATTGTAAATAGTAAAATTCTGCTGTTGATAAGTTATTTGTCTCTCTTCATTCTGTCCTACAATTGCTTGGTTATACATATCTGACATAGCTTGATTTATTATTGCTTCATGATATTCATCACTCTGTCCCTCATTTGTATCAGAATTATTGGAAAGATCTCTCCTAGAAGTATACATATTATCTTGATTAACTTCCAAATCAGAACAACCATTTCTCCCTTCAATCATATTCTCGCAATTCCTAAGCACAACAGCTCCATCAAAATTAACAGTGGCTGCTTCACCTTGCTCATTCTTACTTATTATGTGTATGGATGTGGATCCACGAAGATCGGAGAGAATACGTCAAAGGCAAAAACAACTGACTTATGTAGAAGCCATACGATACCCACATCCATACACCTAATAAGTAAAAATGTTCCACACTGTGTTAATACATTTCTTCAACCATATTATATTATTACTATATGTAAGTATTAAATATGGATTAACTTTGTTGTTTTGTTCTTTGGACAATCCAGTACTTTGTTCTCCAGTTCTTAATATCAATCCAGTACTTTGTTCTCCAGTTCTTAATATTAATCCACTATTCAGCAATGGTTTATAACTATCACCCCAACCTTGAATAATGGCTTCTTTTATTGAGACAATAATTCTATCAGGATATCCCCTATCTCTAAATAACTCATGAACAAAACTTATTTATTTCAAAAATTCTTCCTCGTCAGATGTCATACGAGCTATATGAACCATCTGTCCTTTAATAATGTTGTTCTTCAAAAAGGATGGATGGTCACTGTCATAATGCAAATATGCATTGGAGAAGCATTCCTTATGATATATTTTGTATTTGTATTTTTTATTAGCTCTATCTTTTGAGATTGTGACATCTAAATAATTAGCTTCTATGCTATCACTCTTATATGTAAACTCCAAGAACTTTGTAGTTTGGTTCAAGTATTCCATAAATTTTGGAATCATTTTTTCACTCCCCTCCCAAACAATAAAAATATCATCCAGGAATCTGTAATATCCCTGGATATACTTAGAAAACAATGTTCCAAATATGTAATGTTTCTCCCAGTATAACATGACTATGTTAGCATATAGGGGAGCACAGGCAGAACCCATAGCCACACCATGCAACTGATGGTATATATCACCCTGAAAGTATATGTAGTTGTACTTTAAAACTAGCTCCATATTTTCCAATACCAGCATATATTCATCAGCTGTTAAAAAGCCAAATTCAGTAAGCATTTGTTTTTCTAGACCTTTAAGAATTAGTTATAGAAGAGATAGGAATTTGAAAGAAATATATGAACAAAAGAAAGAAGAGACACTGAGAGGAGCAACAAATAGAGTTGGTACCTTTAAATGTGGTAGATGTAAGCAATGTACATTTATGACTGGTACTAGAGAATTAAACATTACAAGCATTAAATATTCAATGAAAGCCAAGAAATATTTTAGCTGTTATACTAAGGGTGTGGTTTACCTTGCCTACTGCATTAAATGTTGGGCATATTATGTAAGCAAGACGGAGAGATTCCTTAGACAGAGAATCTATGAACATATTAGAGATATAGATAAAATGAATGAGCACAATGCCCTATACAGACATAAATTGAACTGCCAGCAAGCGGAGTTTAGAATTTGGGTATTGGAAGAAGTTTTATTGGGAGAAAGAGGGGGTGATTGGGAAACAAAATTGGAGTTTCGAGAATTAATTTGGCAATTGAGGTTAGATGCTATACATTTTCCTGGCCTCAATGACCATCTATCCATCACCCCAGTTCTTAAATTGAGAGCTTTGGACCCTAAAAGACATTAAATTGATATAGGGGGTACCAAATTATAACAACAACAACTATACATTAATATTTAATAAAATAATATAAGATGTATTTCATGTAGATGATATTATGGTCTAGTAGGTATTTTATATATATTTTCTATATATTTTATGTAATTAATGATTTTAGGACAACACACATACATATTGTACATATTTCTTATTTTTTCTGATTTTATAATATATTAGCAGTATATTTATATACATATTTTTAATAATAATATATATTTACAACATAATAGTACATATTTATTTATTCATTTGTACTATTAATAATAATGAGCAATATATGTTTTTTGTTTTTAGTTTGAGGAAGTTCATTTAAGTAATGGCATCAATGCATAGAAAGGATGTGACATGTTGTTTTACAAGCAGAGCTTTTGCACTTTAATTGTGAATGCACAATTTATCAATTGTATACTTAACCAATGAAGTGGATGCTTGTGCAATAGATTGATTATTTAAATGAACTTGCCTTGTAGGTATTTGATTCTGATGAAGTCTTTGGATAAGAGATGTAAGCGCTTAATCCGATATCTTTTGTGCTGTGTGTTTTTTAATAAACTGTTGAAGCGAACGGCTGAGACTTGTGGATTTTTGAATTGGACAGCCTTTATTGGATGACTACCTGAAATTCATTATTTCTTTAGGGTTTTCTTCATTCAGAAGCTGCTGGAAATACTCCTTCCATCTGCCTTTGATGTCCTCTGGGCTGCTGAGCAGGTTGTTGCTGGCATCCCTTATGAAGGGTGTCTGACTATCTTCTTTATCTTTCTGTCTTTGCCTTGCAACCTGATGTAATTTCTTTGTGCCCCTTATTGAGTCACTTTCCAGAAGATGGTACAGTACCTCTGATGCCCTATTCTTTGCTATTGCAACTTCTTTCTTAGCTTCTTTGTTAGCCAACCAGTAGTCCTTCCTAGCCTGGTCAGTCTTTTCTGTTTCCCACTTCTTCTGTACTCCTTTTTTCTTTTGATGACTTCCTGGACTTCTGCATTCCACCCCCAGCTTTCCTTATGCACATTATTTCCATACCTGGCTCAGCCACATATCTTTTCTGTAGTCCTAACACATGCTGTTTTAGGTGCTGCCATTCTTTTTCAACTCCACCTATTTCCTCATCTTCTTGGGTGCTAGAGCCCTGAGTAATTCCTTGAACTGTTGTACTTTCTCTCCAGTCAACTTCCAGGTCTTCAGCCTGGTCTCTGTTGACCTTAGAGCCTTCTCTGACCACTGCTTGCAGCTGATTGTGTCAACTAGTGGTTTATGCTGTGGGCTGACTGTTTCACTGGGGATGACTTTGCAATCATGGATTCTGCCCCAGTGCCTTTTCCTTACTAGGAGGAAGTCTACCTGAGTTGCATGTTGACTACTCTTTTATGTGATCTTGTGACTGTCTCTCTTTCTGAACCATATGTTGGCTACTATCAAGCCATTTGCCAGACAGAAGTCTAGAATGGCTTCTCCTTCTTTATTCCTGTTGCCCCACCCATGTGGACACAGGCAGTCCTCATTTTCTGTTCTGTCTGTCCCGATATGTGCATTCAAGTCACCCATTATCAACACCAGTTCATGTTGTCCTGCTTTATCTAATAGGTCCTGCTCAAATGGACTGCTATTAGGTTTGGTGCAGACAAATGTTCAACTGTTGGTGCAGATGTAGACTGTACTGTTCAGTTTTATAGTTAGTTATATAATTACAGTCTTGTTTTGCTTGGGTTAAAATGGGACACCTGAGTTAAATGTCTATTTTTTGTTAATTATAAATGTTAAATACATGATCATTCTAAATTAAATCTTCAGAAAGTATGTTTGTAGTATCTAAACATAACTTTGTCCCTTTAAATACTATACATTTAAGCATAGTAAAGAAACACTCTAGTCTAGGATTACATAATATACTTTACTATACATTTAAGCATTGTAAAGAAGCACTCTAGTCTAGGATTACGATATACTTTAATGAAGACCAAACAAGACTTTCTTTCTAGCTTTTTATATATCCTGTCTCTATTAGTATGCCCACCAACTCATTTTATATAACAATTGTCCTATTTCACTACACATATCTATACAAGACGGCCATATTCGTGCACCCTTGTATTGTTTTGTATTAGATAATGGCAACCTGCTAATGACAGACACAGACATGGGTCAGAAATAATAGTTGTTTCTCCACAGTATTTAACCAAATTTTAATTTTCCTATATGCTAGTTACCAGATCTTCAGCATGCATCCTATATGCATGCCTTCCTTGAAAAAATTATGAGTCTGGTCAATAAGTTCGATAACAGATCCTAATAATGGTTTGTGGTTATTTTTATTTATGTTCTGCTATTTTCCTTTCACTTTTTTCTTTATTAAGGACAATAAGTGCTAAATAAATAATCATGACAGTGCTTAATGTTTAGCCTTTCTCTTCCTGACATTTCATGCTTCCTTTATGACATTTACTTGCTTACTTAGAGATTCATAAATTCATAGATATTCCAAGGCCACTAGGTCTTATGACCATTTACACCTTACCAGTACCCTCCCTAAGGCAGGACCTCCTTTCTCCAGGAAGGCCATTACCGGTCCTTCCTGGAGTAAATTTGTAGATACCCATCTGGTCATCTAGTTTATATTTAAAGGAAGATAGTGAACTGCACTGCTTAACATGCGGGGGACGTTTATTCCAAAGATTTAGGAGGCACTGGGGTAAAAAAACTATCCTCCATGCTGTATTTATGACCCTGGTTCTAACTTTGATGAAGATACTGGACTTGTGGATAAACAAGAGGTCCAGGACAATCGGGTCTCTAATACCATGATAAGTGAGACAAAGATCTCCCCTAAAAAGTCTATAACACACTGAGCAAATGGAAAGAGCTTCCAGCCTTGTTTGTTAACTCAGGTACTTTAGGTGTGACCATTTTGTTAGGAACCTCTGGGGTCTTTCTAACTGTTTATGTTTAGTGAGATATATCCCAAAATAGATGTTTTACTCGATAATCGGCATTCTGTGCCCTTTGAACAGATTATTATGCATAAGGATATCCTGCCTACTTTTAAATCCTGGCTTGAAGTAATTACAATGTCACCCTAGGATATGTGGCACTAATTCTATTGATTAGGGTAACTAATGTCGCAATAAACTTAATTAATGCTCAGACTTCACTTAGGCTGAAACTTTAGGACCTATATATGAATCTATGAGCCTGTGAATTAGGAAGCGTATTTCGCATAGGCCTCATGATTTCTTAAAAGAAAATATTGCATTCAATATTAACATTAAAATTGAAGCAAATAAAAATTAGTTGCCTTCCATGTGTGCATGTACCTGGTTTGAGCTTTTCATTCTTATGTACTGGTAAAAGCAAAAGTGCAACATTATAATATCTTCCAGGATTACCCCAAGCTAGGGTACTATCCTCTATTCTGACAGTTCATGTGGTGGATATTGTCAGTACATTTCTGCCCATTTTGCAGAGCTTGTTCTTATATTTGTAAGCCTAACTGTATTGATTATATTAGGGCTTTAGTACTAGCCAGCCATTCCCAGCGTCTGGGTTAAATTATCTTCTGTTTAGGGGGAAGTTTGCTGTTAAGGAAGGGTGAGATGTTGGGGGAGGGACAGTAGTTATTAAACAGTATTTCATATTACTTCCCTTTTGCTATATTTTCAATCTATGCAGCAGTGACAAACACTGTACTAAAAGAGTAATAATTCCTTTTGTGAGACATAAATATATTTTTCTGTACAGCACCTAACATGTTCAGCATTTTACTACATTACATCAGCATGTAGAACAATAAACACATATGTTTCCCCATCAAAAATATATTTAAGTGTTCTGCTTACAATCCTTCACACAGCTGATAACCTCAAAAAGAATTAAGAATGGGCTACATGAAACATGATAAAAAATGCATTTCATCATCATTAACACCAGTGCTTTTAAGCATGGATAACTTCATAGTGCGAAGACAATTACATGAGAGAGGAATATCAAGACCACCTGCCTGCAATAATTTCCTGTCCATTTTAGGAGAAGTACAGCTGTAAGTTAATGGATTATCTGATATGTATCATTGGTGCTAAAACTCCTGCTGTTATTTTAATTAGTAATGTGATTTGTTATCCTCCAGTTCTGCTTGCGGATGGCAGCATTTGCCATGGCATGAGGTTTAATCCAGAATCATTACTGTCACCTTATTTCCACTGTAAGAAATGAACAAGCAAGTCTTAAAGATAAGAAATGAGGCCACGTTCTTCAGATTAATGATGCTGGAACTCTAGAGCTGTTCTTATATAGAGACGGATTACATAAAATAAATTACTTGCAATGTCTATCACAGTTCAGGACTCAATGAGCTGGCACAGTAGTAGAAATTTTGGTCACATATTTAAAGGAAAAAATAATCAGGTGCACAGAAAAAAAGGTAAAACCAAGATAAAATGATACATGCAATACTAGTTACTAAAGTTACTTGCTCTTTACCTCTTGCACTCCCTACCGCAGGGTAATACAAGTGGACGGCTGTTCTCTGCATTTCCATTTACTGCTTTAATGTTCTTTGTTCAGTGCAGTCTGTTTTATTGTATTGCTGTTCGGTATACTGTCTGAATGATGCTCTCTCTTTGATCAGTTCTTTACAAATTATGTTTTGTTTTCTCCCTTATTTAATGTCATTTGGGAGGGTGACCTAATGGTTACGGCATTTGCCTTACAAACACAAGGTGCAGGGTTTGAATCTCACAAGGGATAATTGGCTAGGCTTAAAATGACTCACAAGGGCAGTTAGCTTAGTACTAATCTATGAGCCTATTTTACTCTGTACTTACATATACTTAATAGCATTGTTGTCTCTGTCTCTTACATGCATTTGTTTATGGATTAATCTGATATACTGTATTGATTGTTGTGTTCACCCGGGTTGTATTTAAGGTGAGTCTCCTAGATGTGCTGCATCATCAAAGTTAAGAAAAATAAGAAAACATGCATAGCACACATACTTGTGTCTGGCTTTATATCAGCTATTTTTCATTTAAAATGATCAGTAGGGTTTCTTTCAATGTTTATGGAATACTAGTCATTGCAGCAAAATGTTATCCTAGTAGTGACAAAAATATTCTCACTTAAGTATTCATTCATTCATTCATTTTGCAATCTCTGCTTTACCATTTTCAGGGTCATGATGGAGACATAGCCTGTCCCAACAACCAACAGACCTAAGACTAGGAGCTGGCCCTGGAAAGTATGTCTGTCTTCTTTAGGACAACCACTGCCTCTTTGCAATCTATATATCTTTGAAATGAAATCAGAGCACCCAGTGAAAATCTGTGTGGACCCAGAAAAAAATATGTGGTCTCCAAACAGAAGACACCTCAGCTGGGAACCAGTTAGAAAAACTAAAAGGTGGAATACATAATTTCTAAGCACTGTACTGGTATGCCACTCTTTTCATGTTTTAATATTCATGAACAGCAACACAGTTGTGAAAAAAAACCTCATGCTGTAAAAGTAGCAGACTCCAAATCCAGCTCCAGACAAGTGACAAGTGGAGTACCTCAGGGTTCAGTCCTGGGGACGCTCTTGCTTGGCATCTACTTCTCTGATGAACAGGCCAGCACTAAGGGACTCTGGCTAACAAAGTTCACAGATGACTGCAAACTGGGAGCCATTACTGAATCCCCACATTATGTGGATATTCTACAAAAGGGCCTTACAGAAACAGATGTTTGGTGCCAGAGCCATGGGCTCAAGCTCAATGCCAAGAAATGTATACTTATCCCCGTTGGGAAAAAATATGTACCCGTGAATTACTACATAGGTGGCAGTACACTAAACACTGAAAGTGTGATAAGAGACTTAGGGACTCACCTTCGATAACCACATCGCCACAACAGTCAGGAAATCCTTTTATGTGGCACACCTCATCACTAAGGGCTTTTCATCCAGAAGAAAGGAGGTCATTGTCCCACTGTACTCATCTCTCATTAGACCCTTTATAATATACAATGCCCCATTTGGTATGTACCTCTCAAGACATCTGCAACAACTGGAAAGGAACCTCACTAAAAGAATCACAGGCCTAAAGCAGATGCACAATGCTGACCATCTAAAAAAACTCCAGCTATACTATGTCACATATCGTCTACTCAGAGGCGATCTCTGCTAAACATACAAGGCCATGTCAAACCCAGAGCTGTTGGACATGCTACACTTAAAGAAATCCCAATCCCTCAGGGCCATACGCTCCAGGGATCTAAACCTTGTCATCACAATGAACAAAACATGCTGGAGGGATAGGTTCCTGACCCAGAGACTCCCCTGACTCCAGAATAGACTGCCCATACATGTCAAGCAGAGCGCCTCTTTGGACCGCTTCAAAAGGAACCTTGACAATTGGATGGGAGATAAGAAATTCATCCCAGGAATCATGTCAGTCACCCTGCTAGACAGGGGTCCAGGGAAGTAAATATTGTGGAAAGAAATAGCCAGGGAATTGTTATGGCTAGACTTGTATAGGCCCTAGGGCTGATAGTCTAGTACCAACCTATGAATCTATGAACTCCTTTTAAATCTATTAAAATGCATATTCAGAGTAAAAGACCTTAGGTGGTATCCCTAAGCATCTTACAAAACACATAACATAGCTGTTCTAATAACAAATGTGACACTATAGCACTGCAATTCATAAAGATGATGTATACAAAATCAGAGTGGCATAAAGAGCAAAGAAGAGAGATTACATCAATATAAATGAGGCATAATTACATGTAAGATAGCATATGTATGAAGATGTATGAAGACACATCATTTAGCAGGCACTTTATGTAACTGCTAAGGAGAAAAACACATGAAGTTATAGCTTGGTTTAGTTTTTTTTCTGTAAATGAAATGTGGTTTTGCAATTCAAAAGCTGCTAAAGAAAGGAGTTATTTTTTTTAGTATGGAAAGCCAATGGTTTGCCTTTACCAGAAGTAATGGTGACCTCAGAGATAAGTAAGGGTACAACTCTCACAAGGGAAGGGAGGTACTGGCAATTTGCTCTCATTTAAAATACTTGTTTCATATAAATATCCAAGGATGATTTTTTGGATGATTATTTCATGCATTCACAGCAGAGTAGCTATAGTTTATTAGAGGACAAAAAATGGTGTGAACAGGTATGATTAAATAACTGGGTGTGATAGGGAATAAGAAAAGGCAAATGCATATGCAGTGAACCATGAGCCATATACTAGTAGTGCTCTGTCCATCACTCTGTCCATCTGGGAGGACAGTAAAGCAACTGGCAGTGGTAGTATAACCCATCAGGACAATGGAAATGACAGCATTACTGGGCCACAAACAGTGCTTTAGTACCAGGAGATCGGGAGGTCTTAGACTTCTTCCACACTGATGGATTCATTTTGTACAAAATCTGCCATATGGGAATATGGATCTGACTCCAACAAGACATCACAGGTAGCCAGTCCCTCTGTGGATCAAAGTATCCAAATTTTCTCTGCATTTTGAGGACTGCAGCATTCCAGGGGCCCTATTTTTGATTCCATATGCATCTTTCATAGATTCATTCATTCATTCATTCACTCATTAATTCATTCATCGAGTCATTCATTTGTTCTCCTTTTACCTACTTTAACAGTTTACAGTGGCCAGAGAATTAGATCCTATTCGGGCACTTAGTGGGTGCAAGACAGATAACTAAGTCTAGATAGTCTGTCAGTCTATCATGGGATGCATTTATGCATGTCACTACACAGTCATACACAGCACTCAAATCTATGAACAGTTTGAAGTATCTCATACTGACTGACATCACTTCTGTAGGATGTAGGAGAAAACCAAAGAGGAAGGGCACGCAGACCCTCTACAGAGGACACTACAGTCAAGAATTGAACAAAAGAACCAAATTCTATGAAGCAGCAATGCTGACTGCTGTGCCAAACATCCTAAATATTAGATGTGTTTCTCATTTACATGACACAGAAAATGAGGTATAACACTCCTTAATATCACCTCTGCAAAATGTTATGTAACAGCATACCTGTGTTGCTTGACATCATAGGCTGCACCAACACTGTATTGTAGTACCATAGATGACTACTAGGCTAGTGACCCCAGGGGCCATTCTAAGCCTAGCCATGCTTCCCAATAAAATTTCCAAGGGGCCATTTTAGGCCTGGCCATGCTTCCCAGTAAAATTTGATAAGTTTTGGTTTCCAAGAGGTTTGTGGGGGTATATATACTTGAGCATGAATGAGCACTGAAGTACCACAGAAATAAATGTTTCTAAATGAGATATTATGAGACAACCACATGGGGTGCTTCTGCATAAACTGCCAGATCATCTGCATCATCCTTTTGATTAAAGTGTCAGGCTTAGGTCTAATCTGCTTAAGTTGGCAGTAACTCAGGCAGATGTAAAAAAAACATCCTATGATACCTATTGAAAAGAGCAGGGTAGTTCCCCAATAACCTGGCCAAATTTCTTGTGATAGTATAAATGCAATCTCAGATCTCACCAGAAAAGAGGCTACTAGCTTAGGGGAACTAACTAGGTCAACAAAGGACATGGCTTTACAACATGTGACTGTGTGCATCACTTTGGGAATCTTCATGGTGTACACATAAGGTAGGTGATCCACTGATGTCGGATCTTAAGATGAGGCAAACCTCACATGGACGACTTTTCAAAAAGCATTTCACTAGTGATCCTGTGCACAATAAAAACACTTGACTATGAGACACATACATCAAATAGGCACACATTCATAATGTACCATTAAGAAGTGGGATACGGAATTAACCTGAAGGAATATAGTGAGATTGCAGTGCTCCACACTGCATAGAATAACAAAAAAAAAAAAAAAACACTTAAATCATATATGCATATGTACTCATCACATGGAATACATATGTGATATTGCAGTGTACTATGCATATTCGGTCTAAAGGTATAGATCCACACATTATTTAGCAGATATAGAAAACTGCACAGGACAAAGTGAAAATATATGAGAATAACTTAACAAATACAGTCCTTCGTGTGAGACCAGCCTAATGACACAGAGAGATCACATACTCATGCCATGCTGTGTAACTACAGCATAATGTAATAGTCAGACACCTGTAGCAAGTTCAGACATTAACACATGATGCAACACATCCTCCCGCCTGAGCCTCACTGTGGTGCTCTTCCACAGCCTGTGAATTTCAGATGCCAGCAACATATAGCTCTTTGATACTTATAGTCCTGTTTCATTATGCAAATTTAGCAGCTCTTAAATATCTCGGCTACATATAATATTATCAGATACTAGAGTCCATGGAATCTTTTTTTTTCCCATCAAAAGTGGATACTCCATTTATTAAGTATATACCATTCATCTTCAGCCTTTAGAAGCCTTTAAATGGACACCATGACAACTATATGATTCATTTATGACTGCTTCACATATATACAATCAAAAGTAAGTGAAACCTTCAGAATGCTGCATTCAGGAATGAAAAAAAAAATAGGGAAATGTGCTTTTGCAGAGGGGAACCCCCTCCCAATGTTGGGGGCAGTTCCTCACATGCCCCCCTATTTATGTATACCAACTCTGAGGTTGTACCATCACAGAAAAAGGGCAAAAATAAAATCCCAGTGCACTGGCAATTTGTTTTTGCAATAAAAGCCAACTGGTCGCACAATGGAAAACACACAAGAAAATAGATGCCAGTCACAAGTATTTTGTAAATAAGCCTCCCCTTTGAATGCAGCATTCATTAATTACTGTGGTTAATCAGTTTTTATTACTTAGCATTATGCCCAAGTTTTTTTTTTTCTAGCTGAAAAGCAAAACATTCTTAGACAGAGCCAGTTGTGATCCAGAAATAAATCCACCATGAGTAAAAGTGATTCTAAAATTGTTCCACAGTTGGGAAAATACTTCTCCAAAGTTATCCTTAACTAATGCAATTGAGTATGAACCTATTACCACCAATGTAGCCAGCACTTCCTCTAAAATATTCTCTTCTGAATTATCTTCACCCTTTGAGTACATCCTTTAAAATTTTATCTCTGTAAGCAATTGTTGCTGAGTTCACCAAAGAGATTCAAAAAGCCATCCACTTACAAACAATGCTACCAGCTGTAACAGCTACAGGATGTGTTCGATATTTAGTTTAACTACTTTGTGCTTCAAATTACTAATATACACTGCACTATGGTTCAAGTTACAAATCATGTCACCCTTTTTAGTATCATTAATAACATTAATAACAATGCACATTAAATCAGTATGCACTAAAACGAGGACACACCTGCAATCAATGAAAACTAAAAGCAGAAAGATACATTGGCAACACATCTCTGATTTAAAAGAAATGGCCCGTTTTGTGTATGCTGTTAAATTCAAATAATTAGCTTCTCTATCCAAGTGAAAGCAATGAAAAATACATTTTTGGAATTTTGAAACCACATCTCATAATAAAATATCTTTGAATATTTATTTATTTGTTTATTTAACATTTGTTTACCAGGAAAGTTTAACTTGGAACGAGCCAATTTTCAGCTGAGGCCTGGGGAGAAATGCTCCATATAGTTCAGCACTAGGGTTATATCCTGTGGAACCAGTCTAGCTCGATCACAGCAGCTTATGTGATTCAGAAACAGCTGTGCAAAAACATTGCCTAGGCAAGAACTGACACAAGATTCTGGTATTTCTGTTAAATAAATAAATAAATAAATAAGGACCTCATACAGATGCATTTCTAAAACACAGACAAAAATGATATCTTTTCTCAAGCAATGAAAAACAGATTAATCCTGAATAATGCATGTAGTTCCATATTTGCTTTCCTGCAAAAAAAGTTTAAAACATACATGTGTATTCATTGCTTTAAAATTTACAGTAGGTGAAAAGTATAATTAGACTTCATTTTTCACTTTGACACAGTTAAGAAGTATTTAGAATACACAGAGTCTCATCAGTGTTTGTAACCTTTAAGAAGCATTACTTGAATTATATATGTCAGGCATTTTCAGCTCACCAGTCTCAGCAAGACTGGTGCACATCTAAACTTAAAATATGTTATATTGTTTCCTTTGTCATTGATTGATACACATGCATTCCTTATCAGTAGCCTTTGTGCATACATTTCATGCCTTTACTGTATCATTATACTATCTGGATAATAAAGCAATCAGCTATCCTTTAATGGTGATCCTTTAATTTGTTAAAGGTCATTTAAGATTTGCAACTATTATAGCAATAACTGATGACTGGGTGTAGTATATTTAAGCAATAACTCATGCCTGGGTGTGGGTAATGCTGAATTTACCCATGGTTGGTGTGGTTTGGTCATGAGGGCGATGCCTGAGTGGCCAAAGAAAGACAGCCGTGGGTAAATCCAGCATTACCCACATCCAGAAATTGGTTATTGCTATTATACAATTAAATTATTTAAGAAAAAAAATACTTACTTTTCTTAAATAATGGCATTATATAATGCCTCCGTGCTACCCTTCCACAGCTGTCTGGTATTCTGCAGCAGTTCTGATGTACTGTGAATGCATATGCTTACGCAGTACATCAGAGCTGTGGGTGGAAGCAACGGAGAAAGCAAGATCCCCGTTGCTTTTTACAAAGTGTCTCGCTATGTTAAAGGAGTTTAACATAGCGAGACAGCTTTAAAAAAAGAAACAGAGAATTTCCATTGTTTTTTTTAAAGCTGTCTCACTATATTAGTGAGACAGCTTTAAAAAAAGCAATGGAGAAAGGAAGATCTCCATTACTTTTTTTAAAGCTGTCTCGCTGTGTTAAACTCTTTTAACATAGCGAGACAGTTTCTAAAAAGCAACAGAGATCTTGTGTTCTCCATTGCTGTAACAAAAAAAAAAAAAAAAAGACTTATACTAATGGAAAAAGTCTGGGCGACAGGACCTTTTTCCATTAGTATAAATCTGATTTACAACCTGCACGCTGACCAATCAGCGTGCACATTTTGGAATATTAATGGAGGGGTCATTGTATAATGTAGATTTACTCATGGTTGCTTGGGTTTAATCATGAAGATGATGCCCGAGTAATTTAACAAAGCCAAGCATGGGTAAATCTTTAATATATCACACCTAGGAGTCAGTTATTGCTATTATAGAATGACATTATTTAAGAAAAAAAAAATAATTTACTTTTCTTAAATAATGTCTTAGTATAATAGCGACATGGTTTTCTTCCATGTTGTTTCTTGATTCTGCCCTTTGATGATGTACTGCACATGCATATAGGACTTAAGTTCCCAGGGTTATACAGTACATCACTGCTTTAGCAAGCAAGCAATGGAGAAAGGACAAACTCTGTTGCTGTTTTTTTATGAAAGAAAAAAAACTGTAACCTCCCGACAGTTGAGAGGTATGAGAGAGATGGGAAAATACAAGGAAAATCTGGTATGTTTTAGTTTATAGAACATATCTGATTTTCTTTGTATTTTCTATGGTCTTGTATGTACCTCTCGATCTTTTATTTGAAAAAATATAAATACATGTGCATTGTCAGATGGAAAGAAAGTCTGAAACTGAAATGCCAGTCATTATTTAGTGACTTTGTTCCTCAGTGATTTGTCGAAAAAAAAAATTTATGAGAAAAGAAGTCACTGATAATGACACGCTTTTTACTTTCAGTCTTTCATTCAGACTAATGCTTGTCTAAGAGATACCAGTTAAAAAAAAAAAGTCTGGTTGCTCAGTGATACTTTAGCAGCCAGACTTTTGCTATTGGTATATGCTTGCTTTACAACAGGCACACTGGTTGGACTCACCGAACAGTACGCTCGTTTTCGAATGTCAACGGCCAGTCATTGTATAATACAGTATATATTTTATAATGATCAATGTTATTACCTTTGGTATCAAATTAATGCATTCTAGATATAAATAATAGAAAATCTAAAGGTTACTTAATAATAGAAAATAAACTGTCTACAGGTAACACACTTAGATGATAAGCTATTTTTTTTATAAAAAAGAAATATTCTTGGATATCATCTTTTGACCACAAACCTGTCTGACTGAGTGTGTATAAAGGTTGCTAAGCAGTTCTTATATTCGTTGGTAAAGGGAATCTTAGGGAAAAGAGCAGGAACACAACATTAATCAGTTGTATAGGTACCATTTCCTTCAGTATTAGTATAATTATACTTTGACAAGTCTATTACTTTCAGTACAGACAGTTGATTCTTTTTCACGTGTGGATTTCTCATGCATTAGTAAGGTAAATGTAAAACATGTTTATATTCCTCTTTCTTATATTATTCTTACAAAAGTTGATTGTTCATTTGAATATAGCCTGGACTAATCAAGTTAATATCTATATATTTATGGCGAGGTGGTTCCCCTTGAATCACTTGGGAAAATGTTATAGAAAAACTTCACGGCAATACTTTATTTTTTTCTAGACCACCTCATTATATCGTTGCGCAAGCCTTTAATATCCTATTAAATATAAAATATTAAATCTTCTTTTATTTATGCATTAGTGAAGGTCTATATTAATTGACTCCTTTTCTCGAAAAAAAGTCTATTTAAAAGTCTTCATTGCTTTTATTATTTTTCTTTTTGAACACCATGGTTTAAAGAAAGCTTCCTCCTATACATTTAAATTATTTATCCCTTAGCAGCAAAACAAAATAATTCAACACGTTCCCTTAATTTCACATTAATATCCTCTTTTTTTCTCATCACACTTGGACAACTGTCCTTTGATGACCTGATAAGTAATGTCTATATCATAACATCGAAGATTCAAAATGTCAAACGCTCACAAGAGATAAAATGCCGAAACTCGAATTCAGTATCTCCCCCGCCACACACACACTAAATATATATTCCATTTCTGTGACCGCAGTACAGTGAGGAAAGGGCAAATATATGAATCGTCACTGTACTGCACTCTCAAAAACGGACCTTCGACATTTCGGCACTTTCGCTGTTGTGCCGTTTGACATTTTGATTTTTTCAATAGCATAATATAGATCCTGTTTTGTACAATGTATAAACTTTTGCAGCAGCTATACTCAGAGACACATGCTCTTAAAAATACATTTTTGCCTTTGTTATATAAATTGTCACTTTAGCTATTATATGTGTAAAATTCACCAGGTAACCAGGAATGGGAATCCTTTCTCATTTGTTCATATAAAGACCTAGCTTGGATAGATAACTATAAACAGCCATGTTGTATGCGTCATTGCATAATAGTATATTGCATGTATTATTCAATGAGTTATTATAATAATAATAATTCATATTCATTGTTCAGAAACTGATGCAGATCTGTTTACTGATGGTGGGGTACGTTCACAAATTCAGCCTTACTAACAGACAGTTATGCTAATTAACAATTTATGCAAAATGTCTTTACTAACTTCTCCTACTCATCTGTTATAAGATATGGAAGATTTTTTAAGAGTATGGAAATTATTATTATTTTATTTGCTTAAACTATATACCACTTAAAAGTGCATTTATCCTACTGAAAAAAAACTTAGTTAATACTTCAGGAATTATAAAAACTGCATATTCATTTCTAAAAGAGTCAATGAAATGAGTAGTAATTTTATTTACCCTAGTCAGGCTGATTTTTCTCTTCAGGTCTTTGAGTCCGACTGTTATGTATTTCCCTGTATGAACAGTTTTGGCAGCCTTTCTTCATGTTTGCTTTAAGTTGTTTTTTATAATGTTTCTTGGTTATAATACTTTAATCACTTAAAAATATATGTTTTATTTAGAAATCAAACATCATGATTAGTAGTCATAAATAGGTCACCACAGATGTGGAGGAACAGATTCCCTAAGAGTTACTGTCAGTGTAAGTGACTCACTTTGGTGTAATACCTAAATATAAAGAGGCTTATATCGGGAGCCAGATTCCAAAAGATCTGCTCTCAGTGTAAGTGGTCACTTACACTGAGAGCAAAACTTTTGGAATCAGGCACAAAGTTTGTCTGGCAGTTAGCACAGAGGATTAAGGCTAGGAGCTATTAATAAATTGCTTCATTTGGTCCAATATTTGATTCCATCTGCCTTGTATGACTCAGAACACACATGTCACCTAACAAAACAGTTCTTCTGGGCTAACACTGAAAAGGGACACTTGTGTCCAATGCTCTTACCCAATTATCAAATGGAACGAAGAAGCTAAACAGTTGAAAGTCAGTCCACAGGCAACCTTGTAACCAGCAAGCAGACCACAAGAAAGATTTCCTTAACGCAAATTTTTATTTTCACAATAAGCAAGCGTTTTTGCTGTAACACCTATCACAGCTTTATCAGAGGTAAAAAGAACAGTTTCAAAATGCTCATATTTATAAATTTAAAACAGGAAGTGATCAAATAAGCATCATTTCCTGATAAACTACTATGTTGTTTAAAAAGTACTAAATTTGCTTTTAAAAACATTTTTTCACATTATTCTAATATATACAATATCAAAATCAACTACATCTGTAAAATAAATAAATAATATTATCTATTCATGTATGAAATATGAGAAAAACATTATATCAAGAAAAACATTATGTATATATAAAGTATAAAATATACCCATAGAATAATCAATCATACTAATCACTATATTATAAAGAAATTAGTCGCTAATCAAATATATTAATATAATGTATTTGCCACTAATCATATGTAAATAGTTACCTCAAATAACTCCTTAATTTCAGAACTGATGAAATATTGCAGTTTTCATTCAAGCCCGGAGGCCTGAATGCATCTAGTTTTAACTGCCATTCCAGTTCAAAATTTTCAAGTATTAAGGAGGAAGGCAATTATATTAATATATTTTGCTTGCTGGTTACAAGGTTGCCTGTGGACTGACTTTCAATTATCAAATGGAAAAGAGGCAAGACTTCTTGGTGATATTTCGAGTAACTAGATATAACTTGATATATAAGATGGATAGCTACTCTGTGGTATGCAAGGCCAGCCAAATGACCCCTGTGTCTGCCATTCTCTACAAGCTATCCTACAGATAATTTTTGGAGCATAAAATTTAGGTGATGTAAAAAGTAAGATCAAAGAAATAGAAAAGGACAATTATAACACAGGTAACAAAGAACAACATGGATGATGAAAAGTGACATGAGAAAGTATGTTCATACAAGTACAACTTTAAAGAATTAAGACAAGGACAATATGATAAAAAAGGGAAGCAAGTTTGAAAAAGTGAACAAGAAATGTGACTGTATAAAAAATATAATAAAAGCGAACTGGAAGATGGAAGGTTAACTTGTGCGATGTAAGGAATTTAAAAAATGGACACAATGCAAATAGTATTAAAAAAAGAAGTGACAGATTTGACAGGAACATTAAACAAAAACAGATGAAGAAGGGGGAAGGATATTTTTGTACTCTGATGCAACCTGTGCAGAAAAGGTACAAAAGGCTAAGCAAGTGAGAGAACAGCAATCCATGTCAAAGAAAGAGAGAGACGGGTATAATGTGATTGAAGAACTATAAAGGTAATGATACAAGGGAACCAACAAAAATTAGTGTATTAGCTATTAGGTTAGAGAGGGCATATTGGAGATCTGTTTAATGAATGCGACCTATTGGTCAGCAAATACTACCATACAGGATTATGACAATGTAAAGAGAAAAGCATTCATTGGAAGAAAAGGCTGACTGTAATGAATTATTTAAAATTCATATGAGCATTTTGGCATATAAGAAAGATAAGGAAATTGAAATAGCAGTATTTAGACCATGCAAGATTTGGGCAACATATTCAGGTGAATCTTAGGATGAAATGTCCAAGTCTTCCATAAAATAAAGCCGTACATTTTCTATGTTACTATGTTACTTCTGCCTCTTATGTCGTTACTCTTGTATATTGTTAAATGCTATTATTAACTTTCTAAACAAATTCTTTATTACGTACATTGTTTTTGGAGCTTTTCTCCCTGGGTCTCCACTGAAAATGGTCTCACACCAGCCCAGTGGACTTTCCTGGATAACAAAAGCAAATAAATAAATAAATAAATAAAATAATAAAATGACCAATGGGCTTAGTATGACTAAGATAAATGATGTCACTGATATAGAAATCCATGCACATTTAGCAGATGGTGGCAATAGTACTGAGTTCTTTACTTTAAAGAAACAGGAACTAGGCCAAAATATCTAAATCTAGGCATGGGGAAGTAGTTGTATAACATCTTACCATAACAGAAGATGTCCTTCTCTTTGCTGTTGTAGTATTCTTTACTAAAGGGATTCCCTACCAAGGGCAGCCCAATGTCTGGCCAATATACCAAAGCCTTATGATTTTATAGACATTGTACTTCACACATATGCTCCCCACTCAAGGCAAGGGCATAAAGGTGACATGAAAACATACAGACCTCAGAACTGAAAAACCCTGAGAGGAACAACAGTCCAAGGAATAAGGAGGAAAATGTGCATCCAGAAGGAAAAAAAAGGAAAACAGAGCAGAATGGGGAAGAGGGAGAGAAGGAGCGAATGCTATAACAGTGAAGAGAAGAACATCTACTGTTAAGGTACGATTTTACACAACTGTACTATGTCCTTCCATATCACTGTTGCAGTATTGTTTACTAAAGGAAGAGTACAAAAGCTCAAGAGGAATCATGGGAGGAGGAAGGCCCATTACAGCCTTCAAGAAACTCATACAGGATAGCTCTGGCAAAGTCAGCTCTTGCTCTGGAAACAACATCTGGTTTGTAATGATTAGCAAAGGCATGGGCAGAGGTCCAAGTAGTAGATTCAGTGATGAAGCTGGTATCCAATCCTTTGAACAAAACCCAAAGGAAGTCACATCCCTGGTAGAAAGAGCCTTTACAGCAGAAAGACTTTTTTCATGAAAAGAGTAACAAAAAGAAATGGTCTTAGAGAGCCATGAAGAAATGGTTTGCTTAGAAACAGCCAAACCTAGAGATTTAGGATGAAAGAAAATAAGTTGCTCAGACTTGCGAATGGTCTTAGTCATATATAAATAATATCTGAGCTGTCTATCCAAATCCAAGGTGTGGAGAACCTTCTCACTAGCAGACCGTGAAAAAGGAAAGGGAGGGAAAATTAATAGACTGATTAAGAGAAATTTCATTTAGCACCTTGGGCATAAAACAAGAATTAGTATGAAGAGACACTCTGTCCCTATGAAAAATGAAAAAAGGAGGAACAGCCATAGCAGCCTGGAGTTCAGATACTCTCTTAGTTGGAGTAAGGGCCAAAAGAAGAACAGTCTTCTAAGTATGATGTAAGGAAGCTGAAGCTGCAGGCTCAAAAAGAGCCTCAATCGATTTTTCAAGTATAAAATTGAGGTCCCAGGAAGGTGGAAGGTCTGATACAAAGGACGCCTTTAAGAAACTGCTTGACTTCAAACCTAGACGCCGGAGAAGGAGTTAATGACAGACGAGCAGAAATAGCTGGGAGGTGAGCTTTAAGAGAAGAATAAGCTAACTCAGCATGGAGCAATTCACACAAATAAGGGAACCAGAGAGATCTCCAAAGAAAGTGGATCCTGGTTTTGAGCAAGGCACCAAACAGAAAATCTCTTCCATTTGGGCACATAGGATTTTCTGGAAGTGGGCATCCTGGCCTCCTGCAGAACCTTAAGCACATCCTCAAGAAGAAGGTCCCTAAAAGGGATCAAAACCCTATCATAATATCAGTTGAAGAGTGGACAAGTGAAGATGGATTAGACACCGCTTTTCTTCTGTGAATAAGTCCATCATGAGAGGTAACTTGTGGTGATTTCCTTGGCTAGGTGTAGAAGAAGGGGGAGCCAATGCTGTCTGGGCCAAAAGGCAGTCAACAAAAAATTTGGGGGGAGTCCTGCTCTATGACCAAAAGGGAGACAACAACAAGATTTTGGGGGCTCCTGTTCTATCTTGAGGGGACCCTCGGAATCAGTAGAAGGGGAGGGAAGGCATAGAGAAATATCCCCTTCCAAGAAAGAGATAGAGCATCCAACATTCAAGCCAGAGGACTTGGTACTCTGGTGCAAAAAGAGGAAGTTGTTTGTTCAAAGGGAAGATGAAAAGATGACCGAAGGTATACCTTACTAATGGACAATGTCCAGTAACACTTCTCTATGAAGCATTCATTTATAAGCCTCTGTTTTGGACCTGCTCAAACAGTTTGCCAAAATATTTTGCTCTGAAGGAATGTCTACAGCCTGAAGAGTCACTTGATACTGGACAGCTAGGTCCCAAAGTAGAAGAGCTAGTCTGCAAAGAAGGTAGGGCCATGTCCCCCCTTGATTGCTGATATACCACATCACTGTGGTATTGTCTATGAAGATTTTGAGAGTAGCTGGGAAGAAAGAGGGAATGGAATGTCTGAAGGGTGAAAAGGAGAGCTCTCATCTTCTTGATGTTGATGTGGTCTGACTTGTGATGAGCAGGCCAGAGGCCCTTGAGGGAACCAAAAGAGCCTCCCCACCTCATATCTGACGCATCCATGAAGAGTTCCTGAAAGGGGACTGAAGACTAAAAAGGACATCCTGGGTTGAGAGACAGCTAATGAATCCACCACTGAAGCTTGAGTTTGAGGCATAGAAGAAGAGGGACTAGAAAATCTAGTGGATGACAGTGTTGGAGCCATACTAACTTTAGGAACCATTGTATTTTTCTCATATAAAGTCTGGCTAGAGGAAACATAGGTGTGGTGGAAGTTATGAATTCTAGTGCCTTGAGAAATTCCCTAGCTGTAATTGAAACCCAAGGAAGAAGGGATTGAAAAAAGGTGACTATAGAAAAAACTTTGGGAGGAGGCAGGGAATCCAGCAGAGGGATGGTCTTGAGTCTGCAGCCAAGAAACACATGATCCTGAGAAGGGACCAGGACTGATTTCTGGAAGTTTATTGTAAACCCCAGGCTTTGTAAGAGATAAACAGTATACTGGAGGTGCTGAAGCAAGACCTCTGAGGAGGAGATCTGAATTAGCAGATCATCCAGATAAGGAAAGATTTGAACCCCTGTCATCCTGCAAAAGGCAAGCAGAAGAGTGAGGCATTTGGTGAAAACATTGGGTCAGTAGAAGGGCCAAAGGGCAAGGCAGAGAACTGAAAATGCAAGGAAGAGACAAAGAAATAAAAAAAAGCCCTGAAAAGGGGACAAATTGTGATGTGAAGATAAGCATCCTTGCAGTCCAAGAAGACCAAGAAAGCCTGGGGAAGAAGAGGAAACAGGGTCTGAAGGGGATAACATCCAAAAGGAAGGGACCATCAGAAAAGTGTTGAGCTGACAAAGATCCAAAATCGACCTCCAGGTGCTTTCTTTCCTGGGAACTAGAAACATTCTATCCTGGAATAAAACCCCTTCCTCTCCAGGGAAGGGGGTACAGCTTGAATGGTGCCTTGTGCCAAAAGACCCTGAATCAGTTCTGGGAAAAAAGGAGGCTATTCCTGAGAAGATTGAGGGATGCCTAGAAAAAAAGGAAGGGATTTCCAAACCATGAAATAACCTTGATGGATGATGGACAGAACTCAAGAGTGTTGAGTGACCCTCAACCAATTGGGAAGCAATAGGGAAAGACAAAGGGACAAGGGAACCTGACTTAAGAAAAGGGGATGTAAACAGTCAGATAGGACCCAGCTTGTCTTGAAAAGGAGGCTTCTGAAAATTAGGAGTCTGAGTAGACTTAGCAGGAGGAACCTGCCTAGAACACTTCTTTCCTTTGAGAGTAGAGTGAGGCTGTCTGAGAACAAAGGCAGATTTGGATGGATAATTCATCTGAAACTTAGGAATAGAAGACACAAAAATATGCTTCAATTCCTGCAAGGCCTTACCTTTATCCTGAAGAGACTTAAAAGCTCAGCAGCAGTAGAACCAAACAGGTTCTTAAAGTCAAGAGAAGCATCCAGCAATGTATCCTTCAAATCATCAGCAAAGGCTGGAGATGAAGCCAAGAATAACATCTCAAAACAGAACCAAAGGCATCAGCCATATAAGAGGCATCAGCAGCATCATAACTACATGTATTGCAGTGGCAAACTACTTACCTGAAATGTAGAACTGAATAAAGAGAGGGCCAAGACCTTCCCTTCAGAATCAGGGAGGTCTGAGATAGTCTGGGAGGCCTGTGACAGAAGGGCTAAAAATATACCTAGTAATATGGGTCTGGTAATTAAGGCCTGAAAGGCCAGGGTGACAACAGTATACATCTTTTTTGCCTAGCCATTTCACAGCTCTCCTGTCCTTGTCTAAAGGAAGTAGTTTAGTAGAAGGCAAACATTTAGAGGGTTTGTCAAAAGAGACAGACATTACAGAAGGGTCAGCAGAAGGACACTTGTAGATGAACTTACACTCATCAGGTACCATAAAAAAATCAATCATTTTTTTTCAGGGCTGGAGGCTGAGAATCTGAGGCCACTGAAACTGCTGGAAATATATCTAGAAAAGCAGCCAAGACTGGAGGTACAGCAGAGGGCTTAGGGGATTCCATCTGGAGGAGTTCATAATACCTCTTTTCAATGTCAGAAACCTGATAATGGTCCTATTTAAAAAATTCCATCATATGATAAATAGTATCCCTAAAGGAGAGGTCTACCAAGGGCTAATAGAATCTTCCTCCTTGGCGCCAAATTCCAAGGGAGAAGGAATCTGAGAGGAATATGCCAAAGACTCTTTCCCAGAATCCTCTGAAGAGGAGTTCTACTTTTTATCCCTCTTTAGAGGGGTAGATGACAAAATAAAAGGAGGCACAGAAACTTCCTGTGGAGACTTTAAGGCCATCAGTGCATGAAATAACCCCTGGGTAAAATCCTGCCATTCACAATGAGGATCTTTAGGAACAGGGGTGACATGTTTGTTTTTTGTTTTTCCTTTTGAGAGACATCTACCCTAAAAACCTTAGGAGGTTCAGACCCTTGCCTACACTCAATCAACATAGTAGGAATCTCATGAACATGTATCTGTGTTACCACCCTAGGTCCCTCAGAGATAATCCCCCAAGGTTCCCCTCAATATCTGGAGTGAATGTTTGCAGAGCCTCTGTGGTTGTATAAGAAGCCGGATCCATGCTGGCTCTGATAGGGTCACGACAGAGGAATCTGACACAACTGGGTAAATCTCTGTGTTTTCACCAGCTTCAAGAAAAACATCTGGGAGAGCTGGGAGAGCAGCTGAATCAGACCTTGGTTTCTTGGCCTTTTTCTTGGCAGCTGGCTGACCTTTGGGATAGGAGGATTCTGTCATAGCATCATGTGCCAGTTGTTTCTCCAGGTAAATGGACAAGGAGGAGAGATGACTATGTATGGTCATAGGAACAAACGTCTGGCAGATAGAACACTGTGCATGGTCATGAGAAGCACCCAAACAGAGGAGACACTGCTCATGATGATCCTTATGGGGAATCTGCCTCCCACACTGACATTGTACCTTTCTGGATGACATGAAACACTAAAACAATATAACTGGAATGTACTTAGAACAATGCTGGTAGATACTGCTGTAGAACACTTTAATAACATTTTCTTACAGACCTTAAATAATCTAGCACCAGTGCATAATAAAAGAGTAAAGTCCAACCCTGCACCATGGCTGACAAAACAAATAATGACAAAAAGGGATAAAGCCTGGAAAAATTGGTATAACAATAGAACTCAGAAATGCTCTCCAGTAATTTAGATATCTTAGAAACCATGCAAAACTCCATGTCAAACAGGATAAGTAAAGATACTATATCACCCTATAAGACAAACATAAAAACAATCCAAAACATTTTTCGTCATTACTAAATAAACTACTCCACCCTAGCAAGACCACCACTTCCTCTCCAAAAACAGACAATATGACAGACTACCCCCACACAGTTTAATTCCTACTTTATAGAATCAATATTATCTCTCAGACACTAATACAGCTGCCCCCTCTCTCTACTCCTGTCCAATCAAAGCCACCCACAGCTCTTCGGTTTTAGTCTAGTCTTCATTCATAAAGAAGTTGATCCTTAAACTAAAAACTAATTCCATAGTTGTATCAACTACCATCAGACTACATAAAAATGGCTGCAGAAGTCATAGCCATGTACCCATACTAGTTAATAGGTTCATACCAGAAAAATACATCCCATCACTGTGGAAAAATCCTACATCATAACACTGCACAAAGACAGCACATCTACAGAGTTTAATATCTACAGACCAAGCTAATTCTCTTCCCCCTCACCAAATTTTAGAGAAATGCATCCACATGCAGTTGATGCAATAACTAACCTCAAATATCCTGGTCTCATAAAACAACATGGCTTTAGGCCCCAGCACAGCACCACTGCTGCTCTACTACATTTTACCAATATAATAAACCAACAAAGAAACAATGGTTTGCTTGTGGCCACAATGTTCTTAGACTTGTCAAAGACATTTACTGCCTCACACCAGAAACTACTTGGTCAGCACTCCTCAACAGGACTTTCACAATATTCATTGTGTGGTTTCTTAATTTCCTATCTGGAAAGCAACAAGCTATTAAATGGCAACAGACTTACTCATCCTTTCAACCAGTTACTACAGGTGTCCCTCAGGGCTCCATCCTGAGTCTTCTACTATTTAATATATTTATTAATGACATTAACACCTCCACTCACCATGCTAGTTTAGTTCAGAATGCCGACATTTCAACATTAATATGTTCGCCCTCAACAATAAGTTCCAAGACATTACCCAAAAATCTTTCTCCTCTGTAGAAACCTGGCTCAAAGAATCAAACCTCCTACTCAATCCCAAGAAAACAAAGTTAATGCTTTTTACTTCAAAAAGTTGACAGAATCAAAAGTAATCTTTTACCATAAAGTCAGCAAATAATACTGTCACTGAAATTTTAAATCACAGTAAACTTCTAGGTATTATAATAGAAGACAATCTCAAATATGACCAGCATAGACTGCACACCATTAAATCTACACACCAGAAACTAGGTTCCCTTTCTTTTTAATTTCTCCAAATCTTTTGTGTTTCTGATACCATGACGGAAAGGGACCCCTTTCCTAAGTCAAAGTACGATTAAAGTTCATAAAGTTAGTATGTTTCAATCTTTGATGTCAACCAAAAGTGCTCTTCATAGCACCCACAATGTGCCCAGTAATGACCCCTTCTGCAATTCATACTAAGTTACATGTATTGGTAACATATCTAAATGCAATTGTAGATTATTTTTTTATAAGACCCACTGGTCCTACTACTATTGGAACTGTCTGGGTATCTTTCTTCCACATTGCTCTCATTTCTGCCTGCAAATATTGATATTTTATGACCTTGTGTCTCTCTGTATGCAAGACACTGTAGTCACTGGGTGTAGTGATTTCAATGATCAATGCTACGTTTGTCTTCTTCTCATGGACCACTATATCTAGTTTTCACATCTGTCTTTTGAACTGTTGGTAATGGGTGATCCCATGTGATGTAGACTTCATCATTTTCTATGATGCTTTGTGGTTCATGTTTTCAGTATTTTTAGCCACTTCAGTACCATAATGTTTGCACAATCCCCAGTGCAACAGTCTTGCCACAATATTATGCCTTTCAGTATACAGTCCTTCTGCCATTAGTATGTTACAGTCAGCAACAAGGTGTGTGACTGCTTCCAATTCTGTTTTACAGAACCTACATTTGTCTGTTCCTCCCACATGTTCAGTGGACTTTGTAAACCAACGTGTTCGTAGTCCACTATCTTGGGCCGCTAATATTAACCTTTCATCTTTTGGTTTGAATTCACCTCTCCTTAACCATTCCTGTGTTTGATCCTGATAAACATGAGGTTCTTCCAGAAGTTTTCTATACTTGCAACTTTATTTCTGTATTTTCCACATTTCTTGCCTTCTCATCTGATCTTTCACATTATATTCTTTCATTTGCTTTTTGGCACATTCAGTTGCTGCCTGATTTTTATCTACTTCTGGTTTGATTTCCATTTCTACTAGACATTGATATACTTCTGCTAGACTAAGCAGGGAAGTCATCTTAGATTTATTCTCCACATGTTTCAAAACTTTCACTATGTTTGGGTCTTGTGAGGTCAGCAGATATGTGTGGAGTCCCACGATTGCTGATCTATGCATGTAATCAATTTCAAGAAGGCCCGTACCTCCTTCGGAACGGTGAACATATAATCTTGGTATGCAATGATTTTTAAAAATCATTTCGTGAGCAAGAAGCATCCTTCTTGTTTTCCTGTCTAATCTATCCAACATATTTTGGAGCCAGTAAATCACTCCAAAACTAGTCAGGACAAAAAGAGCAAATTGATTTATAGCTTGCATTTTGTTCCTAGATGTCAACGCTGTTTTCAGGAATAATTTGTCTTCTAAAATATTCCTTACTAAGTTTTGTTAGCATTTGTTCATGTTTTATTACTGATCCTTCATCAATTCCCAAATATTTATACACTCCCTTTCTCAAGTTTTTTTACATCACATTCTTCTCTCAAAACTGATGTTTTCTTGATGCTGCAGTTTTCCTGCTTTAAAGGTTGCTTTCTCACATTTATTAAGACCAAATTACATTCTTATATCATCTGAAAAAGTCTTGACTACTTGTAGTTGTGCTTTCAGTTCCTCATCTGATGAGCTATACAATTTTAAATCATCGATAAAGAGAAGATATGAGGCCTTTACACTTTGTTATTTTCTTGAAGCCAAATGATATGGCTTAATCTGTTAAGTAGAATGTTTAAAGGGTTAAGGGCAAGGCAGAGTAGTAGTGGTGATAAGGAGTCCCCCTGGAATATCACCCTTTGAATTTTTATCCCTAGAATAATAATTTGTCCTTTGTCATGACTTAATTGCAAAGCAGCTTGCCATTGTTTCATGGTCACTGCAATATAGTTGATCAGTGTAGGGTGTCTCATATATTTTTAAGCATTCTTTTATCCATGAATGTGGGATACTATCAAATTTTTTTTGTAATCAGTCCATGCCATACTTAGATTCTTCCCCTTTTAACAGTTCTCCATTACGACTTTATTTAGCAACAGATGGACATTCTTTTATTACCATTTTTTCTATTGTCATGATTGAATTTTCTTCTAAATGACTATAAACTCTGTCAGCATCAATTCTGGTATATAGTTTATACGTCCTCTGAAGGCAAGTTATCGGTCTATAATTTTTAGGATAACTTGCAGGTTCACTCTTAAGTAGGCGCATTGTTTTTCCTGTTGTTAACCAGGTTGGTGTCTGTTCAAGGTGTGCATATAAATAGTTATTACTCATGGCTAAATCTTTGTGCAAAGATGTTAATACTTTTAGCCAGACATTAGGTACTGCATCTGGGCCTGGGGTTTTCCAGTTGGAGGCTTTTCTTAACTTTGTTTCAATCTCTCTGGCCGTCACCTCACCCCATTTCATATTCTGTACCTTTGAACTTCTTATTCTTTCTTTTGCTTCTTCTATCCATTTAGTATCTTTGTTATGTTCCACAGGCTCTTCATACATATTTCTCCAAAATGTATATATTTCTTCTTTTTTGGCAGGTCTTTCAATTCCTTTTGCCTTGTTTCCCAATTATCTGTAGAACTTTTTGGGGTCATCAATAAATTGCTCATTTTGTACTTTTTCTTTGTATTTATCTGTGTATCTTCTAAGTTTTTCTGCCTGTGCTGAGATTTTAGTTTATTATTTGCAATAGTGCAAGACAGATCCTGATCTGTTATAATATTGTGCATTGCTTTTATCACGTCTATCTTTTTGAGTATTTTTGTTGCTCTGTTCTCTCTTCTATACTCTTCTAACAGTGACACTTCTTGTCTTAATTGCTTTATAGTTTTCTCTGTTTAATACTTCCATGATTGTATTATGTTTTTCCCCTTCCTTTCCCTTACTACCCTGTGTTCTTGTGATAGAATTGTATTTGTTATTACTTCTGTTATATTGCATGGATCTCTATGGATAGTCCTAATTACTGTGTTCATTTGTTTTATCCAACTTTCAAACTTGTGACATTTTGGTTTTATTTGACCTTCTGCATTCCATTTCTTTCATTGATCTTAATATGTCTATCTCTATTAAATCAATCAACTCTTCTCTTAGCTCATTTTCATCTAAACTAAGGCCACATTCTTTGCTCTCCATTTCCTGTGGTCTTTCTATAGAAAGTTCTATAGCATTTTCCTGTGGCACATTCACTTCAGTTTCATCCTGTGTCATCCATTGCTCTGTCATATGGGAACTCACTAGTCTATCACTCCTCAACATTGACTGCATCATAGTTGCCACAGTTTCCTGTTCCTTCCCTTACTGTCCAGCTTCAAATGAACATTTATACTGGTTTCCTGTGGAAGGCTCCAAAATATCTTCATATGGCAACTGCCCAGTTGCTTCCCATTCCACTGGTTTCTCCTTAATTAAGATGTCTATTGCTGTGTCCTGCTGTGGTGCTTTCTGAATTAGATTTTCTACACTGAATCCTTCACTTTGCAAGTACTCCATAAACTCAGTTTCTATTTTTTTAACCTCTCCATCACTAATCTTCTTTTCTATGTTTCCTCTCTGTCTTCTTATTTTTGTATTGTAACGTTTTTCATGTCCAGATTCCTTTGCCTGTATTTCTCTTCAAATATCTGTGGTGCTGCTCCTTTGTATTGATTAATTTTGCTTTATCCTTTGCATAAATATTACATCATATCAAATCTCTTTTTCTTTCCCATGTCCATATACCAAATCCTTCATTTTGCAGGCATTCCATAATTTCATCTTCTATTTTTTTTTACTTTTACTTTACTAATCTTCTTTTATGCATTTCTTCTTTGTGATACTATTTTTTTATTATGAAATTTTCCATATCTGGATGCCTTTGCCTGCATTTCTCTTTGAATATGTTTGGGGCTGCCATTTTTATATTGATTAATTTGGCTTTCGACTTTGCATAAATATTGCACCATATCAAATCTCTTTTACTTTCCCATGTCCATATTTCTGTTTTATACTTTTCAAAAATTTCTAGGTTTTGTTGTTTATATTTTTGCACTTCCTCGATGCTTTTTATTCCAAAAAGATCAAAGTTTCTTGATCTACATAATGTTTTTCACAAATCTGTTGTATTAATGAACGCAAATCTTTATTTGAGGCTTCTGACAGTTTTTCTTTCCTCTAATTTCTCTCTTATTCTTTTTGTATATCTTGTGTCTGGAAATTCTGGGCTTTTTGCATAATAGTAACAACATATAATTTCTTTCTTATCCTCAATATCCCAATCTATCGTCTTTATGGCTGTTCTTTGGGCTATCAGTTTTTGTGATTTTTGTGGACTGATAATTCCTTCTACAATAGGGGGGCCATCCTCCCCCTGAGCCTGGCCTAGCCCCACTGTAGGAATGTTTCCATATTTTGAGGATTCTACACTGTCATTTTTTCCAGTGCTGGCACACGTGTGCCTACCAGGACTGGGCACTTTTTTATCCTGGATCTTGTGCACCCAGCTTTTTATTAATTTTGACCTACTTCTGTTCATGATATATGCCATATAAAATACAATCTGTATATCAATGTCATTGTGGTAATATTTTGTGAAAAAACAGGGTCCACCTCGTGAAGGTACTCACCAAGACTTGAGGGTGAATTTAATTTTAGCAATACTACTCTCCTTTGCTTGCTGACTTATCATCTCTGCATTTGGACCATTTTATAGGATCAATGGATTCCTTACAGATACTGCAAGAAAAACTCTAGCCACGATCTTCTTATTGCCATCTCTGTTATACACCACTCCTATCCTAACAAATTTAAACAATACTCAAAAATAGAAATGTGCCTCCTGCTATAATAAAATAGCAAAATTTTCCACCAATCTCTCTCTTAGGACCCACCATTGTAATAGCTTAAAACAATTAAACTGGCTTGAACTACACAACTACCTAACATACTCACAGATAACTACAGCACACAAATTCATTTATCATCCAGAAAAATGTCTTGCACTACATAGCTTATTACTGACCTACTGTCCAGCAAGGGACTGCCACTCTAGTAACAAATTCTTATTATTTACAAATAAGTCAAATGTTGTAGGGAACTCACTCTACTCCCAATACATTGCTAAACTCTGGAATAGTGTCCCGACACAAATAAAACTCTCAGACAAACTCAATTGTTTTAAACCACTGCTTAAACAACATCTTAACCAGTTGTGGTCCTGCACATGCTCATCTCAAGGTTAAGACTCTGTGCTCACTGTACAATACTCTCCAAATACTGCCCTTACACAGAATACACTCAACCACTCAATGAAATGACAAATCATTGTTATTCATAACTGCTGTCTGTACAATCCACTAAGTTGCACATGGGCTTTCTCTTTAGTAACTTTCACCTCTGTAAAATCTTAAATGCATAAATGTAACAACTGTTTGTGTATAAATTTAAATAGAGATGTAACTACTCTGTGTTTAACTGGAACTTAGTATAATGCAATCTAAGCAAATGGAGCTTTTCTCCCCAGGCCTCTGCTAAAAATGGGTTATCACCTAGTTGGACTTTCCTGGTAAACAAACAAATAAATAAATATAAATACAATGTAAACTCACAGAAATCAAAAAGAGAAAATATAAAATCCCCTAATGGGGCAGTTATCTGAAACATGACTTGGTAACCAGCACAGAGGATGGAGCGTTCAGACCGATGATCAATGATGACATTCAGACTGGTGTCAAAGAAGTTTGTGGTCTGTATATCACCTTTATGCCCTGTGCTTTGAGTGGGAAGCATACATGTGACATACAACATGTATAAAATCATAAGGCTTTGGAATGCTGTCCAGACAGTGGGCTGCCCTTGACAGGGTATCCCTTTGGTAAAGAACTTCCCGTTGGTAAAGAATACTTCAACAGTGATATAGAAGGACATCTCTAGGTGTACAGGAAATTAAGAAGGGAGATAAGGGTTTTAGGCATATAATAGAAAATCAAAATACAGAGACAGAAACTATTAGGTTAGCAAATGATGAAAGAGTTATGGACAACAAAAGACAGGCAGAGGTACTTGGTGGCAGTGAAATGGAAGGAAGAGTGTCAGCTGTGGAAAATGCAACAAAAGGAAAGAAGGATAATCAAAGCGATAGTAGAAATGGAACATGGGAAGTGAAAAGGGATTAGATCTGGCTACAAAAGGATAGCACAAAGGAACTAGTTGAAATATTCCAAAAGTGCTGAAAAACCTGGGCGATATTTTGATCATTCCTCTGACTCAGGTAATCAACAGGTCTTCAGCTATGGGCAAATTCCAGCAAACTGGTGGAGAGAACAGCCATGCAGATTCATGAAGGAGCCACAATCAATAAGCCATCAAGCCACAGGCCGCTTATGAGATCAGTGACAGGAAAAACAATAGAAAAATACAGAGAGAAAGAGAGAGAGACAGAGAGAGAAGAAACAGACAGACGGACTGAGAGTGAAACGCTATAAAACAGACAAAAGGTATGCTGCTTGAATGCAATATACACACAAGAGTTTGCTGTTTGTAACAAGTGGCACATATGACAGCAGCACGTAGGGACCTGAAGCACAGCAAATTGGAATGTGCCGCTTCCTCGGTCCTAGTCTGGTGCTGGTCAGGGGCATGTGTAGCAAGATGTATGAGTATCTGTATGCTTACAAGGTTTAAAAGTGACATTGGTATCAACTTGTGCCTGGACATCTTAGGATCATTAGTATGTATTTACATGTGCATCTCACTCCTCATACAGTCACCACATCACCCGTGACATTTATATGTTTAGCTTCTATATGCTGCATATAAATCCCGGACAGTTAGGGCATGCTAAAACAGCTGTTCCTTCTGACATTACACATTCTTTGTGTCTCCTATCATTCTTACATCAAATGCATCTGTTGGTGTCCTACAATGTGCTACTCCCCTGGATTAAACAATAATCATATAGAAAAAAGTGATGACAACTGCACTGAGTATTCTGCTTACTCAGTCACACCCAGTCATTCTGAGTGTTACACTTACATATTTGTGTATGGATTATGCATATGTGTGTTTGTGTCTCCGCACATGCCACACATGTGCATTGCTATTGCATAGTTTAGCAATATCTTCCATGAATGTATGTCAGAGTCCATATAAATCTAGTGTCTAAAAGGCCACTGTGTGCAGTCCATGCACTCTGTATTGATAGATGAATTATCCCTGTGCAGTGATTCTGATGATAGCATTGCACTGGTCTGTCTCTTATAGTATCTTTACTGTATTTAGAAACAAGTAATGTATATAGTAATATGAATCACAGGATCATGAAATGGGACAACAAACCCTTTATTCCTTTAATTAATATGCTCTGTAACTGACATTGTATTTTTTTATCTACTATAGTTTCGTGTGCCTTGTCTTCTTTGTTAGATTTTGTTAATAATTAGCTTTTTTACTAACATGTCTTATTGTTGTATTTTCTGTGGAGCTTTTCTCCCCGGGCCTCTACTGAAAATGGAAATATATCCAGCTAGACTAGCCCGGTCAACAAATGTAAAATAAATAAAATAAAATAAATAAGCCTATGACTGATGACCAAAATAGTAGCAAAGCTGTGAAGTATTTACCTCAGAAAGACAGTGCCCATGATTTAATAAACTCCATATAGGCTTCATGTAGAGCCTACATGTAATGTCCCATGTACACAGCCATGCTTCCCCCTTGGCAGCGCGCCATGCATATTAATCATGGCACACTGCCGAGGGAGACCATAGTAACAGCATATTGAATATAATGTAGGTAGAAATGTAGAGGCTGGTCAGATGTTATGTACATGGTAAGGTTCCCTGTAATATCCCATGCTACTGTTGAAATGTGCTGTGTATTAATAGTTTGTGTTTTAAATTTATACATTTTTTTTTTATTTTTTATTGTCCAAGCTGCACTTACATATAGACAGTTGACATCTGCCAGACATCTAAAAATAGAAACGGGATGTAGTTAATTATCATATCTGTTTTTTTTTTTTTTATTTTATTTTAATGCCCATTTCTGTGGCACAGCATGGCACGCAGCAATGCCAAGCTGCGCTTACACATAGACAGTTAATACCTGCCAGACATCTAAATATAGAAACTGGATGTAATTAATTATGTATGTCTGCTTATGTTTAAGCCAGTTTAAGCCCGTTTGCATGGCACGCAGTGGCTGCTTAGTAGTGTATGTGAAGGTATGCTTTATATACTATCCAAGTAGCTAAATTGGTAGAGTGACAGTCTAAATCTTTGTAGGTCCTGGTTTGAGTCCCTAACACATATATCATTTGTTGAATGCAATGTAAAATGTCTTTTAAATTAAAATCAATATTTTTACATTTGGGAGAGCTGAGCACTGCTAAGCACTGCTTAAACATTGTTAATGGCTAATATTTGCCCTTTGCTAAGCTTCACTAAAACCACAGTTGTGCAAGTTTTTGTGATGCTCAGCTCCACTTAGCTGGTTTGAGTGATGCTAAATAATGTGGAACTTTTTTGAATGTTGCTAAATGACACATAAAGATGGGAAAACTGCCTATATTAAGGCCAATAGGAAGGAATTCTGTACCATTTGTTGGTGTCTGCTTACCTGCTGATATGCCATGTGGTGCTGGAGAGGGTGCGCACTTTCAGGTGCAGAGATGGGGTGTGCAGGATTCCTGGGTTTTGTTGGGTTCCTCATATGCAGTTATTAACCTAGGCTGTTGCAGGATGGTTACCAGGGCTCAGAATGTAAGGCTGAGGCCTGGGATCAGTTGGCCTGGGAACTTACCAGTGCTACTGGTATCTCCCACACTGGTGAGCAGTGTCATCACCATTATAATGATGTGAAGCAGAGAAAAAGGGGAACATTGAACACTTGGGTCCAAGAGGCTAGGGCTGGGCATGCCCTACAAATATGTAAGTATTTTCTACATTGTTTTACCAAAATGCAAGCTGAATGTGTGCAAAACTGGTATGAATTTTGGTGTGCTTCTCTCCCAACAGCTGCAGCTGACAGGACTTGCTATATTCAGTCCCATGCCAGGTGCCTAGCCAGGTTGCACCAAGAGTATGATAAGTGTGGATATATTATGCTAACTGTAGTGCAATAAGCAATAAAGAATAAAAAATGTACTGCAATACAGAATAAACAATAAAAACTGTAGTTCAGTAAATGGACAATTAGAACTGTAATGCAATAAATGGGAAATTAGAACTGTAGTTCAATAAATGAAGAATAATAACTGTATTGCAATAAACAATAAAAAATACCAATAACAGTAAGCTAAAAGGTGTAAAACAAGATTGTGGTGTCATAACACAATTGCGCTAAAGCTATATGCATTGCATGTCTACAGTAAGGTTGTTGCAGTCAAGTGTACAACTATAATAGCTGTATAATGCAAAACTAATGGCCTACAAAATGTATTGATCAACTGATAGTATGGTTCAAGGCTGTCTCCAAGCCAATTTCAGTCACATAATGTTTTCAGTTTCTTCATCTCCAGGAACAAAATGCATATGGGTGAGGTAGCCCACTTTATGAGCAGATAGTGTGTGTAGATTTCACAGAGAATTATCACCAATGCCAATAAGGTGTTAAGCAGTATTATGGTTTCCTAAATAAATCTGTCTTAATATTTGCAGTAGGACTGTAGACATTGCATGCTGTTTTAAGTTGTTGCAGTCAATCAGTACATTATTTGCAGACATCCTCTGCAGTCACAGCTATTAGGTTCTACTCCCACGCCTGCCAGCTAAGGCATGACGGCTGTCTAGTTTACTTAATGTACACAAACATGCCTCTCAAGTGTCACAATTTTTCATAATGTAATTAGAACTGCTTAATCTGCCTGTCACATGATTACCAGATAAATGATTACCTGGAATGCAATGTATTACCAAATCTGTCTACAGAACACCTTGGTAGTTATATAAGTCCACATTATGTGAAACTGTTCTATGTAGCTATGTACCTGCATTTGTTAGTGCTTGGCCCATACTGTCCCATGCTAACAGCTTGAAAGGTATGTATGTGCTACATCATCTATAGAAGAATTGTAGTCACTGTACTCACAACTGACACTACACACCTCTAGAAGTATGTATTATCAGTGTTTTCAGGGATATCATCTGCGATGTCACCAATGGTATGCTTTTCTCTCTCTTCCATCCCTTATCTTCTTCAACTTATTATTGTTATTCATTATTATGATTTAATATTAACATAGTTTGTTAAACTAACTATATTTTGTTAAACTTTAATTTATTATTGCTATTCATTATTATGATTTCATATTAATATCGTTTGTTAAGCTAACTATAGTTTGTTAAAATTGAATTTATTATTGTTATTTATTATTATGATTTAATATTAACATATTTTGTTAAACTAGCTGTTTTGTTGGCCTTATGGTTTAATTCATACTGGCTTGCTGTTAACATACTGACTGTTATTTTACTTAATATTGTGTGATGCATAGTATACCTTAATATGTATTTGGATCAATAAATATTATGTTGCATTCTATTAATACTAACATTGATTTGGTTATTAATAACCTTAACTTATTGTTCTAACTACATTACTACAGCACGTCATGGTCAGCCGGTTCCTCATGCTCCACCTACCTTGCCTCTTTGGCCATGGCACCGGGTTCCAGCACATCTGGAACCCAGCCTGGTGGTGTCCCCTCTGCTGCCCCTGCACTATCTGTGGCAATGGGTAGTACCGCCCCATGGGATACCCTCTCGGAGCAGTGGTGGAGGGGGAATTGTCACCCATGACAAACTGCCAGGTTTGGTCTGTGGGATCACCATGCATAGGTTTGGACGACACCTGCATCAGATAGAGAGCATGCTGGCCATCTGATGTGGGGGGGGCAGGCTCACCCCAAAGCCCGGCCTCCACCACTGCCACCATCTTGGCAGTGATAAAGCAGTGTAGACAGTTCCATTGATAAGGATGTGAGTCATGCTGCTACCTTGTGGAGGCACATTGGACTGAGATTCCAGAGCACCCTCCCCATCCAAGGTGTTCACCCCCTCTTGTGTCACACACCACCCCTGTCTGTTATCTTGTCTGTCTTGTCTGTCTGCAAAAGCTTCCTCACCTACCCAGCTTACCTCCCCCACACATACCTAAGTCCCTTCCCCAACATTCCACTCTCACCTTAAAAAAAATCGGCACCTCTCCCCAAAAAAATACCGTCCCATACATAGCTCTCCATTTCACACACATGTCCACTGGACACACTTAGTTTGGTCCAATTGGCTTAACAACATAATTATGTTGTTGTCACCACTCTCTCAGGGGGTGATACTCTAAAGGCATCTACAAAATCTGTCAACAGTGCACAGTTGTTGCTGTACAAGAAATGGATAGCTATAGTTCTTTCCTACACCCTTCCTGCACATACCTGCGTGCCTTTCACTATGTTTTTCCCCTGCCTGAACACCATTTCACCACTTTCCTATCTCCCAATTTTTCTTTCCTTTATATATTTTTAGCTTGACGCTGCACAACTCATAGCATCACACAGCTTCACTAAGCTCAGCTAAATGGAGTTATATTGATGTATGTGCTTTTAAATCATAATAAATACATACAAAATAAAACCTGTCCCCTATTTCAGACCCAAGACTATCACACCTGCAGACCACTGCATTAACCTGCCACACCACAAAGCTGTTAATTAAAACAGGTGGTTTAAGCAAAACATAGTAATTGCAAGTTACACTCATTAAGTATGTTTAAGCAGAGCTGTGCATCGCACTGTGTTGCACAAACTTGATTAAAGATAAATGGAAAAATTGGGAGTGCACCTTGGAGTCTGGTGCAAGTCTATACCACTAGAAAGTCAAACACATAATAATGGATGTAAGTGAGGTCTGTGATAGCAGGTAAGTGTGCCCTTTAATCAGCAACATTTATAAATACACCTGTGAAGGCATTAATGGAAAAATACATGTTCAACTGGGACTCTGGTGCAGAAATACATCCATATAAAGCCATCCATATAATGTTGGGTGTAAAAAAAGTATGTCACAGCCTAGATATGTGCACCTATATCTTACAAATACACCTGCTGTAACAGTGACTAAGTAGCTCAGTCTGGAAAATACTTGGCAAACTGTACAGTTTGAAAAAACAGGATCCGGTCCAATGAAGGCTGTCCAAAGTTGAAAGCAAGCAGCCGGTCGAAATAAATTAACAAAAAATTGTTTATTGTCCCAAGATTAAAAACAAATCCAGCCCGACTAAGTCTCAAATAATACAAATTATAAATAATTTCATGTATCAATTGTTGAGCGCTTTCGTCTCCACAGCTGGAGACTTCCTCAAAATAAGTAAAAATAAGTCAAATTCCCTTTTATACTCAACATTCTAGGTCATTTGAAGCTCAATTAAGTCATTAACCAATTTAAACTTGAAAGTAAACAAGCGAAACAGTGTGTGAATATTCTGCTTGAAGACATAAAACATAAAAACCTTTTGCAATTATATATAGTCTCTTGGTAATGACAACTGTGCATATACAAATATTTTTTCTTTCGTATTTATCCATTCGGATGCAGTACCTAGACTTAATTAACTTAATTTGAGTTGTGACAAGAGAAGGGAGACAGAAGTGAAGTTAATACCTTTCCTGACTACCACATATTTTTATGGTACTAATTGGATAAACAAGGGGATTCATGAAATATGGGACATGTTTAGAAATATTGCAACCAAAACAGATGTTTTTAAGAACAAATTGAGGTTTAGTTTTAGGAGGAATTTCAATATTAAAAATATTTTAGAAAGAAAAGAAACACAGGCTGAAGGTACTAGCAGGAAACATGGAACATATAAATGTGGCAGGTGCGCACAATGTTCCTATATCTACAACAAAAAAAAGTTAAAATTGCAAGTATCCCCCAAAAATTAGTGGCTAGCAGCTATAGTAGTTGTTACACCAAGGGCTTAGTATATTTAGTGATTTGTACGGCCTGTGAGAGTTTCTACGTAGGAAAAACAGAGAGGTTGTTGAGAAATAGGATCTATGAGCATATTTGGGATATAAATAGACATAACAAAAACAATGCATTATACAGACATGCCATCAAATGCAAAAAAGCTGATTTTAAGTTTTGGGTACTAGAGGTGGTGCAATACCCTGAAAGAGGAGGTGATTGGGAAACCAAAATTGAGTACAGAGAAATGATATGGCAATTACGGCTGGATGCAAGCTGTGGTATAGGACTAAATGACCATGTTTCCGTTACCCCAGCACTCAAGATTTTAGCCATGGATCCTAAAACAACAAAGGTAGAACAAAAATAGGAATAAAACAGGGAGATTTCTAGGTTTAACTGGTACAAAATTGCAATTTAACATTATTTGGAATTAACTTACAATAGGACTTGCTAGTGAGGGATGAATGTATACAGTTTTAGAATTATGTACAATTAGTTTTTATACTTATATATTTTTAAACATTTTATATTTATATTTATATATTAATATACATTTATATTCATATTTGCATTCATATTTAATTTTGTATCATATCTATATTTATTGGGATTGGTTTATCCCAATATGTACTGTACATTTATTTATTCATATATTTATATATTTATGTATTTATTGTTAATCTATGTTTTTACACTGTAAATTATACATTTATATACATTCATACTCAACTATTAACACCTACTTATATCAATATTCATATTTATATTTGTACAAAGTTCATGAATTCATGGAGCACACGCTCTATGTTACATTATTTTAACATAATTTAATTGCATCCGAAGCTTAATTCTAAGTACCATCAATTGTTATTATGCTTATCCACCTGGAGATTAGTTAAAATATTCACAGGAAAGTGATACGTGTAGTTATATGTATATTTAGATTAGTTATCATATAGTATTATTAATATATAGTATTATTTACAAACACATGTACACAAACATATTACACCGTTGTATTCATAATCGTAGTTTATACATTCGCATCTTTCAAGTATATTACTTCAAATCTTTCCAGCATTGGAATTCACTTAATTAAGTCTAGGTACTGCATCCGAACAGATAAATATTTGTATATGCACAGTTGTCATTACCAAGAGACTATATAACAGCAAAAGGTTTTTATGTTTTATGTCTTCAAGCAGAATATTCACACACTGTTTCGCTTGTTTGCTTTCAAGTTTAAATTGGTTATTGACTTAATTGAGCTTCAAATGACCTAGAATGTTGTGTATAAAAGGGAATTTGACTTATTTTAACTTATTCTGAGGAAGTCTCCGGCTGTGGAGACGAAAGCGCTCAACAATTGATACATGGAATTATTTATAATTTGTATTATTTGAGACTTAGTCGGGCTGGATTTGTTTTTAATCTTGGGACAATAAACAATTTTTTGTTAATTTATTTCGACCGGCTGCTTGCTTTCAACTTTGGACAGCCTTCATTGGACCGGATCCTGTTTTTTCACATTGTTTGGATACTGAACCTTTTGGTGTGGTTACAAACTGTACAGTTTGCCACACACAGTCCTGGGTTCAAATCCAGTGGTGTGTAGCAGTTAAATTACGTCAATTAATGACGGAGTCATGCATTCTTCAACTTCACAATGTATTACTAATAAAATGTCTGCTTTTCAATGATGGCAGTCACTGGCCTGCAGATAGGAACACATTTCACATAATCCTGTGGCAAAGCTATAAATGCATAAAGTGTACCGTTATGCATTCACAGAGGATTTCAACTCAGGTAATGCAAATGAGGGCCACTAATATCAGAGTGCAATATACAATCCTTTCAAACCCACAGTGCAGATTAGCACAGCTGTACAACTGACATACACATTTGAATTCCCTACTTGTAACAAGAACTGCCAGCATACACATTCCAAATGATTGCCAGACTGTAACACATGGCCTGACAGTTGCCCAAATGGTGGACATATTCTTATATTTATCCCCTATGTTGCTCAAGGGCACAACAAACATGTTGTCTAATACTATGTTGGGCATACTGTTGCCTAACATACTTACCTTAAACACATGCCTTACTTGGAGTCGAATGGGTACCTTCACTCTGGCTCTGCCTTTACAACAAGGCTGACACAGCTCTCACATTTACTCCTGCAGCTTGTTGTACTCCAAGGTGTTCACACTCTCTGCCTATGCCTATTACCTGCAGCAGCAGCTGAAGCCTGTAGCACACACATCCCTATGTAAAAGTTGCTGCTACAGACCTACCCTCTGCGTTGATGTAGTCTCCTCACCCCAGGAATCTCCAGCACAAGATATCAGAAAGACCTTCTACTCTACATATAGGCCTTATATCTTGTACAGTGGTTGCATGGCATTGGCTGATGATAGTGCAAATCAGCTGTGTTGGCTGTAATTAGCATTTCAGAACCACAGATTGGATAACAGGCAATCACCTGTTAATGAGAAGCATGTTAAAAAGGCAAACAGCTGTCTATAGGGAACCATTCTGTATGAGACTTCCCTCACACAGAACATGCATTTAATAAAAATTAAATATCACCACATATCAACAGAGGAGTATTGCACTCCATCAGGTATGTAACCCTTTTGTTTACAACAGGATGCAGATGTGGGAATATACTTACGGGAATAGGGATTACAACAGTAAGCCTTTCTTAGAACTGTGATAATGACATGTCAATGATCTCCAGATTTGTTACACATAAAGAGGATGTGCAAAGCATCAAAGGTGGAATGTCTACTGTCAGTGTGGCACACTGGTCAGGTGATATTGCCCTTTTATAGTGGTTGTAATAGCACACTGGTATTTGTTTGGCACAGTTGTTTTGACATATTATCATGGGGCTGTCCCTAGGGGACACACTACAGTAGACACAAGTGTTAGCTGTATGATCATACAGTAGTATCTGTCATGGCACAAACAGGAATACCTGATTATTGCTAGTATCTTAGTTGTATCCACATGCTTAGTATGTCTGCACACTATGCAATATGACATGTGGGATACAGCCAGCCATTCTGTACTTGTTGTATCTCTACATAGCGTACTTCCACATATGTGATCCTGGGATGTGTTCCCAGGTTGCTGTCTTTCAGGAAACATGTATCCAAGATCCCATGCACCTTTCATGGATACAGAGAAGGAATACTGGAAGGCCTCTGTCAACACCATGAATTACTACTGTCCAGAGAGAGGCAATAGTGGGCAGCATTGTGGGCTAACCTTATCCATGATGGGAATGCCACAGGTCATCAGAGCAGGACATATGAGCAGGTTAGACACCGTGCAACAGACATGATCAATGCTGCAAGCAGAAGACCAGCAGATGTAGCCAGGGATCATGGCATCACTGGTGGAGGGTCTGCAGCAAAATAACCACTCACAGCCACTGAGGAATTCCTGGGAAATCTAGGCACACACGACAGCTCCCAGGCATCCATTACACTGTACATTATGGATGTGGGTGCCACAGTTTCCATGGCAGAGGAGCATCCAGGTAAGCTTAGTGTGATCAGCATTGCAATACTGTAGCATTCAGTGTGTCAAGGTTTTCATACTCTTATGTGAGTGCCAGGTCTTTGTTGTTTGGAGGGGGGGTTATCTGCAGTGTGACTGTCATGTGCAGATTTTGACCTATATAACAATTAACACAGTAGCTATTGTAAATGTGAGATATATGGATGTTTTACCTTGTTGTGGTGCAGCACGTGGTGGTACAGACATTACCTCTCCCTCAACTTTTCACAAGTCCATCAGGTATCACACAAGGCCATGGTCCTGCTCCTGGTAAGCACAACACTGTTTTGTTATAGATGTAGGTTTACAGAAGTGTAATCCCTAAAGTGTCATCCCAGGTCTGCTGCCTGGATTTTGGTACTGTCGGCATGATTGCCAACTGCACACATATTGTCTGAGTGTACATATGTTAGACTCATACCTATGCTTTGTAGGTGTGACCACACTGATAGATGTGACACTATTGTCAGGACATTACAGATTGTCATATGTGTCAACTGTGCAGAGTCTTCGCAAATGTCAACAGTGTACCTCATTGTTGCTGATGAGATTGCTGTGTAAAGATCTTTTACTTACAAGTAGCTACAGCTGTTAGTGAGAAAAGTAATGTCCTCTTGTCCTACTATATGAGGTTGGGTTTTCAACAGGTGTGTAATAGTGACAACAGTGTATAGAGCTTTACATATATTACAGCAGAGTACTGCAGAGCATAATAGTGCAGGTATTAATGTACTGCTGTTTCCTTTCTTATCACAGGTGACCAGGGGGTTGGTTTCTGTCCTCAACACAACCGGTTGTAAATGACTCTTCAGACTCTGATGATGATGGTGGCCCCAGTGAGACACAGGTGAGGGTTTTGGGGGCTGACTCTGTCCCAGAGGTTGAAATCCCTCTTCTGCCATCATTGTCATTGCACATAGTCAATATGCCCACACATACCCAGTCCCCTGAGGCCACATATATTGGACACTCAGAGGGTAGAGACATTGAACAGGAAAGTGTGGCAACTATGGCTCCAGTGAGTGTACACATTGGCCATAGCCAGAAAGCTGGTGAGGTTCCACACAGGTGGATTGATAGGGGTACTTGTAGGAGGCCTGTTGTCCATCCACCACCTGTTACAGGTGTCACATCACCGGTCATCCTGTGCATGTTTTAGACCATCATGGAGGCACAGGCACATTCTGAATGGAACTCCAAATGTATGCTTAGAGTTATGGATGCTGCACAATCTGACATATGTGACTGCCTCCACCACGTTGCTGACACCCTGGATTGGTTCACTGATGCAGTGGATAGAAGGTGTGCTGAGACAGTGTCTGTCTTGGAACACTCAGTGTCTATGCTGGAACATCTGGTTGAAGCTGAGTGTCAGACTCGTGGACGTAGGTCAGCAACTTCATCTGTTGAAAGTCCACGTGGCCATGCAAAATCACACTCCCGTAATGGCAGTACATCTAGGGCGACAGAGGAGAGTGTGCTGTCCACACCATGACATGGCAGGCCATGGGCTCATGGTCCTGCATGCTCCAGTAGAGAACACAGTCCCAGCAGACAGCAGTCACTAGCAGGTACTAGCACCATGTCTGATCTTAGGCATGGAGGTACTAGTGCGACTCCTGGCAGAGCCAGTTCCCATGTTCAGAGCCAGAGACTGTGAACTGTCAGCTCTATCATATATGGTTCAAAGGTGGCCAACATACACACATGTAGGGCTAGCAATCACCTCGACTGTGTACATTCACACACTTACACATCACTGTCAAATGCAAGTCACCTACAGATACACATGGCATGGTTCCATGGTCCATCTTACCTGCTTCCCTTCCTGACTCACACACATGCTGTCAACCTTTTGAGTCAGCCTAGGCCTCCAGCACCCCCACACAACACCCTGTGCAAGTTATGATACCTGTGCCACATTCCTATCATACTCAGAATCAATGCAGGGAAATGAAGCTATGTGTCTGATGCACACAGTTACTATATAAATTAACATGTGCTTGTGTAATGCATTGTTGTTTTGCCATGCCACTAGTAGTAGTTACTGACAGATACTGTATGCTGATATTTGTAATGAGTAAGCCACACAGTTTTGTGAACCTTATGTTGCATGATGTTGTAATGACTGTATATTTACACAACGAAAGGTGTGTTATGGGCCTGTTTATGTTTCTGTTTCAGGATTTTGTTGGGGACACCTATGGATACACAGTGGTAATAAAGCCATAGATGTTATAGCACAGGATGGAATGTCAGCACAGAAGAACTATATCTTCAGCAAGGTACAGCATGGCTCTATAGGTGCATATGTATATAACAGGCTTACAAGGACAATGCCGTCATTCAGCATACTCATGCATCTCTAATCTGTGAAAAGGTCTGATACCCTTGACAAGTGTCTCAAGGGTTTTGGGAGCTAACACATCTACAAGTTATGGTGATGGAGATGACCCATCTGCAGGTTTCATGGGTCCAGTACAGACACTTGTCCAGCACCAATTATGATTGCCTTGTTCTGCATCCCATTGTATAACCTGAACATGATGTGTGTCACAGCATAGGTGTGCTTCACATGCATGGGGTGCCTGTTTCATATAGTGTCTGCTGTCTGTGTTACATACCTGTCTCTCCAGCATGTACTATTTATACCACAGTGACACTGGAGGTGTGTAAAACAGGTATGACATGTGTTAGTCTTGTCATGGATACGTGAGAGGTATACAGACACCTCCCTGTATGACAGCCATACACATCCCCTCCAAAGCATTTAGGAGACAGCCTACATATGTACAGTCTTGACACAGACTCCATAGGACATTATCTACACACTGTATTGGTGTACCATGGAATCTGTGTGGCTACTACAGTCGTAAGATTTGCCTGGGTAGTGATATAGCAATGGTGCCATTGCACACAATGATAGGTGAGATGAGTGCCACTTTCAGTATAGCAATGACAGTCTGGGATTTACATCCCATACCTTTCTTTACAGATTGTACAAAGTTGAATGCATCCCCACATCTTACCAACCAGTGACAATCAAAGGCTACATTACTCTCTGTGTCTATAACCCCATAAGTAATGCTCAACTGTGTGTGGTGTGCAGACACTACAATAATTTCCAGGGGTGGATGACTCCCTAAAGGATAGTATTGTACAGTCATTGGTATTTAGTATTTGTCAGTGGCTCAGACAACACCTGAGTATGTGTCTCAGGCCATTCTGGATAACTGTTGGTTTTGTGTGGGATTCAGTGACAGCTCCTAATATGCTATCATCTGCTAATGTAGTCAGTCAAAGGTTACTGACAGTGGCTGTGACTGCAGAGATGGAATGGCTAGAAGGGGTACGCCATTAAAAATGACTGGGAAAATCCACTTGTGAATGGCATCATTGCAGTGTAGGTCTTCCAATGTTATCTTCCCAGATTATGACTGTCAGACACCTGCCTCTCCACCAGCTGACATAAGACATAAGTAGATAACTGACACAGTTTCCAGCAAGACCTGCTGGCCTAATATTGTCAAACACCTTGTCAGGCCATGGTAGGTGGAGTGAGTCATACTTCCATCATCCATTGCATAGTGTAACACTCAATGAGTCTGCCGGTTAGAGTCAGTAAGCATGATTTGGCCTTGAGCAAAATAAGCAGTGTTTGGTCAAGTGTCAGTAGGTATATGACAGTGGTACTGCTCATATCCATGCTAACTTCTTTCATGGCATTCATGTCACATGACTCAGAGATCTGGGGACATTGCTTGGCACTACATGCTAGTTGTCCTTTGTGCAAATAAGTATTTCAGTTACTTCTAGCATGTTGCAAGAAGTGAGTTATCCATGGTATCTGTACAGAGCACAGACAAACACATTAGGGAAGTGCAATATGTATACCATGTGATGGTAAGGTGTGGGTTTTACACAGGTTTTCTGAAGTTATACACTACCCAAGCGGTGTGTACTTGCAGTACACAATTACCTTGCAAGGAATCTGTTAAGCATGTGCATCCATGGAATTGCCAGTGGCCGGCAACTACTACTGCTGGTCTCACCAACACCACTCTCATACAGGATACCATGCTCTGATACTTTTTCTATCATCAAATGCAAAACATTGCTCCAATGCCCATGATGACAAGCAGAACACAGCCTGTTTGTTCATTTGCATAGCTGTCCCACATCATGAAATGTTCTGTGGGCTTCACATGCCCTTCTTCAGATAGATGCCTTGATTAGCAATCTGGGCACTCAGTTGGCTTTTGCATGTATTATGCCTTCTGTTCTAGGGTTGGTGGTATGTCACTAGGGAAGTGACAAGATGGTGATTAGGAGCACTGCTGTAGTGCCACTATATGATGTACAATGTTCAGTGACATAGATGTTAACTCTTGCTGAAACAATCAGCACACTGGTGGTGAGTCATCATACTTGACAATTTTACAGTTAGTCTTCTATCCTGCTCTTCAACAGATTAGTAGTGGACATCTGCATGGCATGGCTGTGAGACCTACTGCAGTGGACTGGCCATCTTTGGCTAATGTATGTCCACCTGCCATATGTCCTAGGAATGTCATACTGTACAGTTATGTACCTGAAGCACACGTCTGTGTTCCCACATCATGTCACACAATAATCATTGTGTTGTCTGGTTGCTTGACAGGCATTGTACGCTTGTGAGGCCAACGTAATGTCAGGAAAGTTGACCAAGTCCTCTCTACATGCATGGGCGTCCATATCTTCACAGCAAGGTTTGCCTACAAATGATGTATATTAGGCTGTCAACCCCAGGAGTATGGCAGCATGACCCTAACTTTGCAGGACCTGCTGCTGCAAGTTTGGGAGTGTCCCCACCCTCTACTCCTATGACACACAAACACAACATGTGGCAGATGTGACTCGTTTCAAACCTTGCTGCCATGGTGTCTCCAGCAGCAGTCATTACAGATGGCAATGAGCATTATGCTAACATGCACAGCTCACATCCTACACCCACACCACACACACTTGCATGTGTGCTCCTTACCAGACACATTGCCAAACAACAGACACCTCAGAAAATCCTGCCTCTGGAGTGCACAGTACATATAATACTGCATGCACCAAACTCTCACCGGTCAAACACCCAAGGCAAAACACATCATCACACCTCTTAGTCATAGGTGATTACATCATGAAACACACTGATGTCTGTGTGAAGTGGCTACATATGGGAAAGATCACAGATAGCTGTCTCTTGGTTGATACAATAGGCCTTACCACACATTGCTGCAAATCACGGCACACAGTTAACATAATGTTGACATCATAGTTCTTGCAGGTATGTACAACTAGGGATATACATCACTGGTCTGTAAGCAGACACATGACTGAGCTTAGCCAGTATGCATAAAGCTTTCAGCTGCAGTTAACTCTCACCTAGAATGTTGACATAAATACAGACTTTGATGGAAGTCAATAATTGCCGTAGCACATAGAGTCATTGTAAAGAGATCGACTACATGTCTGCCTGGGATGCCTCACTCAACAGACATTAATGCTTAACCAGTAATGGTCTTCATCTCACACCCCTGGGATTTGGTGTACTGGCCAAGGCTGCTGATACCCCATCAATGCATCTTAAATGCACTGTTGAGGGTAAAATTGGCAATGAGAACACTATCTTTATACAACATGATGGTTATGGTGCTACACGCCGGGTATGGCATCACTGAACCCCACTATTTGGAAGGTGTCCCCACCCTGGATTATGCATCACAGGCCTAAAGCAGATGCCCTACGCTGACTGCCTTAAAAAACTCCAGCTATACTCTGCCGCATATCGTCTACTCAGAGGCGATCTCTGCTTAACATACAAGGCCATGTCAAACCCAGAGTTGTTGGACATGCTACACTTAAAGAAATCCCAATCCCTCAGAGCTACACACTCCAGGGATCTAAACCTTGTCATCACAATAAACAAAACATGCTGGAGGGATAGGTTCCTGACCCAGAGACTCCCCAGACTCTGGAATAGATTGCCCATACATGTCAAGCAGAGTGCCTCTTTGGACCTCTTCAAGAGGAACCTTGAAGATTGGATGGGAGAAAGGAAATTCACCCCAGGGATCACATCAGTCGCCCTGCTAGACAGGGGTCCAGGAAAGTAAAAATGTGGGAAGAAATAGCCAGGGAATTGTTATGGCTAGGCTTGTATAGGCCATAGGGCTGATAGCCTAGTACCAACCTATGAACCTATGAATACATGTGTGCAGTCAAGGACATCTGGTTCATGGCTGTGGACAGCAGCACAGCCATACTACATGCCCATCCACATCTTCAGGCCTCAAAATGACAGTTGTGTAGGTAATGCAGGTGGTGTATACATGCTCATTAAGGATACATTCAGATTTTGTGAAACACTGTGATTTCCTGGAGACACTGCAGTTTCCATTCACTACTGGACAGGCACATAATCAAGCAACAGCCAGCTACAGGAGCAGCTGCATGACTCCAGACACCCATTGTGCTTACTTGTATGTTTGTTTCAGGATAGATCATTATATCATGATTTGGGGTGGCATTAAGTGACCACCAACTGTGTTGCTTCATCATGCTGCATCTCACTTACCCAAAGGTTAGTCCAGGTCCTTTACTATAATGCCCTGAAGCAGTGCCATGACATCCCCACAAGGAAAACCAACATATTGCATCATGTGTTTACCAATATGGGTTACCAATATGGGTGACCACTGCAACACCCCGAATGCAGGTCCTTCCTTGTGGGATCTAGCCATAGACCAGTCTCATTAGAACTACCAGCACTAACCCCCCTTGCAAACTATACAGACATATATTTCAACAACACCATTTATTACCTCCTGTGGAATGGTTGATGTAGCTTGACTGAAGCACCCCCTCAGATGGGAGAGGCAAGTATGCAGAGCTGTACACCCATGCATTATGCCAGTGGCATTACAACTGCGTGAACTTGGCTGTACATGACAGGAGGGACACAGGCTCCTCATGGCACAGTAAACCTGACTGGTAGACAACTGCCATTAGCAGGCTGTACAATAAGAGGCAGACATTGCAGTGTAACAGTTTGGGTAAGGGTGCCCCTCCCGACATGGAGGCACAATCTCCTTAACTAAAAGAAACACAAGGTGTTGCTGTGATGTTGTGTAGACACAGCAAGTGACATAATTAGCTCCCACACAAAGAAGAACCACAATGCACAGTGTAGTTACATGTGTAACCTCAAAGGTAAGGCCCAGATTGTCGGTGAACTCATACATAATGATGCCACATATAATGGGTCTGTACTCATAGGTAACCTGTAGTTCCACATGTTCTTTGTCAATGTTTATCCCCTGTCCCCACCACATGTGACACATGATATTCCTACAACCTGTCCAATAACTTCCATATCTACAGAGCGGGTTATAACTGACCTCTCAATGGAGAATGCACAGCAGCTATTGGACATGGTAACATCCCAGGCTGCATCCTACATGGGATCTGACAAGGATTACTAACTCCACTGTGAACACATTGCAATCATACTGAAACCACTGGCTGCACCACAGCTGAGTGGACAATGGCAACTGTTATACCCTTGCACAGAAGTGTTGCTACCACTGACCAATGTAACTATATACCTCTTTGTGTGAGTATCTATATCTGTATGCCTGTAGAGACAATCATCATGGAGCTGATCAGCACACATATATGTGATCTACACACAGTTGACTGTACACAGTTTGGATGTGTGACAGGCGGATCATGACTGTTACATGTGGTGGACATTTCCGAGGCAGTCACCAAGGACCTGGATGAGAGGAAATCATGACATACAACCCCCTGGACTGAGCCAAGTTGTCTGACTAGATCCTCTTCTCAGGCATCATTTACAAAACACCCACTTAGGCATCTATGGTACTGTCATTGTAGGGGTGACTAAGTGGCCCATTATTGGCTCACATACTGAACATAAGAAAATCTGCCTCCAATAGCTGATCTGTAAGCAGCAGTGTAAAACAAGGCTCAGTCCTGCATCCTGTAATGCTTGGAATCCATTTATCCACGACACAAACGAGTACTGTATGTCTGTGGCTAACAATGTTGGCTGATGCCTGCAAATTGTGAGCACTCATAGAGTATGTGAGTTATGTCAATATCCTGCAAGACGGTATTGATGAACAAATGCCTGTTGACATACTAATGGCCATAAACTCCATGCAAATATCTATGTATTATCATTTCCATCAGTAACACCTATGTACATGGTAAGTAGCACATCAGTCGCAACATGTGATGTACATACTCATAGGTGAATGAACTGGGCACACAGACTGGCCAGACAGGTTTACACCTAATGAGCCTGAGATCACCATGTCTCCACAGTGGTATGGCAGGAATCATGTGTCATAGCTGAGGGCACAGTCACCCATAAGTGACATACTCATAGCCTCTATGTGCTCTTCTCCCAGCATGCCAATATCTGAGTGCAATGGCCATTTGATAAGCTACCTTTCCAAGAAGTACTGGCAGTTGTACACAATAGTATGGTCCCTCACACGGGAACTTCATATCTTCAGTATGTGTTCAATGGGGATCATCTGAAATATGTGTCATTGCAGCATGTGGCAAATAGAGTACTCAGAGGTCATCTCTGCCTTGCATATGAACCAATGTGTGACCCTGCTTGATTGTAAATGTTGCATATCTTTAGGTGGCATAGTAGATTTATTAATCCCTCTGAGGTCATTAGCCTACTATGCGATGTTAGTAATACATGCTGACGGGAGAGATTTGTCTAACAGACTTTAACACATCTTTTAAACAGAACCCTGCCTAATGGCACACAGAGTGCCTCAGTGCACCTCAGCACATGCCATCTTTATGATTGACTGTGCGACCATCATTTCACAACAGGGCTTCTGCCTGTGTCCCTCTTGGACTGGGGCAATATGTGCTGAGCATGTAAATAAAGGTATACAGTTGTCTACGACTGTGATGGCTGTATGAGCATTACGCTAGTGAAGTTCAAATGCCCTATGGTTCCATAAGCTGAAGTAAAATGCTCTAACAACTACACACACAAACATGGCTACAATTAGGATAGCACCACTTCCAATTATTGCTTACAGGACATGTATAGTGCAAGTTGGTTGTATGTAGATTAGAACACTTAGCTATGTAATGGTATACCCTACAGGTCACAGTACATGATGCAAGCAACACACCTTATGTGTGCTAGTACTATTGGTTTAGGACATAGTATGCTTGATGACACCAGCATGCCTCATTTTGGTTAGGCATTTGGAGGGCCACATCACATGCTACAAATAAATACTGCAAACCCCTACCTCTGTCTACATTACTGAGGTTATCATATATATGCCATAGGGACATACACACACCCCAAGTGTCCTGGAGTGAAATTAGAACCCCTACCTATGTAGTCTTACACACTATAGATCACAATACTTATCACATGTGCCATAGCTTAAGGGTGACATTACAATGCCAGCTGGTAGTGTTAAGATTGATGACATCATCGGGCCTTGTAGAAGAGGGCAGTTTGGAAGCCAGCAGCAACTTAGAGGGACAAAAAGTGCATAACCATTGCAGCTTGATAGCCACTGAGGGACTCTCAGTTGTTTTGCAGGGGGATACACACACACACACACACACACACACACACACACACACACACACACACACACACACACACACACACACGTGTGCCCTGGAGTGAGATTAGAACCCCTACCTATCTAGGCTTATGCACTATAGATCACAGTACTTATTGCTCATGCCATTGTGGATGTCTGTTTTGCATGTGATTACATGCAAACTACTTGTGGATTACACAAACTAGGTTTGTGTTGAACAGCATCTGTGGCCTGCAGGGTGATATTGCTTCATACTTCTAGCTGCGTCTAGTATCCTAGCAGTGAGATAACTGCTATTATCCTAGCTATGTGTCTACAGTTGCCAGTATGTCCATATGTGTCTGTTTGCACTTGGATGGGCAAGCCTGTGGGCAGGAACAATGTGTCTTGTCCATGCATGTGTAGACAACATTATACATTACACCACCTGCTCACTTGTTGCTATCTATGTGGTGACATCCAACAGGCACAGAGGTCTGTAGGCAAGTGCATTATGTACTGCTGACCCTGACTTTGGATCCTTTCAGAAACATTAGAAATGTGTGATAGAACAGCTTTACTCACCGTTATTAGGGTATGTGGGACAATACAAACACCCACACACATATTTATGTATATAATAGGGATGTATATATAAATGTAGTTGTGTGTATTTGAAGGTTGAGCATCGAGCTGGCACCTTGGTGTTTCGTAAAAATCTACTGCCAATCATTAGTGGACCGGAATTCCTCTGTGGCAACCCCTTACCGGGAAAAGCTGAAAGACAAACAAGATATATGGGGAAAGACTGAGATGTTTATATATATATATATATATATATATATATTTTTTTTTTTTTTTTTTTTGAAAATACATATAGAGAGAGATATGCTGTGTATGTGAGAGAGATAGTGATAGGCAGATATGTATACCTATATATGTATGTCTGTACAGACATATCTATACATAACAGATAATTTTGATGACAGGGCAACATAATTGCACTCATTTTAGCTAAGTGTATGGGCATGCCCAGTGGGACTGTCAGTACTTATAAAGTGACTCCAGCCCACTTTGGCGTAATGGTTAAGGTGCTTACCTTAGAAACACAAGGTGCGGGGTTTGATTCTCACATGGGGTAATTGGCTAGGCTTAAAATGGTCCCCGAGGACAGTTAGCCTAGTACTAATCTATGAATCTATAAATCTATGAAAACCTACCTGTACTGCAGTCTGGGATTTTGTGTGTTACAGACACTGACATCTGTCCCTGATTCTGCAGTACTGCACTTCACTCAAATTGTCCATGGCATTCCCTAACTGTCTGATGTAATTAATATGTGACAGAGGGTAATAATGTTACACCACACAGAGACTGACAGTCTATGAAACACCAACATAATAGTACCTCACATGCAAAAGATGTGGATACTTCCAGATTTGAACCATCAGTGCCATCACTCATGCTAACTTCCCAAGTCCACTAAGTCACACAGGTTGCCAGACAGAGAGAAGTCATTCATCACACAATCAACAGCTTACATATGTATGTTGTTATTGCTGCATTCAGTGACACATACTATGTGTGATCAATTTCTATGTTACTGCCCTGAGATTGCCTGGCCTGCTGATATACCATCGATGACTTACTGTTAAAGCAGTTTTATGTGAAAACTGCTGTGTTGGGAGTGGGGAAGCAACACTACATGTTTTGCTGTGATGGACAGTGGTCCAAATATCATGAGACCCCACTGTTTCTCATCTCCCTTGACTGATGTAGTGCATATTCCAACCATGAGGCCTAGTGAATATAAAGGAACACATACTAGTGGACTGGGTATCTGTAGTCTCATGTGGATATTACTTCTGTCCAAATAGTCCAATATATTTCCTTGCATACATGCAGCAGATCCACAAATAAAATACCTTATTATAGTAATCCTTACAAGTAGTGTGTAGGTTAGAGACTTACCTTGAATTCAGCAGTTGACAGAACTGTAGTTTAGGGCTGACTCTGTTTAATGCAAGCAGTACACAGCTAATACAAGGATAGGTACAGGTTGTGTGGGTTGCCTTTCATCACTGTTAATATATGTATGTGAGTAGGAGTAAGATGTGAGTCCCTAGATCTCTAGGTTGTCAGAGAATGTGCTATGTGTTGTCTCTTAGCTAAATCCAGAGCATACTGGGCACACCTACATCTGCCTACAGGGACATCATCAGGGGGTTATCCTGTGAGTGTGGCTGTGGTGACCTCGGCAGTGGTGGGGGTGGTGTAGCCCTTCTCTGTGCTGATCCTGCTGCAGCTGTTTCTGCAGGATCATATTGTGTAGCATGGCACATACTGTGAACATATGTGCACATGTAGCTGGGACGCCACCAGATTTTATTTATTTAACATTTGTTGACCGGGAAAGTCCGACTAGGACAGAATCTATTTTCTGCAGAGGCTCGGGGAGAAACGGTCCAGATGCATGTCTTTGGAATGTGGGAGGATACCAGAGTACCTGGAGGAAACCTCCCTTGAATGCGGGGAGGACATGCAAACTCTGCACAGAAGGCACCCCAGCCAAGAATCGAACCAGGGAACCTCTTGCTGTGAGGCAACAATGTTAACCGCTGCACCACTGCACTGCCCTATATATATCAAGGCACTGGAACTGTGACTTCAAAAGCCCAAACACATGCTCTATGATGTTCCTAGTTTGTGCATGTGCCTCATTATGGCACTCTTCTGTGCGTGTGTGTGCATTTCTGATTGGTGTCATCATCCATGGTTCCAAGGCATAGCCACCATCCCCCAGTAAATGGCCATGTCGTATGTCCCCCCTACCAAACATCTGGTACAGCTATGATGCGTGCCAGATGTGAGAGTTGTGATAATTGTCAGGGCTGCCAGCACACACATTCATAATAATTCCCTAGGCATTGCATATGACTTGACAGTTAATGGAGTGGTACCCCTTGCAGATGATGTAGATTCTACTCTCCTCACCAGGTGGTGCCTTGATGTGTACATGACTGCAATCTATGAAGTGTTGCATATTGCTGGGCCTCACCTCAGCAGTGAGGGGAAAATAAATGTGCTCATTGGCATGTGGTAGCATAGCATCCAGGAACTGGTGGAGTACCCTGAATGCAGATGCCTGTGAGACGCCCATCATGTCCCCAGTTGGTCTTTGGAAAGTACCTGTAGCTAGTATCCTAAGGGCTACACATACCTTTGTTTCCACTGGGATGGGTTCCCCTCTGTTGGCTCTAGGTCTGAGTTGAGGGCGGCAGAGCTCAGTGAATTCTTGTAGTATGTCCCTGTCCACCCTGTGGTGTTCTGCAATCTCCAGTTCATGTAGCTTCTGGAAGGTTACCCTGGCCTGAACACTCTTCTCCTTCTCTGCCTAAGCCTGTTGTCAGCAGCACCCGCAGCACTGACTTTAGCATCTAGCACATACAGATGTAGCAGAGCTGCAGCAGCCCCTAGCATTCTCTCAGTTAAAATTCCCAAGTTTTTTCTCCAATGGTGCAGAGTGTTGGGGAAAAATCAGGATGTAGGGTGTATGCATACTTTATAGAGCTCTGCTGTAGGTACAGAATATCTGATTGGCCAACTATGATGCATTCCACCTGCCTACAATATAATTAACATAATTTATTGGCCTTATTTTAGATTAAACAAGGGTCAGAACTAATTGAATACATTTTTCTTTTCAGAGACACTCAGCACAGTGGCACCCCATGCAAACATGTGCACTGAAGGTAAACAAAGCTTAGAAGTTAGTGGACACACCTCCCTGAAAGACTGTGCTCAGCCAGGCATTGCCTCACACAAACAGGTGCAGCTAAGCTGAATTGTACTGTCACTGGACACCCCCCCCCCGCTGTCAGCTACATCCTGTATAAACAGCAACATGGGTCTAAGCCTACACAAAGGAGATATGTGGACATGATTACTCCTTTCTGCTATTTAGTAACTCAGTATGGTCTGATGAAGAGAGTATAAACCTCGTGAAAGTGCTTACCAGTTATATTAATAAAGGAATTTTAAACTGGCCATGTTTCGGACCCAGCACAGTATATTATATTCTATTCAGTAACTACACCTAATTTGCATAAATATTCATGCTCACAGCCTGGAAACTACATGCTTCATAGCCCTACCATGTTATTAACAGGACCAATGCACCATTGTAGGGACACCACGGAAGGTCTTGTAATACATTTCTGTCACATAATATTATGGGTTTTTTTCTGATTTTTTTTTTTTTTTTCTGTAAAGCATGTTTCCTCACTGCAACGCACTGTGCAAACATGCATAGATTATTAAAAAAATTAATTTAACTTTTTCCTTTAATTTTTCCAACATACTAGTTTTGCACATATGTGTATGTAGTATGAAATTTCTGTCCAAATATCTATATTTTTACAACCCCTTTTGTTTGCCTACACTCCTGTACACAGAATTTTTCTCCTACAGACACTGACACGGGGTCTAAAGAGATGCCTATCTGCTTGCTGGATCAGTCTACCTGCCTCATTTCCATGGGATTCACCTGCTTATGAAGTGATTTGCATGCCACAGAAGTTTCTATGTTGGTGCATGGTGTGTGTCCCTCAGCAGCACTTACTGAATCTAAAACTGTTTGCGCCAGTGTAAGCAGCATGGCGCAATGCCTACATGGAAAAAAAAACATGTAGACATTATTAAATTCCCCCCAGTATCTATTTTCAAAGGTGCAGTGTCAGCCTGTTGATGCTGAGCCATATCTGCGTTTTTACACATCACAAACAGTCAGGTAACCCAAGATGCACATTGAGGTGCTGTATATTGAAATATGCAGCAGTACTTGTTGTGAACATACCAATAGCATAACTAGAGTGGGTGAATGGGGCATCAGCCCTGGGGGCAAAGTGTTAGGGGGCACAATCAGACAATCCTGACCACTCTTTAATGCATAACGAAATTTAGAAATAAATGTTGATACTACATTCTCACTCACAACTGAGCACTACAGTGCTTTGTGTGTTGTGTAAAGTGTAGCAACTGCTTGCAACAAATTTAGCAAAAAGCAGTTTGCTACAGTTTAAAGGAAGAAAATACATTTTTTCAACCAAACCTGAGTACTGTAGTGCTCCATATGTCGTATAAAACATAGCAACTACTTGTTACAAATCTCTTCCTTCTGACAGAGTGACTTCTTTCAGTAACAGCATAAATTCAGCAATGTGGAGTTGAATTGTTTTTTCACTTAGTGCAATTTTCTGAGATAGAGGGGGTCCACAGGAGAAACATATGCATATGTAGCCTGAGATATACCATGTTTCATCTGACTTTCCAATTTAGTATTTCACAACAGAATTCATCTCAAAGGAAATTTAATAACAGAACTCATCTCAAAGGAATCTTTTACCTGACTGCCTTTTAGTAGAGGCACTATGACAAAAATTCATACCAATACAAGGCAGCCTGATCCACAGATTGCCACTTCCAGGCAGCCTTCTGTTCAAAAATTCTTGCATACCTGGATTTAAGTAGGAGAGCTGTAGAGAAACAAGCCTATGCAACACATCAAGGTAGGATTTTTTTGTGGAAGTGTACTAACAAAACTATATTAGGAAAACACAAATTACATTCTGTATTGAACCATCATGATTTATTAGGTAAAGTAAGGGTTGCTCAGTGTATAAGGTTGCTGGGCTGCAGCCCTGTCAAGTGAGAAATTGTTTGTGAAAATGTTTTCATTTGTGTTTGTTTGCCTCAGATAAACTCATCCTTCTCATTCTTAGTACTCAAAATGTATGCATGCCAAAATGCTTTGATTTCTATAAAACTAATAAAATATTATTTTACTTGGTGAGGCTGTTTTGTAAACAGCACAACATTTACACATAGTTCATATACAGAATAAATAAATTATAACTTATTACAAGTCCCACGACCATTGTCTGGGAGGTGCAGAAATTAAATTTCATTGAAGGCTGGTTGGATTGAAAAATAAAGCAAAGAGCTGCCATTTCCTATTGGCTGCTGTTGCGGACAGAATCTGATGGTGCATGCATGGGAGAAAAACAAGTATATTGTTCAATGCACACATGTACACACACACACACACACACACACACACACACACACACACACACACACACACACACACACACACTTTTTTGTTAAATACTACTCTAATACAGTAGTCTACTGTGATCTCTTTTGTTAAGGGCATTAATTGTCCGTGTTTTTCATTCAACTATGCCACTGCCAGCTAACTTGCAAGGGAGTATGCATTTCTTTACTTTATAAATGCATCCAAATCAGTGCACCAAGTTATAAAAAAGTAATACAAGCCAAAAATGGTTAGTACTTTTGTTTAATCCAATATTAAACTTCTTCAGACAACACATACAATTTATCACTTCCTTAAATAAGACCTAAAAGCATTTCATTGGTCAAGACAATTATTTAAAATGGTACTTCCATAAAAACATTGTCAATGGAAAATTCATCACTACTTATAAGAGCATAAGATACCATCTCTACCATCAAAAAATGTATATACTTTATATTTGTATATAGACATCTTTTAGAAAACATAATAAAGTCCATATACAAATACATATACAAAACATATCAACATACTTCTTAAAAAATACTTATATTCTAAAATCTACTAAAGTCAGCAAGAAAATGCAGAAAAAATTATACTTAATCACTCCAAAGTCTCTCTTTTGTCTCTCTGCTGCTGTAGAACTCTGCAGGGCACCAGGCAGGAGCTTGCTGAGCTGTATACAAGCACAAAAAACTTGCAAATGTATGTTTTATAGCAGGGAAATGAAAGAGATATAAATTAGCTTGAGCTTTAAAGATTTACTGAAGAAAGGACAAGCCATTTCCTATAATAATAAATGTGGAATGTTTAAATGTGGTGCATGTACATGGTGTAATAAAGTAATAGAAACAGATAATTTCACTATAAGAAATTATGAGTTAAAAGGAAAGTATAATTGTAACTCTAAAGCAGTGGTCTGTCTGGCACACTGTAATTCATGAACTGCATTTATATAGGAAAAACAGACAGAAAGATTAGCCAAATAATTTATGAGCATGACTATGCCATAAGAAAATTTAATATAAATAATGCCTTATCTAAACATATTATAGACCAAGTCATAAGTTTTATTTTATTATTATCGACCATGTAGTTATAAGTGACAAACAGCAATGGGGACTGCAATTAGAATTAAAGGGATTAAAATGGCAACTTCAGTTGCAAACAGACTCATGGGCAGGTATAAATGAACATACCTTAATTTCAACAGTATTAAAGTTAAATGCTCTAGAGAGAAAGAAACTATAAAGATCGAGTATCAAGTTTTTTTAGCATAGCAATATGAATTAATATTTAGTAGATTTTAGAATATAAGTATTTGTAAGAAGTGTGTAGTTATGTTTTGTATATGGATTTCTATATGAACTTTATTATGTTTTATAAAATATGTCTATATACAAATATAAAGTATATACATGTTTTGATGGTAGAGATGGTATCTTATGCTCTTATAAGTAGTGATGAATTTTCCACTGAAAATGTTTTTATGGAAGTACCACTTTAAATAATTGTCTTAACCAATGAAATGCTTTTAGGTCTTATTTAAAGAAGTGATAAATTGTATGTGTTGTCTGAAGAAGTTTAATATTGGATTAAACAAAAGTGCTAACCATTTTTGGCTCGTGAGTTTTTTATAACTTGGTGTACTGATTTAGAACATTGCTACTACCACTGTAATCTTATATATTGGTGCTCTTCTATTTGAGTACATCTTACTTATTCCACCCCTCCACCTCTATCACAGCCTGCTCTTGCTACCTCTCCTATACCCCATCTATACATTCTACCTTCTCTCTACTATTAAGTCCTTAATCTCATACTCCCTCTCTACCATTACCCTATAAACATTCTACCTTCTTCTGCATCCAACAACTAATGCTTCTCTCTCTTGCTCCCTATTTCAGTTCCAGTCTTCCCTGTGCAGTGCATACCCTCCACAAGGTCCACAACTAATGAGGAACGCCACCTAACTCCTGTATCAGTAAAGCGACTAAAGCGCCTGCTACCTTCAAGTTGTATACCCTGCTACAGTGTATGTTTGTGTTTTTTTTTTCACACCAAGTACAGTTTGTACTAAACTTTTGAACAGCCTCTCTGAAGCAAGCATCCCAGTTGCTAGCTACCTGCAGAACCCACCCCATATCAAGGTCCTTACATATAGATACCAGGACATTCTCCACCCGGTCTAAATACTTTATGTTTGACATCCCACTCTGTCCAGATATAGCTTATGTAAGTTAGGAGTTCATTGGACAGGCTCACAAGCAATATTTATCTTACCTGTCTAAATACTAAGCAGCTGATAGTTTTTCTTCTTCTCTGCCACTGGCCTTGTGGTTTCAACCCACTCCATTCACCCTTCAGGCTCACTCTGCTCCCGTACTCTATCCCCAAATTCCACCCACCCCTGCCATACGCACATTTAATCATAACTACACCTACCAACCAACAACCAATCCCCTTACACCTAAACACACTTCCTATTCAGGTTAAATACTCTCCCTTCCGTCATCACAACAAACACTACTCTAAGACTTTAGACCCAACTACTAGTACACATACAACACTCCTCCGAATGACATGTTTAAAAATGACTCTATTACTTTTTACTTCCACTTCTCTACTACTCCTGCTATATAGCCTTTCCTCATATGATAATCATCTGAAACACATGCTATCCCTACCCTGGCACACATCTACACAGCCAACACCATATAATACTCAACAATCTCTCATTACCTCAACCCTCTTCTATACCATCATTATAGACTATCACACACTCAAAGTTCTTCCACAGCTAACTCTCCAACCTCCCTTAGATTTCCCAAACTCCTATACAAGCTCTCCAAGCTCCTCTATCACCTAGCCAAACAATTAATGCTCACAAGAGACATCCATCCTAACCCCGGCCCCACCTCCACACATGATTCACTACATGGCTCACCTCAACTAAACCTCAGCCTACTTCCAAAGGAAAAAATCATCCCTCCTTCTCCTCAACATACATGTAAAAAGCATAGCTAACAAAACTCACAATTTACATGCTCTCCTATCCCACCACTCCCCTGACATAGTCAATTTAACAGAATCATGGCTAAACCAGACATCAACAGTAAAGAAATCACTCCCGAGGCTACAATATCTTACGTAAAGGTAGAATAAACAAAAATGGTGTAGGTGTAGCTATCTTATATAAAGACCACTTATCAATTGACCTCACTGACTCCACCATCCCAAATATTGCTAATGCTGAACTAATACTAGCTAAATTAATCATTACCACCAGCAAACACCTTAATATAATAGGTGGATACATCCCACCAGGCAACAACAATGCCACACTTGAGAACCTACTCCAATGGTGTTCCTCATCTATCCCTCAAGAAGCCATCCTCATGAGTGACTTTAATATTGATTGGCTGCTCTGCTCCTCTCCAACTCCAAAAATACACATTAACCCATATGGCTTTGCCCAAGTTATCACACGTCCCACCTGGACCAACAAAACTTCTAAATGTGAATCCATACTAGACTCGATTCTAGTCAACTCTACCTACCTATCAGCCCACTCAGGCTGCCTCTCTGACAACCTGAGTGACCACTGCCCAATTTTACTCCAAAGAGACAGCAACCATCTAACACTGAAAACTTCCTTCCATACAATCAGGAACCAAAAAAATTTAATCCCAATAAATGTATCTCTGCCCTTAAAAATTGCTACTGGGAACATCTCAAACAACTGCCCTTGGATGATGAGTATCCTCCTTTAACAATACTTTCCTTGACATTCTCAACACCCATGCACCATCCAGAAACATCAGATTCAAGTCTAATTATGCACCCTGGTTAACCAAGAAAACTAGATCACTACTCAAATCAAGGGATAAGGCCTGGTTACAGTTCCATAAAAACAAAACCAGCACTACTAAGCAACATTTCCTTGAAATTTGTAACCAAGTTAAAAAAAAAATTAAAGCTGACAAATCCAACTACTATCGAAACATCTAAACCAAACTTCAGAAAAATTCACAAAAGTTCTGGGCTGCAGTTAACAACCTATTTCAACCAGGAAAATCTTCTACTCCCACTCCAAAAACAACTAACAACTACGAAAATGTGGCTACCCAATTCAACACTTACTTCACCGAATCCATTCAAACTTTAGCTTACAACCAGACTAAGTCTAATCTTACCCCCCAGAATCAAACCATAATATACCCCACATAACACCACCAGCTACTTTAAGTTAAACCCAGTTCCCACCCAAGACATCAGAAAACTATTGAAGAAATTAAAACCAACCACTTTAGCAGCTGATAATCTACCTGCAGAATACCTACAAATTGCAGCAGAACCTATGTCCTACCCAATAATCATACTCATAAACTGATCAGTAACATAAGCATACATGACAACTATCTGGAAAATCTCTCATATCTTGCACTTCACAAAGGTGGTAGCTCGCAGGTACTAACTATCGTCCCATTGCCATTCTTTCACCCCATCTAAAATCCTGGAAAGAGTTGTACACTCCCAACTCATGGAACACCTCCTCTCTCAAAATCTCCTGTCCCATACCCAACATGGTTTTTGTCCTGCACATAGTACCACAACAGCCCTACTGTCATTTACAAACTTAGTTAACCATCACAGAAACAACTCCCAATTTGTATCAGCCATATTTCTTGACCTGTCAAAGGCCTTTGACATGGTCAACCACAGTAAACTCATTACAGTCCTTTCCTCCCACAACCTCAGTTATACTGCTATCACTTGGTTTCAAAGCTACCCAACAAACTGTCAACAAGCCACCCATTGGCAATAATCCCTCTCACCCCCGCCTCCCAGTCACTTTAGGGGCTCCACAAGGCTCCATCCTTGGACACCTTCTATTCTCTGTCTTTACCAATCAGCTTCACTCCACCACTCCCGATGCCAGCGTGATTCAATACACTGATGACTCCACTTTGATCTGCTCTGCCTCTTCCCTCAAAGAACTTCAAGCCATTACTTGACTCCTTTTTATCTGTAGAAATCTGGCTAACCAACTCCCAGCTTATACTAAATCCCAATAAAACCAACTTTCTGCTCTTCTACCACTCTAGAATCACTTCTCCTGCAACCTTCCTCATCTTCTCTAAAAACAAAACCATTGTCACCCCAACTACCCATATCAAACTGCTTGGGGTTACAATAGACAACACCATGAAATTCAATCTCACCAAACCATCCAAAAAGTTCACAAAAAACTTGGCCTCCTATATAGAAATAAACAATTTCTAACAAATAGTACAATAACTACAATTGCCAGCACACACCTACTATCAGCACTCCTTTATGCATCCCCAGTCCTAACAAACCTCCGTAAAACAGACCTTGCAAAACTTGAAGCTTGCTACAATAAAATCTCCAAATTTGCCACCAACAGTTCTTACAAGTCATATCATTGTTTAGCTGTAAAACAGCTCAATTGGCTTGAACTCCCTCAACTCCTACACTTCAATCAACTAATCTTAGCTTATAAAATTATTCCCCACCCTGAAAACACCTCAGCCCTCAAAGACATCATTCTACCCTACTCTGCTTTGAGATCTCTTTGCTCTAACAACAAACTCCTCCTGCAATTCACTAAAGTTAAAAACCAGCAGACAAATCCCTTTTCTCCAACTATACTTCCAAGCTTTGGAACCACCTACCAAACTCACTAGTGACTACTCCCTCAACAAAAACACTTTAAAAAGCTCCTAAAAAACACCTTGCAAATTCCTGGCTCTGTTCTTGTACATCCCAGGATAGTCCACTCCCATGTCTCACTCTGATCTTTAACTCTCCTTCTAACCCTCCTTGATGAACTATATAGGAACACTTCTATTACCCCTTAAGTGACTGTTCACAAATCATTGTAAATAGTTAGAAGTATTACCATTAATGTCAAACAATGTTTCTTTAATTCTAAATATCATCACTGTTGAATTATCAGTACTAGGAAAGTACTTACAAATTCTCTCAATATGTCATATGTACAATTGTATTTATAATTTTCAACTGTTTAGTGATATGATGTACTCTACTATGTTCTTTATTACATAGAGCTTTTCTCCCCAGGCCTCCACTGAAAAGGGATGCATGTCCAGCTGGACTTGCCCAGTAAACAAATGTAAAATAAATAAAATAAATAAATAAATAAAATGCTGTACCTGGAACCTGCTAAATTGCATTTTTGTTATGCAAGCATGGCTCATGTGTAACTGTCAGTTGTGATTAATACTCACTGTTTTTTTTTTTTTTGACAGTTGAATTTACAACCACAATTATTTTTTATATGCCAAGCATCCTGGACTTTTAGCATATTGCTTATGAATGAACAATCTCCACACTTTTTTTTGTATATGCTATATAGTGCTTTGGAAGAAGCAGAACTTGCATCTGTACTCAGCTGAAATAACTATTTGTGTTGGTTTGCTTCCTGTAGCCCTGTCTTTGTGTGTAATATTTCTATTATTGCACCACACATTGACAGCCATTGTAAGACATTATCTCCTAGAATGTTGCAAGACGCCCAATAAGCATCAAAGGCCTAGAGTTCAAAATTTTATGAGTTTTATGAGATCCTTGTATGTACACCTGACTGCCACAGTACCTATTTTGTGTAAGTGATACTCATTTTTCTGTACACAAACTAAAATATCTTGTATTTATAACCTTGTTCAGATTTTCATTGAATCAAGGAACTAATGAGTGCAGTAAGTTTATGCTGTATCTCTTCAAGACGTGAGCAATGTATTTGCTAATGTCTCCTATGAATATGCTGCAGACAGTCAAGCTCCAAGATTGATTCCAGCAACGACTTAAAGCTGTCCATATCAGTCAGGATTCCGTGCAATAGTACATTCTGTCATCCACTCAGAAAAGATTATGCTTACAATTCCTTAATGTTGGGGAGAGTGCAGTCAGTCATTTTATCCTGTTGTACAACTGATTGCTAAAAATATACATTTTGTTTAAACACACTTGTGAAAAATACCTATGCCTTTGCAAGGGCTTGCCTGTGTTCTTTGGATGTACTATGATAATCACATCTTGTTCCCATCTGACTACACTGCCAATGGTTTGAAGATTGAAACATACTCCTTTGTGGTTTTAAATTCAAAATAGAAAACAGAGGGTCTGGAGTCCATTATCCATAAGTATCATATAAGACATAGCTTATAATTGCCTGGATCTCAATGTCCTATTTGGATACTGGACACCATTAACTTGGCTAGGCTTAGAGAGGCCCCCTGGGTCGTTAGCCTAGTAACAATCTATTAATAAATCAAAATTAAACAGACATTAACATCTTCATTACATCTCCTATGTCAATTTATTGTCAAATATCCCATGAAACATTTAAGGATGCCAGAATTTTTTATACAATTGCATCTGACATGCCAAAATAACTGTTTTCCATTTTCATATGGCTATCATATGTAAAGATCTCATAAATGATACTGAAATAGTCAAATGGTATTAGAAAGACAAACATGTAATTATAGTTTCTTCCGATAGTAACTGTCACTTTTCTTATGTATATTAAGAAGACATTGAGCTTGGGTGTTTGTTTAAGCAGTTTATTGTATACAAATACATCAGGATGGATGGAAGGAACACTAAACTTAAATTAACTATCTAACTGACTAACTACATACATGCATGCTCTCACTCTGGCTGCTTACTCAAAATGTCACTCTTGCTTGCATATGCTCAGTACTTATATACACATGCTAGCTCACTGGAAAGCTTCTTAAAGGTATATTACACACACTGATCTACATACTCCCTCTTTACTGAGCTGTCTAATATAAACAATGACATTTCAATAGGCATGCAATTTACACAGACACTAATAAATAAAACAACAATCATGTCCAGGTTGCTGTGCATCTGGAACTAGGTTTCCAGATGCAACCTGATCTTGTGACATAATAGTTATGACTCGGTTTAGCAACAGGGACAGTCACTGGAGAATGCTCTGCTTGAGGACTCTCAGGGATTTTTTTAAGAACAGGGATTGCTGACAGAATGTCCTCTGGAACAGGAACATTGAACAAGTCACTCTGAGAACTAGAGTCTTTGTCACAGGCAAGATGCTGTAACACTGGTTCGGATACTGGTAACAAATGCTTCCAATTTCTTCTGAATTCTATTCCTTGTGATTCCAAAATGTATAATCTTGGGTCTTGACACAAACTTTTCACAAATCCGATGTGATCAAAACCTTTTGACATCTGCATCCCCACTGTCTCCCCTTTTTGTAAAGAATGGAGTGGTTTTCTGGTTTTATCATAGCAAGACTTCTGGGATCAAAACTTTTTCAACAGTTGAGCTTTTACTGCTTTGTTGTTTTTAGCACTTGGAACCAATAAATTACTGCTGATTGGTAATGTGGTTCTGGTTTGTCTCAACATAAGTCTCTGGGTAGGTAACCAAGATGTTTATCATGAGGAATGTTTCTGAGATTTAACAAGTTTAGAAAAACATAGGTGTTGTCACGTCTGGATTTCTGTAACAGCTGTTTTGCCCTTTGAGCTGCATGTTCAGCCAAGCCGCTTAACCGAGGGCATTCAGGACTACTTGTAATATGAACAAAGTCCCACTCTTCCACAAATTTCTTGAACTGGTGACTTGTAAACTGTGCACCATTGTCAGAAATAACTCTGTGCGGACTACCATGGACAGAAAATGTCACTGCAACTTAGTAATGACAATACTGGAAGTTAGGCTGGGAAGTAAGTCAGTCTTGAACCAATGTGAATAAGAGTCTACTAACACCAAATAATGTTGACCGTTCTACTCAAAGATCTCTGTGGCTACCATCGACCAAGGTAGTTCAGGAATCTGGCTTAACTGAAGTGGTTCTTTCTATTAATGCGGCTTTATACTATTATATACTGAACAAGATGAAAGTACTTTTTCAATATCTTTTGACATAGAAGGCCAAAATACTACACCTCTCGCCCTTCTTTTGGTAAAATCAGTTCCTGGGTGGCCACGAAGCAAGATCTTAATGTACTCTTGTTGCAAGGATTTTGGAACAATTACTTTTTAGGACCTTTCATGATGATACCATTGTCTGACAAAATATCATCTCTGTATGGAAAATAAGGCTGTACTTCTACTGGCAAACAAGATTGCTTTAAATGCTATCCTTGACTGATAAAGAGGTTTAGCTTCTGGAGAACTGGATCTGAAGCTGTGTAAGTTCTGAGCTCATCAAAATGTGTGGAAGAAATATTTCTCACTTTCATGACCTCAAAATCAAGTTGCTCATTGTTATGCTGTTCTGTGGATTTTCTGGGTGATCTGGATAAGGTAAAGATAAAGAAGTTTGCCTTTTGTGTAAACAAAACTGAAACTGTACTTTTGCAATTTGAGCATCATACATTGCAATCTAACTGGAGCTGCATGCATAGGCTTCCTCACAATAGTAACTAGAGGTCGGTTGTCAGTTATGATCTGGATAGGTCAACCATAAATATAATCATGGAACTTTGAACATGCAAACACAATTGCCAAAACCTCTTTCTCAATCTGGGCATATTGCATCTCAGTCTGGGTAAGAGTTATTAATGCATAGGCTACTGGTTTACCCTCTTGAAGAATGACTGCACCTAGACCAAACTTAGAATCATCACAGGAAAGAGTAACTGATTTGTGAACATCATAGTAACTGAGAGTTGGCAGGTTAGCAATCTTCTGTTTTAGGACATCAAATACTCTTTGGTGCTGTTCCGACCATGACTAAATTACATCTTTGCATGTCAGCTCTCTTAATGGTACTGAAAGTTAGCTTAAGTCTGGAACAAACTTGCCTAGATAGTTGACCATGCCAAGAAAACATTATAGGGCTTGGACATTATCTGGAACTGGCATCTCAAGAATTGCTGTTTTCTTGGAAGGATCTGATCATAAGCCAGAAATGGTAAACAAATGACCAACATATATAACTTCTCATAGCCTGACTTTGCACTTCTGAGGATTCAGCTTAAGATTCACCTCACATGCTCTTTCCAGAAATTTCTTGAGATTTCTATGATGTTCAACTTCACCATTGCCTCCTACTAGAATATCATCTACTATAATAGCTCAGGGATAGCCTGAAAAAAATTGCTCCATCGCATGCTGAAAGACTTCACTGGCTGAATTTATTCCAAATGGCATTTTCAGAAAACTGTATCTTCAAAATGGTGTACCAAATGTTGTTAAAAATGAAGATTTACACTCAAACAAAATTTACCAAAATGAACTCTTTGCATCTAAGACAGAAAAAACTGTGGTATTTGGCATGAGGGCAGCAACCTCTTTGACTGTGCACATTGGATGATGAGGCCTTTTTAATGCTTTGTTTAGCTCTCTTATATCAATATATATTCTGATATCATCCAAGCTTTTGTTATGAGCTACTACCATGGAGGATAGCCATTCAGTAGGTTCTTCTACTGGACAAATTACTACTAGCTGCACCATTCTGTCTAGCTCGACTTTGACTCTACTCTGCATAGCAACTGGAACTTTCTGTGCAGGTCTGATAACTGGGCTGACCTCGGAGTCTAACTTCATAGAATACAAAACTGGTAGTTTGCCTACTTTGTCTGCAAAAATATCAGCATACTCAGAAAAAATAGTTTGGGTGAAATTTGAGCTGTTGTCATTCAGGCTTACATGGTGGACTTCTATATTGAATGAAAGTAGTCCCATTTTCAAACTATCTCTGAGGCCTAATAATGACTGTACATGTCTCTTGACTATGAAAAACTGGAACTCATAGCTGTTCCCAGCAGAATAACATGAAAGCACTACTGAGCCTTCGGTTTGACTTTCTTCATCACCATAAGCAACAAGCGTTGCACACTTTGTCAAATCAAGATGTTCTGTAGCTTTTAATCTAGCAAATGCTTCTGCTGACTAAATTGCACGTTGAGCCAATATCTACTTTGAGCTCTATGGGACTCCCATCAATCCCAACAGTACAAAAGATTTCATTCTTTACCCACAAATCTAATGCATTAACTCTTTCACCAAGCACAGACACATCATCAACATAAAAAGTAGGGTTGCAGGTTTCTAATTGATAGATTTGCATCTCGGAATGCCCTCTTTTAATAAAAGAATCTGCCTTATTTGATTTATGAAACAATTTGAAATGATTTTGCTTATTGCAAGAATGACACTGCTGACCAAAAGCTAAGCACTTTTCTCTTTTGGATTCATGATTACCATCACAATTATGAAGCTGAGTGGGGGCACATGTTTTGACTATGCTGATCACCCTTATGTGTCATTGAGTATGACCTGGAATTTGCTGGAAAGACTCGGGGTTTCCCAGGGACTGTTACAGGACCTGCAGTGGCTGCCATGTGCTTTGCCTGTTTCTTTTAACCATGTGCTGCATACTATCAACATGAGCTTTGTCACTGTGTCTTCCACAGCTATTCTAATTTGTAAACACACTCGTGTGCTTTTCTGAAGCTCGTATATCTGACAAATCTCAATGGCCTTACTCAAAGTTAAATCACTGTCTTGAAGCAAAATCTTTTTCAATGTGTCATTATTAATACCACACACACGCCTGTCCTTTATCAACTCATCTCTCAAATCACCAGATCTATACATTTTAGCCTTATTTCTCAAGTCAATTATATATGCTGCAAAAGTTTCACCAGGCTTTTGACCCTTTGTGTAAAATAAGTACCTTTCCATTATAATATTCATTCAGGGATTACACATTTCTGTAAATTTACATTTTAAGAACTCTGGGTCTTCCCTTGTTTCAGCCGGTACCACTATATAGTGGTCTTGCCTCTCTCTTGCAAACACAGCAGGTGCGTACACAAATGAACACTCTCTTTCAGTGGCTTCTGAACAAGCTAAATTAAGCAGAAGAAATGCTTTTGTGCATGCATCTTTTTTCAGAAAAAGCAGCCTGTATGAAAATATCATATTCCTCCTCAAATACTCCAATTTTCTGCAATATTGTTATCAAACACAAGTGGTGCAGGTCTATGAAATCCTTCTGCAATGCCCAGAGATTATAGTAAAACACAATGCAAAATGGCCCTTGTATGAACATTCATACACACTAGGTACTTGTAATAATATTCAAATGCACAATAAACTCTTCAAAATACTGTACGCTGTGAAATATGCTTTGAAACAACTGGGCTCTGTGAAATATTCTTTGAAATGACTGTACTTTGCGAAATACTGCACTGTAATACTGCACACACTTGCAAACACTTTGCACACCTCAGATACTTTGAATAGCTTTAGTTAATATGAAAAAGTAGCACAAAGCAAAAGATATGGTCACTTTCCTTTTTTTGCCCATTTTATGCAATTCAGATATTGTTTCACATTATTTTGAATATTTTTATCAATATGTCGCAGTTTCAGAAATTTTGTTTAATAATAATTTCATTTTGAATGTTTTGAGTGCTTCATTATATATTTGTAGCAAAACAAAATCATTTAAATGAATTTTAGTACCTGGATTTATTTCTGACATGTTTTGCAAGTCGTTTGAACAGTACGGATGATCCACTCCTTTATATTCCTCCACTTCACACTAGATGCCTCATGGCTGTAACTCTGAATCCCATTCTGACACCATGTCACTTGTCTTATGTGCATTAAGAAGACATTGAGGTGTGGGTGTTCATTTAATTAGTTTATTGTATGCAAATACATCAGGATGGATGGCAGGAACATTTAATTTAAATGAACTATCTAACTGACTGACTACATACTTGCATGCTGTCACTCTGGCTGCTCACTCAAAATGGCTCTCTTGCTTGCATGTGCTCAGTACTTACATGCATGTGCTAGCTCACTGTAAAGTTTCTTAAAGGTATATCACACACACTGATCTAAAGTAACTATCTGTTAAAAAATAATTTCTAAAATGTTACCAAGGAGTTGCAGAGAAGTTACACATTATACTCAAATGGAAATTGTGAATGCAAAACCCATGAATTGAGATGGGCTGTTTCCCAAGAACAAAGAGCATGACAAACTTCTACATGAATGTTTACGTTTCCTGACTAATACTCAGAAAAAAATGCAAGCATTTTTATCAAAATGTTAAAATCATCCAGTGTATGTCAAAATGAATGGCTAGTGATATTGATAGAAACTATTTCAGATTTCTAGATATAGAGCTTATAACACACATATCTGTCAGTATTGTGATTTTTGTATTAGGTGGAATTTTCTCATTGTTTGACATACTAACATCTATACCTGATAATGATCCGCTATCAACAGTTAATAATCAATGGGTGTATTGCAGAAGAGTACCTTTAGTATATCTTCAAGCAAATGACATGGTAGAAAGGATTATGGCTAACAGAGGAAAAGCTATAAAGGCGACAATGTTGAAAGTGTGCTAAAGAAACAATAAATGTTTGTCTTGTTGAGAAGACACAGACATACAATACATCACACAAAAGTGGCAACACCAGCTAGCCAAATGTTCAAATCTCAACTCAGAACTAAAGTTCCTCTTGTTAAGGAGCAAAGAAACATGCTAGAATATATGACCCAAGATTTTAAACAAAACAGTAATGTAAATAAGTGTGCAGACTCCAGAATATAGGCAAGATGATTTAAAACTGATGTGTTTTCCCAAAACAGCAAAACAAATAAGCAATAGACAGTTACAGTTTTGGCATTCCTAAGACATACTGTACTTTAATATATTTGTCTTTTCATTTGTGTGTTTGTTTCCATTTGTTTACTGGGACACAGCAATGGTCCAAAAGGGCAAATTTCAGGCATATCCCAGAAGAAACATAGAAATATAAATCCATAAATTTCCAGATAGACACATTTACAGTGATTGAGTGAGTATCACAATGTGTATCAAACAATGTGAACAAACACAGAAGATGTAGGTTTAAAATCAAGAAAGATAAGAGGGAATGAAGATTGTGAAAAGGAAGGAAAAAAGTGAGAGAAGCAAAAGAGTTTATCCTTAAAATTCATATCATACATTCTTATATCGTGTGACGGTCAGCTAACTTGTTGTCTGACAGAACCCATGTGGCTGGAGTAGCAGGTGTCACTTTGAAAGCAAATAAGCTACCAGTGGTATACCATATGGATTAGTTTTGGGGCCTCTGTTATTTGGCATATATTTTTCAGGCCTTCAGGCTAGCACTATGGTTAACTAAGTTTGCAGATGACTGCAAATTGGATGTTATTTGATCTTTAATTGACTCCCAGTTGTGCTAACATGGCTTAGACCATGATAACAATTGGCACAAGGGCACAGTTCTCAAATTAAATGTAAAAATGTGGCGTAGTTCATTTTGGTAAACAAAACAGTTTCACTTACTGTAGAGGAAATGCACCACTCTAATCAGACATAGTTATCTGGGATTTGGGTACTGTATTTCCAAACACATTTCCATTAGATCCAAAGAACTCTTACTTGTCCATTACTCATATCTTACTGGATCCATTTTTGAATATAATGCACCTTTTGGCATGCATTTATTTAACTCATTCCCTCCAGTACCATGAGTGTGTGCCTTTAACTCCCAGTGGGTGTGGCTTGAGCCTTTAAAAAATAAAGTTCTCACCCTACAGTTCTAATAAATACTCATTGACAGAGGTCAACTATCAATACAATTGTTTTTGTCATCATCTATGCTTCAAGATAAAATAGTCTGACACCTTGTATGTAGCATGGTTGTGGTATTATCAATGCAAATATGAACAAGTAATATTTGATGCCTAGAGGAGCAGTAGGAGGTAACTGCAGAAATGCCTGGAGGAGTACTCGACTGCAATTAGTTAAACACATCACACAACTTGAAGAGACCTCAGAGATTTATAACTACAAAGATCAGTGGCCTAAAAAGTCTTAATTATCAAGAGAGACTTTCAGCCCTTTCTCTGTTCTCAGTCTGTCACAGACTTCTTCATGGAGATCTATGTTTAGCCTTTCATGTCAACAAAGCCAACCAAATTTGATCCCTTATTTCTTCACAGAACTAAAGGTACATCAAATACTTGGTTAAAGGAACTAAATCTTCATCAGCAGATAAGATGTGTTGGTGTGATGAATAGGTTCATATCCCAATGTATCCCTCACCTATGGAACAAACTACATGTCAATCAGAGTAGCACCCTTGCCACCTTCAAGGTAAACCTCAATAACTGGAAGGACAGCCTCAAATTCTCTCCCAGTCTATTATGTCTTGCATAATTTGAGGTTAGGGGAAACTTTGAATAGGGATTTTTATGCTAGGCTTGATATGGTCTGCAGACTACTTTTATGAACTAATCCGAGGAACAGTCTATAATAGAAAGTTAAATGAGGATGAGTTAAAGAATCATAAGTTAAATATTCTGATATGAAGTCAACCCATACCTCTCAAAATGTACAGATTTTTGCCTCAGATTTTTAGTCTGTTTGTCATACAATTATGGTTTTCTGGCAAATCACTGGCAAAACATTGAAAACAGAAAAATAATAACAGACATTTGAGTTTTAGACTTCATACCCTTCAGAAAATTCATGCTAATGCAAAACCTGTTATTTTATCAACTAACTTTGTAATAGCAATATTTAAAAAGTGTCCCTATTTTTGGGCCTTTGTTCCCACATTATTTATGGTTTTGTCTAGATTTCTTGGTCTAAGAAGTTTGAGAGGTATGAGTCAAGCATTTACATCATTCTAGTTTAGCTGTTCATATAACTGAGAACAGATTTTGGTGTACGACATTAAAATGTTAAATTAAGCGGGTAGCATACCTTTCAACTGTCAATGATTTTCAGGGACGTCCCTGATTTTGATTCAAATTTTAGCTCTGTCCCTCTTAATCCCTCCTAAAACTAGTGACTTTTGGAGGAAAGGTGGTGAATTACACTTAATGAATAATGACAATAATTAAGAGTTATAGACTTCTTTTACTTCAGAAAACGTGTATTAATTCATATGATCTGATTCTGTAAATGTTTCAAGTTAATAGCACTAATATTTTAAAAGTGTCCCTGATTGTCCCTGATTTTTTTCTTGACTTGTCCCTGATTCTGTTGAAATTTGTCCCCAATTGGTTGAGAGGTCTGGCGGGTAGCTATTCATATAGTCATAGTCTGAGAGAAGGAAAGCTGTGTTAATTAAACTGATAATAGTGTGTAATACTGGATCAGTCTACATTTGACACCTAAAATCTTAGGACATGGTCTTCATTGTAAGTTTGGTTGTTAAGGGGAGATTTATAAAACTTTAAATAACTGAGAGCAAGAGAACAGCTCTTTATTTATGTGGCAGCCATATTGCCTGTAAGACTGTTAGGTACTGGTGTTTACACTGTGAAGAGAGGGTTATGAAACACTGTATTTTTTCCGAAATGATTTGTAGTCTTTAGTGTTTTGTTGGAAGTGGCTGCTGCAAGGAGAATGTCATTTTATTTTATTTTGTTTAACATTTATTTACCGGGAAAGTCTGACTTGGAACTAAGCCAATTTTCAGAGGAAGCCTGGGGAGAAACGTACTAGAAATATGTTTTTGTAACATGGGAGGAAACTGGAGCACATGGAGGAAACCCACACAAATGCAGGGAGACATGCAGACTCCACACAGAAGGCACCACAGCATCGAACTGGAGAACCTCTTGCTGTAAGGCAACAATGCTACTGCTGCACCACTGCACCGTCCAATAATCATGATGACAAACTAGAACTCCTTTATACTGCTTGTTGATCTTGCTGATAAGCATTTGAAATTCTTCTTTCCCAGAAATGTATATAGATAATTTAGCTCCATCCTATGTAAGGTTATAAGTTCAGGGATTAGTTCAACTTGATGCCTTGGCATTTAAAAGAAGTGGTTGTTTCAAATGGATAATTGCAACTATTACAATTTTTCAAATGCTTGGCACTTTAATGATTTTCATTCTGGAATCAAACATCATGGCTTTTGTTTTTGAAGCTTTTAAGAGTAGTTTATTGTTGTCAATCCAACTGATAAATATGTTGAGGTATTTCATCAGCAGTCATTGAGAAGTTTGTTATTGAAGATGAAAAACAGAAGGTGTAAGTATAGAACTTTTTTGGGACACACTTCAATAGGGAGGTTGGAGATTAATGAGCTAATCTTAACTGAGAAAAGTCTGTTTTAGTGAAAGTTTTAAACCCAGCTGCAGGCACCTGGTCTGATACAAAATATGTGCATGGTAAACTTGTACAAAAGCTTTTGTTAGTTCTATAAACGCTGCATTTGTGAGATTAGCTTGGTTAAGCAGTATCTCATTAGTCAGTGCCCAGATGAAATTACTGTGCTTTAACCTATCCAAAATATATGTTCATTCATGGATATAAGATTGCACTATATGATGTACTAAGAGAGTTGGATGCAAATAATCTTTCCTAACATCTTTTCTAGGGCAGGTAGAACTAAAATTGAGTGAAAGAGAGGCATGCTGGATGGCTTGGGTTGTTTGCTAAAGGTACTGCCTTCCAAATATTCAGTACAATCTCTGATGATTCTTTTGCAATAGCTCACTAGAGTAGTATATTAACTGAACCTGTGGGACTGTCAGTAGGTATTTGTCTGAGTTGCAGGTCTGTGTCTTTGGATTTAACCTTTTATGTAGAAGAGTGGAGTGTAACAGGGAGAAGGATGACAGTACGGCAGTAAGAAATATCCTGATGGGAGACGTGGTTAATTACTAAATTCCTTTAGGACATCAGAAGTGGTAATTTAACCTTGTGTACATTGAATGATGTCAGACAGTGTGTTACTGGGAGCAAGTTTATGGCCTGTCAAGAGACTGACTTCATTGCAAAATCATTAGGGCTTGCTTAATAGTAGTTGATGCTATGTTGCAAGGTGATGTAATGTATGCCTTTTTTTTTGGTTTGTCTGCAGAGGTTACATAGCATGGTGATGTGATTTGAGTGCCTAGGCTTGGGTTTTGTTTTCAGCTGTACCATGCTTCATTTCTATGTCTAAGAAGGACTTTCAGTTCTTTTATAAACAATAGATTTTTGTTAGGATCTTTAAAGGTTCATTAGTTTCTGCAACTGAAGGTAAATATACATTAACTAGATATTATTCATTCCTGAAACCTTACCATGAAGAGGATTCATAGTTTGTCATTTCAGGGGTACTTTTCTAGCAGTGAAAATGTACACAATATAGAACTGAGGAGACAGTTTACATTCAATGGCACAACTACAGAAATCCATGTTACACTCCACTTGTGTATTTAAAAGACTGTATTTGTTGTAAACTGAATGAATTCACCTTACAGGGTGTTGAAAATAACTAGTAAAAGACAGCTACATATACATTTGAAAACATTTGTGCATAATAAGTATTCAGTTTTAATTGCATTGGTTTCACTTTAAAATTTTAACAACACTTGATACGTTCACAAAGTAACTGAGTTAAAGGATTAAACAGTCCAATGGATTCAGTTGACTAAAAATTTCACAAAAGTTATTGACACTGTATCCTGTAGCCTAAATCTTTGAAGGAAGTAGTCCAGCAGTGTGGGCCTGCAGCTGGTATTTGACAGAGGCATATCCCATATCTGAGCACTCCCATTCTCATGCCTCATCTGGCTTCTCTAACTTCAGGGAAATATGTTTCCTTCATGGACCAATACAAGGGTAACGTAACTTATCGGATGATGAGAAATGAACAATTGGTGATGCAGTTAATCAGGAAGGAAATTGCTTAAAAATATTTATTTGCATGCAAAAGTCCTCTTTAGTAATTGTTGCTTCTGGAAAATGTTCCACAAGAGAAGTTGAAACCTAGTTTGAAAAACTGCTTAGTATTTTTGAGACAATTTTTTCTACAGATTTGAATAGACATACAATTCTTTGGTGTATCATGTTAATTAACAGTGTTTCAAGAAATAAATAGCCTCACAAGTAACATTTTATTTGATACAAAAACCTACCCCTGATGATACTGCATCCTTACTGCATTAAGTATAGTTCGCTGTCATGTAATGGATGCTAACACTGAAGATAGACGTCGTTAAAGTAAAGCAATCTAATTCTGCAGATATAGCAGCTACTGTTTATTGTTTTGCAGAATATACAAGTTAAGATGATTGGGAACTCTTGAGCTTTATAGAACCACAGAAACTATAATGTTTTAAAACTGGATAGATATACTTGTTAACAACCTTATAGACACTTCATGGAGTGTGTAAATATGATGTCCTGATCTGTACACGGGACACTTACTATCTCTTCAGTATGGACTCCATACTATAATAAAACATAAAACAATGAAAAAGTGAAACAGTGCATACAAATTCTGCTTTGAATATGACAGTAACACAGAGCAGCATGGCAAGCAAGAGATAGTGGCTAGGTTCAAGTCTTATAAAATCCATAAGCAATAAATCAAGGAGGAAAATTCAAAGCAGCATCTGCCCTGTAAGCAGCTGGTGCTAAAGTACACCTTTGTTTTTAATTAGGTAAACCTATTAGGCATGACTGCCACTTTTCAGAGGCGCCCTTGAAGTAAAATCAGGATAAATGACTTGCTGAATATCACACAGTGGGCTAAATGATACTGAGGAAACAAAATCAATAAAACCCAGGAATACGGGATGAAGCTAATTTGCAGATCATTGCATTAACCCTCTGCTTTAGATGCTAGCAGTGCAGTTGTCATGCCAAATTTCAACTTTCCCTTACAAGTGATAAAGTCAAGTAATGTCTGACCTCTGCATTCAAAATATGCATTTTTTTCCTTGGGAAATATCTTTTGCAATAAAAGGTAACATGAAAACCTTCTACCCAACAGTAACGTGGTACATTAATATATATATTATTATAAATGACAACACAGGACAAAAAAGCAAACTATAGAAAAACAAGCAGGTAGGGAAAGTGGTAAACCAGACACATTTATTAGTATTAACTAATGCCTATATGTACCCAGGTTTAAATGAGTCATGTTCTTTAAAATGTTTGTTAAGATTAAAATCTTTAGAAAGACGTTAATTTTATAGCTCATATATTTTTATACCTATATTTTTATACCTATATTGTTATGTAATTGTTGGGTTTACATGTGTTTTTTGTACACATATTAGTAATATATATGTTTATATATAAATATATATATATATATATAAAATTTAATCATGCATGGGATATTTCATTAATTGTGGATTGATGATTTGATGATGTCACTTCTGGTGGCTTATTTAAACTAACAATGTTTTCACCCAATATTTTTTGCACTTTGAAACCATTACTAGCCTTAATTAGATCCAGAATTAAAGATACAAATTAATTTTTGCAGCTGATGGATGATATATTATTATCTGAGGATTGTTATATCTGTACACTTGATGTACAATCACTGTACACTAATATTCCACATCATGGAGGAATAGAAGCAGTTAAATAGTGGTTGTTACAATTTGGACAATATTCTGTTGAACACTGTTCTTTGTTGATAGATTTGATCAAAATTGTGCTGGAGAATAATGTTCTTTTTTGGATATGAATGTTATTTACAGGTAAATGGAACTGCAATGGGTACTAAATTTGCACCAATATATGCAGATCTTTTCATGGAGTACTTGGAATGTAGTTTGATTTATGAAGACAATGTCCCTTTTAAATCTGAATTGATAATGTGGCATCAATATCTCGATGATTGTTGGGCAATATTGTCTGGGTCCTCAGGTGAATGGAATACATTTGTAGATCATTTGAATTTCAATGTGTTTGACATAGTCTTTGTCGATAAAAAATAAAAAATGGTTATTGATTTTTTGGATGTGCATGTAGTTAAAAACAAGGGTGGTACTTTAAGTACAAGTCTTTATAGAAAACCATTTACTAAAAATTCATTATTGAGGGTGGATAGTTGCCATCCAAAACATGTTATATCCAATATACCAAATAATCAGTTTCGAAGACTTAGATGTATATGTAGTAATGAAGTTGAATTTAAGAAAGAGGTCAAACACATGGGAAATAGATATAAACAAAGAGGATATAATAAAAATACTATAGATTGGGAAATATTGAAGGTATCTAACATGAAAAGAAATTTAGTATCTGGATATGAACGTGATAGTGAGAACACAGAGAGGATAGTTCCTTTAAGGTTTATTACTACATTTGGAACTAATACCTATAAATTTCAAGGTATAATTAACAATTTCTGGCATATTTTAAAACAGAATCAGTTTTTTGGTAGTTATCTTACTGAATATTGTAAATCTGGGTATAGAAGAGGTAGAAATATAGGTGAATCACTTTCAGGGTATAAAAAAATGAAGTGTAATAAAATAAAACTGGGTACCACAAAAGGGTGTAATCCCTGTGGTAGATGCACATATTGTAAAATTATTCCTAAAACAAAATCTTTCACATCCATTAATACCTCAAAGGTTTTTGACATACAACATTTAATAACTTGTAGGACAGAATGGATAGTTTATATGGCAGTATGTCAATGTGGGGCCTTTTATGTGGGCCAAACATCAAGATCCTTTAAAAATAGAGTCGCACTACATATAAGTGACATTAAATGTCAGAGGGTACGAAGTGCCTTTTATAAACACAAAATGGATCATATTATGGCACATTTTATAGGGATCGATACAACATGTAATACTAATATGAGGGAAATTGAAAAACATTCAATACTGGATAAAAAGGAAAGGATGTGGATTTTGAATTTAGGGGCTTTGTATAAACCTGGCCTGAATGAGTTCCTCTAAATAGTGAGGTTTATGGGTATTTAAACTAAGAAAAATAATGATATAAAGAATGAAAAATGAGAATAAAAAGTTACTAGGGATAGTGATATAAATAGGTGTGTACATATGTATTTAGTGACATGTTACTTGTATTTTTCTGTATTTTTGTATTATGTATATATGGTGCTTTTTCAAATAATTTGGACATGTCTCTTTAAGGGGGACATACTTAATATGGTGATGAAGGCACTGGGTGTAATCCACTTATGACGCCTAGAGGGTGAAACCGGTTTGGAGTGTGCATTTTACTGTCTGTGAGCTATTAAAACTTTTGCTCCTTCTGCTCCTTTTGCCATGTTATTAATTTACTTTGGCTAACAGTGCAGTGCTGGATTTATTTTGTTTTATATATATATATATATATATATATATATATATATATATATATATATATATATATATATATATATATATATATATATATATAAAACCAAAACCAACATATATGCTCAACCTAATACTGTAGACAATATAGGAAAGCAGAAAATAAGACAATATTAACTTGCATAAATAAAAATCTCTGCAATGCGCTCACACGTTTTATGTTGCAGTTTATAATTAAATAACAAATAGTAAGGCTTTCAAGCTTAAGTTTCAGATGCAAATGAGCAAGAAAACACAAAAAAAATAGTTGTCCTTCTCTTTAATCAAACTCTGAGTGCCAAAAAAAGAACATATTTTCATCTTGATTTTCTTTTCTGTCAGTATTTGATTTTGCAGTTTTTTCTTCATTGTATTTTCTGTAAAGGTGCTTGTTTCCTCTGGTGTTTTGTTACAGCATTTTTGCATTGCATACTGTGCTTTGTTGAGACATGCCATTGAGTTAATTCTAGCTACAGTATTAAAAGCTGTGAATGCATTTTACTTCCTGGTTATCTGTATCGCCAGCTGTTCACACATCATTAACCAACAAGTTACATTATCCTTGTATTGTTCAGAAACCATCTCTGCACAGGTAACGCCTATTAATCACAAGGGTCAGAGTTCTCATACTTGAACACCAAACTATAGTTGCTACTTTGAAAAGAATAATAAATTCAGCTACATTTTCAAGCCTATCATTCAAGCATTCTTTAAAATGCCGTACCGGACTTGACTACTTATGAAAATCAAGGGAAGCAAAGTAATTAAATATACAGACTGATGCTGACAGTCAAAAATAAGCAATCACAGTACTGTTGTAAACTGACGAGAGAAGACAAACAGTAAAGGGTCCTCTCATCATGGGGATGTCCCTCTGTCCCTCTAAACTGACACCAGGAAAGCAAAGGCATTGACTGCAAAACAAATCATGCTACTCATGGCAGCTGTCTTTCAGGTCATTTTGGGGTATAACAAAGTAGAAAATAAAAACTACTTACCTTGATGCAAATACATTAGCAAATGCAGAAAAGCTCAAGATATGCTGGAGTTTACATGTTTTTATACTTTTTAAGTGCAGTGTTCTGTTAAGTCATTCCAGCTGTGAGCAACTTCAGCACTACCTGCACTCAGCTGTGAATTATTAATATTGCAAAATGACATCATGTAATATTTTTTATCTTTTCTAAATAATATAATTTTACAAACTTTATTGCCCATCCAGGGCTTCTCCACTGAAGGAATATCTAATGCTTGCACAGCAGAAGTTCAGCATGTATGTGCTGACACTTGCACAGTACTTAATGGCATTTGCTGACGCTTGCACAATACATAATTGTATGTGCTTACACTTGTATAGTACATAATGGTATGTGCTGATACTTGCACAGTACATAATTGTATGTGCTGACACTTGTACAGTACATAATGATATGTGCTGACACTTGCACAGTACATAATAGTTTATGCTTCCTTTTCTTTCACTTGCTGATTTTTCTGTTTAAACATTGTTGCTGTTGGAATGTATATAATACCTTTGGACAACAAATGAGGTTAACCAAAAGAATTTGGAACACAGCAAAACAGCAGTAAGTTAGACAAAAGAAACTAGACACACACCAACAAAACCCTAAAGCATTCTGGTGAACAATAAACAAGATATTAAACCTATCCCATAGCCACCTAACCCAAATTAAACATTACAGCACAATTCAACAACTGCTTCATTCAGACAGTTATCTCATTAAGACAGAAAGCTAATGATCACTCCATTTCTCAGATTCTCATATCTGACCCAAGTAGAAACTGTTTCAACCTTCCAGCTAATCCCCACTTCCGCAATAAAAAGTACCTCCTTATTTTAAATCCCCAAATCCAACCCCCATATAATATGCTCTCAGAATACTTAAAATGGCTGCAGAAACTCTGCCTTATCCAGTCTCAATTCATATAAACCAATCCGTCAAAGAAAACTATGTTCCAGACATCTGGAAAATCTTGTATCCTACCTCTGCATAAGGGAGGATAAATCTGTAGAACTGCAGAACTATTGCCATGTTTTTTTCTCATATCAAAAATTATAGAAAAAAAGCATCTATAAGCATCTCTGTAAACATCTGCTAGCCAAGACCTTATTATCCCCTTACCAACATGGTTTCTACCCCAATCACAGTACCACAACACCCTCACTCAGCTTCATCCATACAGTAAATTCCAAAATAAATGAATGCAAACTTGTTTTCTGTCTTTCTTCCTGGATCTCTCTAAAGCCTTCAGCAGTATCCCAGTCTAAACTAATTCACAAAAGATCTTGTCTTGCTCTCAGAGAATCACCCCGCATTTGGTTTGGTAGCTACCTATCTAACAGGGTGCAATCCATTGAATGGAAGGCTTCCTACTGTAGTTTATTACCTGTATCCATAGGTGTGTGACCAGGATCAATCCAAAGTCCCTTGTTGTTCAACATCTTTGTCAATAATTTACACAACACACCACCGAACATGCTTCTTTAGTCCAATACGCAGAGGCCTGTGCCATATACTGCTCAGCTGACTATATATCCTGCTGCAGCATCTCATTCAAGAATCTTTATCTTCTATAGAATCCTGGCTAGAAGACTTGTAACTGCTACTCAACTCTAGCAAAAGTAAATTAATTCTCTTGACCTAAAAAACCCTAGGTAATTGTATCCCCCTTCACAATTAAATAAACTTATAGCACCAAATTTGAACTGGTGCCTTTCATAAGTTACTTGGTGTAGGTGTAGGTCGCCAGCTAAAATTTCATAAACATATGCAAACATGGTAAAGAAATCATGAAAAGCTGGGCTCCCAGTAAGACCAAACCCTGTCTTACATATACAACCAGAAGAAAAACATAACATCTCTCTATTTTCTTCCAAGCATTCTTTATGCCTCTCCAATACTTATCAATTTTCATGCAGGTCAAGAACCGAGTTGGAACAATGCTGTAAAACTGCTAAATTTTGTACCCAAACTTTCATATGAGCCACTACCTCACTATCAAAAATTTCAGCTGGTAGGAGCTTCGCAACCACCTGTCACACACTCAACTACTGACCGCTTGCAGTCTTATTTATAAGCATTCAAACTACCCTGCTCTCTTGCAAAACATTCAACATTACTCTCAAGCCAGAATAGTATGGACAGCAGATAAACTCCTTATTGTCATAGTCAAAACTAATAATAGTGCAGTTGACTCTTTATACTATTTGTATATCTTCAAACTATTGACTTTTTAACTGTAAATATAAAACTATCACTAAGTATAAAATCATTTAGAATACAACTACAGTCCCACTTGGTGACCTCCTTGCCATGTTCTTCTCACACCCAGGATTAAAAAAAGAGGTGAAGTTGCTTTATTTTTAATTGTGACCGCACATCGTTTGAACTGAATGTTTTTAATTCATATACGCCAGTATTGCTTTTGGTAATGATTTTTACTTTTTTATTTTTCCTTGACTCATTCTATAATACACACGTAACTTTTTATAGGTCACATTTGCAGAGGTTTTCTTGCAACTACTGTTTTTCTATGCTGCATATTTTCTTTGAGTGCTGAAGCTGTTGGAGAATAAGTTACATTCATCTGGACAGCAGCAACACTTAAAGAGAAGAATGTGTAAGATAAAAAACACAGCTGCTGTCTTTCTGTTACAAAATTCTACTTTGTAAGTGTTGTTACTGCTCAAAAGGAAGTTGCATACATTTTGATGCATACAAGCAACTGAAAATGCTTGTACACTGTGCTTTGATGTCTAAGCCTAAAAATCACTGCATTTAAACTAAAATAGGACTTATGTCCAGCTATGATAATTTAGCCATGATTTTGCTATGATCAACAAAATAACACTTTAGGTATGCATATCACTGATCAATTTCTTTTATTTTTTCATAACTTTCTTCCCTGACTAGGAAATCAGCATTTGTAGAACGTGTGGTTTCTTCAGATATACAAGGACATAGAGTCAGTGTGGCTATTATACATGCCAAAGGAATTTATTTCAGACTAGCTAGGTTTGATCTGGATAACAAAGACCAAAGAATCAAATGCACAGGTCAAGAGAGAAATTCCTGTATAATTCCTTACCCTTGCATACACTATGGGTTTTATAACATGCAAAAATGCATAGTATTTGGCAACATACTTGTTCTGGCATTTTTGCTTTACTTTTGTTATTTTCACCTTGTAGGTGGTGCTAGGCATTTAAAGACACTCCCTGATGCTAACTACTATTTATTCCCACACCTGATTAAGCAGACACTTGTTAGTATGTTAAGTCATGGGTATGTAATTGTTTGCTACCAGCAACTTTGGGAAAGCTATGAAAGCTAAACTTACCTTTGCGTAGCATTTTTATATTACTTCTTAATGTTCCACACCTTGTCGATGAGGCTGTTTTTAAGAACACTCCCTGACATTAATTACTGATTGCTTCCTTCCCAAGTGAATGGTAACTTTGTTAGTGTGTTAAACCCTGGGCATATAACTGCTTGATGCTGGAGAATGTGGGAAGAGCTCTCAGAGGTAAACTTGCCATTTCCCTATCAGAAGGTTTAAACTCTATAGTGTGAGTCCTGATTCTATGGAAATGTAAGTGGGATTAAGCACAAGTAACAGTGAACTGCAAAAATCACCATTGCACATTTAAACCATTTGCCCCCAACTGCCCGTGTAGGGGACTACAACCCCACACCAACTCTGTTTAAATATACTAGCTCCAAGACTGCTGTACCTCGGAAAAAATAAAATTCTCTGAGATTCAGAAATGTCTGGAAGTATAAATTTCCTTGTAATTGCACTGAAGTTTTCACTTTTCCATGGATTATTCTTTAAGGCCTTGGAATTACAACAAGAACCCATCTTGCCTTTTCCAGACATTTTAGTTTTATTTATTTATGTATCTATGTATGTATGCATGTATTTATTTATTGTTATCATTTTTCACCTTGCTGGTACAGGTCAGATCTTCAGGCTGCTACCCAGAGCTAATTATAATTCATTTCTACCCCTAAGCACGTGGTCGCATTATAAGTACATGCTGAGTCTCCACTGTATTAACATCCTGAAACCAGTGACAGGGAAAGAGCTGTCAGAGCTAAACTTGCCCTTTACTTGCAGTTTTACTTTATTTTCATTGCTTTATACCAGATAGTTAGTGTTAAATTTTAAAAGACACTCCCTGGGAGTTAAGTACTATTTATTTTTACCTGTCACCAAATGGCCATTTTGTTAGTATATATTCATTCCTTGGTTTTTAACTGTTTGACACCAGATACTGTGGGAAAGCTGCCACCTCTAAATTTGCCTTTTCCTGGCATATTTGCTTTATTCTTATTTCTTTGCATATTGTTAATGGTACCAGGTTTTAAAATGCATTTCCTCTGGATTGACTGCTATTTATTTTCACCCCTGAGAAAACAGTTGTTAATATTAAAGCCAACTCATGAAGCATTCAGCATGAATACATTTAAATGTCTTCCATCAGTGTGTGACTATAATGAACAACTGTCTTCAACAGGGGACAGAGGGATCCTTTTATTTACCACCAATACAAGCATTTGAATATCTTAGCTCATTTATATTTTACAGACAATTGGTGCAACCTTTCTTTAAATTCTGACTATTATTTTCTATTACTGACTTTTAAGAGCCTTTAAAGGTAAATTGGTTTGAAATGACCAACTAATTTATCAGTATTTTTTGTTTGTTTCTATTGCACTTAGTAATCTGTTTACTGACTATATTAAATTTAAAATAATTATCATTTTAGCAGAGTTATACATTATCTGAGTTTGTATTTTGTCAATTTGCTTATAGTAGTAAACTTTGAATGCTCTCATCTGGGGCTATCTATTTCTATTTCTCTGCTGTTGATGTGAAATGCAAACGTGTTTGTAAAAGCATTCACCTTTGAATAAAACTTTTGTGGAAATCACATCTCCTACTAGAGTGTTTCTGTTTAGCAAGTATGTTTATAATCTCAGCAGTTGCCTTCTTAACCAGCAAATGTAATTCTCCTAAACTCAAGTTAGTCTTCTGGATTATTTAACTTTAAGATCACTTGTCAATTCTTTCTTTGTTAGCAAACCAGTATTTTGTCAAACAAAATTGCTTGTGGTTCCTAGCTGAGCTACAGGTGTGGTTTCTGGTATTATAAAATGCCCGTGGTCTGTTTTTATTTGCTAATTTTTCAACTGGTGGTGTATTATTTCACTGTTAACAATATTCTTATCATTTCACTCAGTTTTCCATTAGTGTCATTTTTCCTTTTTTTAAGTCTTTGGGGTATTAATTAATGGAACAGTGAACAAATTAATATGTTATTTATCTAGAAAATTTTTTCAGTTATTACTCTCACCACTAGCTATCGAGTAGGCTGTCAGAGATAGCATAACTTTACTGTAAATGGGTTTCCAAAATCAAATAGGTCACCATGGCAACCTGTCTCCACTGCCTTTCAGAGTCTTTCAATTTAACCAGTTGAGATTGTTGATATTATAGTTAATGCTTCCTGGCAATATTAGACTGGACCCTTCTGATCATCACTGCATGGAAGATTCCTTCAACAGTTTTGTCAGGCAATGTGGATCCTGCAATATGCATACTTCAGATATTTTACTTATTGTGTAAGCTTCTAAAACTAGCACAAAATATATATATATATAACTCATTAAATGGTATGAGGTTAATACAAACAGAAATATCTACAATTAAATATGTGTTCACGTTGATTTCAATCAATAGTTCTATTTACCAAGGAAACTCCTCATGACACTTCCATTTTTCCTGATCTTTCAGACAAGTTGCATCAGAATATTTATCCAATTCAATTGCAAGAGTCCAAAAGACACCAGTGTTAGTATTCTCTGTAGAGGAGAAGGATGAGCCCAAGCTTTCTTCTTGGTTAGCTTCAAATTTAAAAATTATGTCATCAGATTTTTTTTTCTGACAAGAGAATCAAATAAGTATATGTTTGTCTGTTTGTCTGTTTGTTTGTTTTTGTTTGTTTGTTTATGTATTAATGCATATTTGCATTCATATGAATGCATGCCGGTATTTATTTTGTTAACCAGATTGGTGAACTGATTCATGGACCCTTTACAGCTATATTATAAGCCGAACAGGTAGTTGCAGAATCTTGAGGCTATACAAAATCATTGTTCAGGTTTAAAAGCAAGTCAAGATGAACAGTATGTAAATAGTTACCAGTTTCCACAGTATGCATTATTTTCCAAATGAGAACTTAAAAGGCAATGTTTGCATGGGATAAAATAAGGCTTATCTGTATCCGTCTTCTTAAAAGTGATGATTTCACCTAGAAAATGAGTTAAGGCAATTTTGCCTAGCACATTATATACATTTGTTATAGTCTGTTATCATTCCCTGTAGGAAAATAATAACCCCAGGGGTGTAACAGAAAAGAATAACTCCAGGGGTGCCACACGCAGACCAGCACTAGGAGATCATTTTACACTAAACAATGTTGATAATGAAATCATCAATGATAAAGTAATATTGACTCAGTCCCCCCAGTATGAAGTGTTAGCGGGAAGAAAATGGTCACCGCTGAAAGTTTTGGCAATAAGTGTTTCGAACCTAGGAATACTCTGGAGTTTATTTCCTAGAATCAACAGAGTGTAAGTTACTATGACATGTCTGTTTGAATGCAAGCCAAAGAGCATCAAAGATGCATCTAACTGATGAACAATGATGAAATTAGATATCACCGCGTGGTTATGTTCACTGACATAAATGAAGAATTCATTTATATGGGATATGACTGAAGCTATGAAAATGTCAATTAATTTTGCATGAATAAATGTCATTAAATTATTTATAAGAGATCTGCCCGATCGCTTAAATATTTACTAGGGAAGGCCAGACTGGCTAATACCTGTAACAGTCATATATATTTCCTAAGCATCACATCTAGAACTTTGAGTAAAGTATTGTCAGGAAAGAAAAAAGAAGGCTATTACACCCCAGCCAAGGGAAGATTATTTAGGGGGATGGACCGAGGATATCAGTACTGTAACAATGATTTATTTGAACATCTGCTATTATGGCAAGTTAATTACTGAACTGTACTGCATTCTTCATTAGATTACCATTGTGGTCCTTACATGCAGAATGAATGCGAAAGCTCAAGAAGAAAGGCTAGATGGAGGAGGACCATAGTCCAGAATTCCCTGAAGAGCAGCTCTAGCAAAACCTGTTTTAGAAACAAGATCTAGTTTGTAATTTCAGGTAAAAGTATGACCAAGTAGCTCTTTCTAGAATAGCTCTAGAGTCTACACCTTTCATGAGAGCCCCAAATGTGGCAACTGTACTAGTCGAATGAGCTTTGATATTCTGAAGTAGATTTTTCATGGTAAGCATAGCAGATCTAAACAGAGAAGGTAAGCTGTCTAGAAATATTTTATTTAAATGCTAGCTGCCCCCTTTTACCCGCGTGGTGGTGCTGCGGTACCGGTTTCGCCTCACAGTAAGACGCTGTCCGGTTTGATTCTCAGATAGAGCGTCTTCTGCGTGGAGACATGCATGAATGGGCATACCATTGTTGAAGGTTGTGCGTCAGGCCTGGCAAGCCAGTACGTAAAAATCAACTGCCAGTCATTAGCAGACCGGAGTTCCGCTGTGGCGATCCCTAACCGGGAAAAGCCAAAAGACACAAACAAACAAACTAGCTGTCCCCTTTTCTTGTCATTATAAGACACACAAAGTTGATTAGATTTCCTAAAGATCTTAGTTTCATGTAGATAAAACCTCATTGGTCTGTGTACATCCAAGTAGATTACCAAGGACTAAGCAAGAGAATTGTTGCAGCATGACTACAGGTCAAGTAAGTAAAAAGTAATGTGCAAAAAATGGAATTACATTTAGCTTGGGGAATATACGCCTAACAGAAGTAAATATCTAAACTGGCCTGCATAGTTATTTCAAGTTACCTAAAATGTGCACTGTGACACTGTTTTGTAACTACTACAGGCATTGAAGGGGCTCTCATTTTTAAAAGAGGACAGCTGTAATTGAAATAGCCAAGAAGAAGGCTAAGTGAGATAATGCCAGCAGCAGTAGAAGCCATATGAACAGTTATAGGTGTAGCAGGACATAATGCTGTATCCCCAACTGAGTGCTCTTTTTGCTGGCCATCTCTCAGAAGACTTATACAGTTCAGGTAAATGTTTACTATCTAAACAAATGCCTGCAACATAGATCTGTACAGAATTTGCCAGTCAGGACTGATCTTGTAAAAACACATTGTAATGCTATGAGGGGCATCAGTCCAACAAGAAACAAATGTTCATCTAGCAATTGTAAGTGAGAGACATCAGTTCAACAAAAAACAAACGTTCATCTGTCAATTGTAAGGAACAGGATTTGTTGAGGTGTGCATCTCATATAGTCTCAAATACCTTGGCATTAACTTTGAACACAATCAAGCCTCTATGCTTCAAAATAATTTGCTAAAATCATGGTCTATTATATGCCAAGACCTACAAAGGTGGAAGCTATTGAACTTATCATTTCTTTCAAAAGTAGCTATTGTGAAAATGAATATTCTACCCAGACTTCTCTATCAATTTAGTGCGACAAATGTAATTATATCAAACAACCTCTTTTCACAGTTTGATAAAACCTTGGTCAAATTCCTCTGGTTTCCTAAGAATGTTAGGATTTCTTTTTCCAAATTAAGTCTACCCAAGGAGAAAGGTGGGGTGGGCCTTCCAAATTTTCATCTTTACTATCTGATTATTTGCTCTAATAAACTATGGTCCATTGCAAACATGAATAATAAAGCTCAAACTCACTACCCAGCGTGGTTAAAGATGTGGCACAGACATATTCTCTCTAATAAAATTAATGCTAAGGCTATTCTTTTTTTATCACTCACTTCTTTGAATAGCCTAAAACTATCCTCCCTATTGAAATTCCAAATAAAACTCTTTCAAAAGCTGATTAAGGACATTAATCTTCAACTTATTCTACCCCTTCTTCAACCACTACACCTCAATCCAAATCTTAAAATCAACAAGATGATAGTTCTTGCTGATTTCCCTCTCATTAAAGATCTTAAAGTATGGGATATTTTCAAACATAAATCCTTGTCTCTTGCTGAACTACGATTAACTCTCAAGGTTAATAACAAGTATACGGTTATTCTACGTCAACTTAGGGAACTTATTTCTTCACAAACCAACAATTTATTCCCTGATATGCAGCTAATTGATAAATTAAACCTAATCATTAATACAATTGCTAATAACAATAAAACAATATCTTTGTCATACAAATTATTACACCCATTACTTTACAAAGGAAACTATTTTCCAAATACTGGGACAATCAAAATCCTCCTATTACAGAGGATCAAAAATTACTAGCCATAAAAACTAGCATAGAACTATCCCCCTTCAAGAAATTCTTATACACTCAACTGATGTTGAATAATAATGCTTACTATACCCCTGTAAGAATTAACAAATTTAACTCTAATAGCTCTCCTTTATGTATATGCTGTCCTGGTGCGAGAGCTGACCTTCTACATATTATGTGGTACTGCAATAATTCTCATAAACTTTGGTGTTCTCTCAAAGTGCGTCTCAAAAAAATGGGCTACTATAACTCCACTCTCTCATGGGAAATGGTTATTCTAAACATTCCCCCTCCTGGCCTGCCTAAATTTCATCTTCATATCCTAATAATGCTTTGTTTCCTCATAAAACTTTACATCACCTATAATTGGTTAGATCGCACCAAATTATGCTGGCGGGGATTTAAAGATATGGCCATTAAATATATCTCTGCCCAGAAGTTCATCATAAATGGACCTAAGAAGAGAGCTTACTTCAGTAAACATTGGAAAAACCTGTTTGAAGTAATCCTATGTGACTAAGCTATGGTTAAACTACAATTTTTTTTCCTACATACTTTATCCTTCGTTTGAGGGGTTTCTCTCTCCTAATGCAAGCTATAAGTAGGGCTGCTAATATTTAGTCCTATAATTAGTGACACTGTTGCTGTTTCCTTTTTTTTAGTACTGGTAGCATTGTAAATACTGTTCAGTTTGGGTTTTTGCTGTTAGTTTGTATACTATGCATACTGCAAGATGTTGTACCTTTCTCCTATGTTCATTATAAACATGCTCTTTTGTTCCTTTTTCCTTCTAACATTGTTGCAAGCCATCATGTGTGTAATATTTGTGTATTTTTCATTGCTTGTACCTTCATAAGTATGCATGGTTTTTATTATAAAAATAAAAATTATTTTGGAAAAAAAAAAAAAAAAAAAAAAGGATTTGTTGAGGTATGTGCATTTTAAATGTGGAGGATTTTTGGGGAGCACAGCATATGAAAAGAAGAATTTAGTGGGTACAGACTAAGACAGAGATGGGGCATGGATGACAGAAATGTGCAAATGCTGAAAAGGGCAGATTGTTAGCAAATCAAGTCTGTAAGAGAACAGTATGAAGTACAGACAGGAAATTATTTGAATCAACCTAGTTATTTATTTGCTTCCATATTTGTTTCCATATTTAAACTGTGGTGCACGCAGTGAACAGTCATCCTGAAGATGAAGTAATTGTGCTGGTTATATTACAATTCACAAATTATTATAACAAACTTAATGCATCACTCTAAATGGGCAGAAGGAGCTAGAATGGTTAACTGGGCTAACAGCTGTGCTAGTAGGAGCAAAAATCTTAAAAATGCATGAATCAAGCAGCCTTTATTTGCAACCAATGGCTATTTCTTTATGGGAAAAAAAAAACTTAAGGTACATAATACAGCAATATGTATAAGAACTGAAATCAAACATTGCTGAGCACAGCTGTTAGCTAGAAAAAGTAAAATCAGGCCACTTTGACTATGGTGGCTAACAATCCAAAGGCTGTGCCCAGATAGTTTCATCCTCACCATTAACGCTTAATAAAGTAAGCACCATACAGTGAAAACATAGATTATCATAAGACAAGGAAAATGTCAGTAGCAACTTGAGTAAAACAGTAACAACTCAAAGCATATCAAGTAAAATCAAATGTAAAATAAAGTCAAACAGAAAACCATGAAGTTTTCCTAGTTTATTGTTCTATTTTGAAATTCTAATCTGTAAAGTGTTTCCCCTAATAAGAGCTGAACATATCAGTTTATATAAACTGTATCAGTCACAGATGTCAAGAGTTCAGTGTTTTGTTTTTCAAATTAAAGTGATATGATATGATATATGTTGAAATAAAGATGAAAAAAATCATTTTTCATTAAGACCATATGGACACATTTCAAAAGTAATCTTCTGAACAGTATTAGAAATAAACCCAGTACTGGGTGAAGGGACAGCAGAGTCTATCCATTCATCCACAACTAAACACAGCACCACCCTTTCTGATGCAGAAGCCTTAAAACTGAAACACTAAAGGGGAAAGATACATATGGCAAAGCTCTCGGCTTAATAATTTTTCAAAAAAAAAGGAATCACGGTTCTTTTCTTTCAGGTGATCTTTTTTTTCCTAATAGTTGTTCTTAAAGGTGCACAATTTCACAAATGAATGTTATACAACACAAGATACTGTATCCTTTAAACATGTACAGAAATATGTTTGTTCAAACAACCTAGTAAAGGTACTGTATGTACATAAAAGTATGCAACATGAAGTTATTAAACAAAAACAAAATTTAAACCTTGAAGCAAGTTTATGAATCTGGTAGATTATAAATATGGGAATAAAAACACATTATCTTTGATCAAGCAGTAGTAAAGAGTGAATGAAATTAAAGAGGAAAATAGACAATCCATACACACATGCAATCAAACCTATTTGTTGGCTTTATTAATGACACTATTAGAAACAAGCTGTGAGGGAGTGCAGGCACACTAGGGCATCTAAGTTCCATATTAGGATTTTACACCCAAACAGCATATGTGTTTCTCTGACTCTATGTATGTTTACTTAAATATAACACTTAACACTAAATACAATTTGAGGAGGTATTTAAACACTTTGAAAATTTGAATTTTATATTTTAAAAGTCCAAATAGTTTGAAGATAATCACTAAAACTAATACTTCCTGTAGGGAGCTAAAAGCTAACCTTCTGAAAACTAAAGTATTTCATTAATTTGCAAAACAGCTTGTCTGGTTTATTTACTAACACGGAGACTTGTCATATAACTTCATATATATGTTATAGGTATAACCTTCACTAATGCAAAACAAAAAAAACTGTATTTCACTGTTTGAACTAACCATGTCAGTATGTAGTAGATTCTGTTATATCCTGGATGCAGTTTTCATTTAGTCATGTTTATGAATGTATTAAAAGCAGAGGATTTCTCACTGCAGTTCTAACCTCTTAAACAATGAAGAATTCTGCTCAGTGTTTAACTCCTGCTGTGCATTGAGTACAGTGCCACAGTTATAATTTGCAATTTAATGAGATGTGACAAATGACAGTACCTTTTAGAAATCAACTTATACAACCATCAGTATCCTGCTGGCTGCATGAATATATTCTATATATAACTTAGAACCATTTTCTCTATTACTGCAACTTGAATAAAGAAATGATATTTCCTAGTGTGCTTTTCCAATTTTGTCTTTTCACATCTAAAATCATATCTTGGTAAAGATTAGAAAGTTCATTTCCATGTTCATGATCAAAAAATAGTTTGCAAAAATCTTATTCTTCCCAAGGAAACACAACTATCTTCATGTAATCTTAGTCAAAAAGTAAATTTATCTTACACCGAGATAGATTTTAATGATTCTGCATTTTGCATTCACTTTTTGTTTAAAACATCTGAGTTGTTGAAATCTTATACGGTCATAAGTAGAGTCAAGCTAATCAAGAAGGTACAAAGACAGAATATGCGGTAATATAGGAAACAGAGTAAAACAGGTATGAGAAGACGTTATGGATACTAACTCTATTCTCACTTAAGAATAAGAGACAAAGAAATGAGAATATATGGTCATGCAAGACACTTACAGAACCGTGTAAACGCATTTAGGTTAAAAAGAAAAAAGAGGAAGAAAGAAGGGCATGACCAAACGCTGAAAACAGAACAATACACGCCATACCATCTTAAATCTACTTAGCTGGGGGGGGGGGCTATACCCCTCACACCTCCCCTACTATATATACCAATGCTGGGATCACACTGCTGTGTGGAAAAGGGCATATTTCTCCATGATGGGTAAGTGTTTACTTGCCCAGGGAAAAAGTCAGTGTTTTGGGATTTTAAGTTTCGTTATTTTCATCTCATGAAAATAACATTCGGGAATGTGGTCTTTCAATATATTAAAGTAGATGCCTTTGAACATAGAAGGCCAAAATACAATGCCTCTTGCCCTTCTTTTGGTTGAATCAGTACCTGGGTGACCACTACGCAAAATCTTGATATATTCCTGTTGTAATGCCCCAAGAATTACCACTTTTGGACCTTTCATGTTGATGTCGTCTTCCATCATTAGTTCATCTCTGTAAGGAAACTACTGTTGAATGTCAAGTGGTAAACTAGTTTGTTATGTTGGCCATCCTTGACTGATAACGTTTTTCAGCTTCTGGAGAATTGGGTCTGAAGCTGTATGATTTCTTAGAATTTCTGACTTCCATGATTTCAAAGTCTGCTGTTTCATTTTCATGCTGTTCTATCATTTGTCAAGGTGCACATGACAAAGCATCAGCAAGGTACAAGTGTTTGCCCATTTTGTAAACAATATTGAAATTGGACTTTTGCAATTTTAATATCATCCATTGTAATCGAGCTGGGGTTCTATGCATTGGCTTTTTCAAAATTGTTACTAGTGATTGGTGATCAGTCTCTATTTGGATAGGTCTGCCATAAATATAATCATTGAACTTCATACATGCAAACACTACTGCCAAAACATCTTTCTCTATTTGTGCATAATGCATCTCTGTTTGGGTTAAAGTTCTTGATGCATAGGCCACCAGTATGCCTTCTTAAAGTCATGCTGCACCAAGGCCGCACTTTAAAGCATCACAAGAAAGAGTTACAGGTTTCTGAACATCAACCCCCGGATTCATGAAGCTCGGCGCAAGTCCGGCGTAAGGCTTGCGCCGGCCATGTGGCATAGATGTGGAGTAGACACACCATATGCATATTAATGAAGGCGCGCAGCTGCCACAGCCACGTGCATAGGAAACGTGCATGAGTGCAAGGGGCGTATCGAAGTTGCGCAGGGAGGCGTGTCAATGTCAGCTTTCGAGGAGCAACCTAAACTGCTGAATATTATATTCTGTCAGCAATAGTAATCATACCTGTCAGTGTCCGTGGAGACTGAAATGTATGCAAAGCAGAGTCCCTGCGAACAGAAAATGAAGAGTCAAACACAAATGCACGGTAGGGAATAACGGGTCCCTACCCATGAACAAATGACAGGAAAACCGTGTGCCTGTAGTCCAATGTAGTGTTGATAGCTATACCATGTGAAAGTGAAACGTATCAGATGTTAGCGAGCTGCCAATAGGTACATCCAGTCCAATGGAGAGGGTCACCATCCGACCCATAATTTGAGGGAGGGAACATGGCTGTGCAGATGTGTCCATAACAAAATACACGAGGAGAAATGTAGATATAGGTAGTGACCGTATGTCTGAATCATATCCCACAAGCCATGTAATAGTCACATACAAAAGGTATGTCCGTATTTCACATACCAATTGTGATAGGAAATAGCATACACATGTAAACAAAACAGAAGGAGCATATAAATGAGCCATAACAAAACGGACACATGTAGGCCAAAAGGAACAGTATGATCCATACCGTCGACCAAGATTACCACCTGTCCCACTTTGCAAGTGGCAGTCCCTCTATGGGCAGATGTGTCCTGACACAAACATGTAAAACTGGCAAATATCCAGAGAGTATAAGGCATAATTCCTCCGTAGATGTCATGCAATAGTTGCATTAAACATATTTCACTGGACGTATAATACATAAATGTCATAACAAATAGAATAAGATACCGAAATGCTACAAGAATAAGCTAAGATATAGGCAAGAATTGTAAGTTCTATCTGCCGAACTGACCTTGGGTATGTGTCGGCTTGTAAAATATGCTGTGTTCACCGCAACTGTCACAGTAGGGTTGCCACCCTTACAAATGGCCAAAGTGGGACATGTTTGGTACAGACATCAGACTGTACAGGCCAACACATACCCACGGCCAGTACAAAGGACTGAACATAACTGTTTTGCCTACAGAAAAGCATATTCCTGTAGCATTTTAGTTGCTTATTCTGTTTCTCATAACAGTCAGGTATTTCAGATACAGAATTAACTGTTTAATGCAACTATCACATAAAATATAAGAAATATGTCTGTCCTAAAATCTCAGGACATTTGCCATGTTGACAATTACATGTCAGGACACAACTGCCCAAAGAGGGACTGTCCCTCACAAAGTGGGACAGGTGGTAACCCTATATCACACTGTGGCCAATTGAAAAGGTGGAAACACAACCGTTGACTGTGGGGAGGCAATGTCCACAACGGTCGGACATGTGTAAGGAATAGCTTGGACATAGGAAAAGGTGCCATCGTACCAATGAGTACCAAAATCCGGAAGTCAGCTGTATAATCCGAACGTGTATGTGACACAGTCGAATGGGTAGTACCCGGATACACCAACCGAGTAATGAAAGTGAAGTAAGGGCGTGTACCTATGTGCGTGAGGTATAGCATATGGAAAGCAAACATGGCAGGGTAGTCCACATAACCATAAGGTACCCGACACATGTAGGGTAGTCAATGTGTAACTCTGGCTGTGTCATGGGCCAACAACCAAAGTAGTGCTCTATGGGGTGTGAGTAATTCGCGTGTGAGGGGTGTGTGTTTAATGGTAAATTCCTCAAAGGCGATACTTGTGTCGTATGCAGAAAAGGTGAACCGGAGGTGTATGAGGGGGCAGCAGGTGAAGTGGAAAGAAACACAACCTCATGTAGAAACAGCTGCAAGACAAGCAGACAGGCCATAGTGCAGAACACAATCTCAGAAACATATGAATATGTAAATATGCGAGACAAATGTATAGATATGGCACCGTCACATACCCACAGATGGGTCCTGATGGAACTGGCCATAACAAACGCAACATACCTGGATGCATAATAGCCTACCCAGCATACCCTCCACAACACACAACCTGCCACCATACCAGAACGTCCACCAAATCCAGCCGTACTTGGTCCACTGGTTTGTTGCAGAAACAGCTACACACAGTTACCCCTACACATATGTAGTAGGTATTGTCACCCTAGGCAGTGTCAGGATTGCAAACCATGTATCCCCTGCAGGTAAAACCCCCTGCACATTTCTGTGCAGCCACAAAAATCTTCGTTATCTAACTTGTTTTCGTCCTGACCAATTTTTGGGATATCCCTCACCAACTTGTGTAAATAGTAGAATGGGTATGACGACATGATGTCCAATCCAGTAGATATCTGGACACAAGTCAGAACGTGCAGTGGAGGTCCATGACACTGTCCAGCCCTAAGTGAGCATGCATAACCTACCACCCAGGATAAAATACCTTCCTGTGATGCACGTGTCCAGACACGAATAGGAGGGAGAATATAATGCACACATTTGCAAAGTGGAAAACGACATGAGGGCGAGGAAGACACTACGTAAACAGGTCAACCCTGATCAAGTGTGAGGGACACTGACTGTGTGCAGTCGTGACTGACCATACCTGTCAAACTGTGTAAGCAAGATATCTGGACAGAGCCATGAATATAAGTGAGACAAAGGTCCAAAATCAGGGACAATCTGTAAACATATCTCTTAGAAACATAGAATTTGATAGAATAACAGTTTGGACATTGGCATTAATGTCTGGAGTATGAAGTCTGAAACCCAACTGTCTGTCAGCACGTTCCGACTGCAGTCTTTAATGCTGAGCTACTGCTGTGCTAGAACACAACAGCGTAGTACAGAGGTCTGTGCCATACCACTCAACTGTCCAGATATTTGCAGAATGACTAGGGTCACCACCTGTCCCACTTTGCGAGTAACAATCCCTCTGTAGGCAGTTGTGTCCTGTGAAAAAAATCAAGACATAGCAAATGTCCCGAGAGTTTATTTCCTAATTTACTTTAATAGTCGCATAAAATGGTTATTGTATATGTGAATCCTCAATATGTTATATGAAGTAGCATAAGCAATTCAAATGTTACTAGAATAAGCTATTATATGTACAAAAAAGGTTAAAGTTCAGTACTATGCATGGCTGTAGGTATGTTTTGTCCTGGAAAATCTGACATCTCTACAGAACATGTCCCACATTGGGCAGTCGAAAAGGTGGCTACCCTAAGTAAGAATGACCACAGGTTCGCCCCATAGTGTTGGTGTGTGCCTCTGACAATCTGCACCAGTGTGGTAAATAGCTGGGGATTGACGTCACTAAATAATGAAAAAAACGGCTCCAAGATCCACAGATCGCACCAGCAAGCGTGAATACTTCACGCTTGCTGGTGCGATCTGTGGATCTTGGAGCCGTTTTTTTCTCTACAAGTTTGGAAAACTGTTTGCTTCAGTTTGTTTGTTCACTAAATAATGAGAAATATCCTGAGTATAAGACACCACAACCTGCACAACAGTCATGCTAATGCAAAACCTAGCATTCTATCAACGTTCTAAGCTTGTAAGAGCAATCATTAAAATGTGTCCCTAATTGTCCCCCCATCATGTAGGTTTTGCGCAGGTTCGGTGCTCTAAGAGGTTGAGAGGTATGTTCTGTACATATTTACAGGAACAGCCCTTCACACTTGTGTAATGTACAACTGCATACCTGTAGTCACTTCATGTCCAAAAATAATAATCCCCATATGACTGTATACAGGTAATAGTCAAATGTGAATGGGAACACCCCTAATCGTGGAGTATGGACTATAACAACCCCACCCATAATATGTAATGCCAACAGAATAAGCTGCTGACAGGTGCTCAAACACCCGTGTCTATAAACACAGGTAAAACTTCAAAATAGGGAGATAATCCCTGTCCATATGCTTCGTCTGACATTTGACCTCGGCCAGGGAAGTTCCGTTCACCAGGTGGACAAGCCTAAACCCAGATCATTACATGAACACCATGACAATCAAAGACCTGTATGTGGCTGGACTATATGCCTTGGTGTTCGGCATATCCTCGGAGTGATTAGAAATGCAGCCGGAGTCCACAGCAGTAGGCAATAGGGAATGTTTAATATGTAGTACCACCTTTTTCCCAGCAGGAGAATGGATGCCTGTGTCGTAGGTGAAGCGGTGAGGCGTATGTTGATGTAGCTAAGTACTATGGGTATGCATATCAATGAGGGAGAACACCAATAGAATAGTGGTTCCGGTATCCGGCCAACGTGAATGAAGTCCCGGTTGACCTATGACCACTGCACATATAACCTGAAAGTGTAATGAAAGCGTTCGTGCAGTACACACATTTAAATATGTAAAGGTGAACGTGTGTTTCGCAGTAGTCCGTAAACTGGAATACAGATATGTAACTGTTACGGTCAGAATTATGAAAGTTCATGGAAGCACAATTATCTATGAAACACATGTAACCCACAATAAGGATATGTAAGTGCGCCTGCGCATGTGTAATCCGCTCACAGAATAGAAAATGAATGGTGTTTTCCCCACGTTTTATGTACATGGCTCATACCTGTTAAACCCGTAAAGTACGAAACCGGACAAAGCCATGACAACAACTGGTACAAATAGGGACAATCCCCAGATATTGCCCTAACAAACATAGAAAGTGGATAGAATAACAGGTGTGTCACTAGCATGGATTCTCTGAAGGGTATGAAGTCGTAACCTGAAATGTTTGTCATCATTTACCAACGTCAGTCTTTAATGATATGCCACTAACTTGCCAGATAGACACAAGGTTATGAAAAATGGACCAAAGATTAGAGGCAAACAGCTGTACGTGCAGCAGAAATCTGTACAGTTGAAAGGTATGATATGGAGATATATATACACATATATCCACAGACATAATCCAAAGCAAATTACGAGATGAGGAATGCACAGACATATATATGTACATATATAAATCTATACACACACAATACATGAATAGATATATACACAACAAACATATGTCCCTGTACATATAACACATGTATATAAATAGGTCACGGTATAGCTAATATGGATAGACAGACAAACATGCATGAAAGGAGAATACACCGATGGTTCCCAAACCATTGCCCAGAAAGTACCACTGTGACAGGGCCTGCAAGTTCTACACGTTAAACATGAATATAGGTGTCCTTTGCAGGACCCCAAAAATTGATCCTGTATGAAGTGCCAACTGTCATTGATGCAAAAGAAGTCACACCTGCAACTACGATATAGGTGTACATGCAACAGTAGCAGGTGCAAGGGTAATAACACATGGGTCGATTGAATGTATGACGTACGAGCTGATATCCGCAGAGTGGGGAGTGCTCAGAAGTGTCCTCACACTTTATTATCGCTCACATTAAACATGTTTAATGGGTACTGTGGAGGTGTGTCAGGTATGGGAATCATGGGTATGCAGAATTGGGCCAAGGTGTTGGTTGGCAAAGATCTATTAGGTACGCCCCATGGGAGTGATCAATATACCTATGTGGGTATAGCACACGCCTACATTCTCCAAAAAGGTGCAACCCATCTACTGGATATTGTGTAAACCATTGGGGGAAGACGTAGGGACCTATATCAGTGTCATGTAGGCAATTATCATGGATGGACACGCATATTACCAAGATGGTAACCATACCTGCCAGAATGTCAGAATAAGACAGCTGGACTAAGGCATAGTACATGACAGACAAATAGGGACTATATTAAATATACCTCAGACAAAGTCAGACCATTGATAGAATAATTGCGTAGTCAGGAATACGAATGTTATGAGAGTTAGTAATCATGAAATAGAAATGTCAGTCATGATTACCTAACCGCACAGTCTGTCATGGCTTGCCAGCAATCTACCAGAAAAGCACATTATCATGACAAATGTAACAGAATTATAGGTCAAACCCCAGGGCGTATTCCCATAATGTGTATAGGTGAGAGGTATGAAGGTAACCCATCCTAATGAAATGTACAGAACTAGTGATACTAGGCGGACAGGTGAGAAGAAAGACGTCAGGACAAATGTCAAAACATGTACAAGTCATAAGCATGTTTGTCCACAAATGTGAATTACTATGTATGGCCTGTGATAGTCAATGTGCAAAGTTAATAGACTCAAAAGACATGTGTCCCTCAGGGTGTCATGCAGTATCACCGATACAGTGTCCAGTCCCCCATACTCGTACGTGAGCTCTGCCACTGATGGAAAGCACAAATACCGGTGTACACATAAGGTACATGATGGAATAATTAGTGTGGATAAGCACCTGTTGGCCTGTGTGAGGAATATAACCCAGTGGGTGGGTGTGTCCTGCAATAGGAATGTAATGGTAACTGGCCTGTGATGGCACCATGTATTGTGTGTATTGGCGTAAGGAAATTGATGTCCAGTATCAGAAACATACCTCACAACTGTACGAATGTGCAGATGTATGCCTCATATGTGTGGTGTGTTCCTCTCACAATCTGTACCTGTCTGCCAAATACCTGAGAACTGATTCAATTTGAATTAAATAATAATAAACATATGTGTTTAAGACCCCAAATCCCCTAGAAAGGTCATACTAATGCAAAACCTATAATACTGTCAACTATCTACGTTTGTAAGAGCAATATGTAGAATCTGCCCCTATCTGTCCCCCCATCATGTTAGGCTTTGTACAGATGTTTTGCACTAGGAGGTGGATAGGTATGATCTGAAACAGATACATGTCTGAGGAAACAGCATTATCGACTGCAAGATAACTCAGAAGATATGAAAAGCGCTGCAGTAGGATGTTCATCAGCAGGTATGTGCTGACATGTCAAATGACACAGCAGTCTACAGGAAGTACCTATAGGGTGTCATCTTTACCAGTGATGACAGTGGGACATACCCACAGCCATGCATACACCACAACTAGACACTGCACACAGCAAAGTCTAGGCCATGATACACGACGCCTTTGGCGTGTATGGATTGAGTGAGAGTACAGCAAGGAAAGATGACTGCCAGGCTATTCAGCAAACACCTGCAGGGGTGTGCAAGACCGCCCGTAACACGAACATTGCACGGACAATGTTGGGATTTGCAACATACCCTAGTTGTATGTGTAAGCTATGCAAATGATGTAAAGATAGGGTTGCCACCTTTCCAAATGCCCAAAGTGGGACATTTGTGCTACAAACATCAGATTTTGCAGGGCAAAACATACCCATGGATAGTACAAAGGACAGAACTTCAGTTTTTTGCCTGAATAAAAGTCTATTCTTGTAGCATTTTAGTTTTTTATTCTGTTTCTTATAACATTTAGGTGTTTCAGATACAGAATAACTGTTTTATGCAACTATGACATAAAATATAGAAAATAATTTTGTCCTAAAATCTCAGGACATTTGCCATTTTTTCACATTTTTTGCAGGACACAACTGCCCAAAGAGGGACTGTCCCTCGCAAAGTGGGACAGGTGGAACCCTACGTAATTACGTGATACATGAAACAGTAAGCTGTCCGTGCAAGAGCAGAGTTACGTGCAGAAATGTACCCAGATGTTATGCGACTAACGTTTTGCACGTTGCTAAATGGAGCAATGACAGCTGCAAATACGTATGAATACAGTCAAAGAAGCATGCCAATGTCCAAGTCCAAGGCCAGTGGCGGCTTTGTCCATTGGATATCAATGAACTAGTAGTTGTCCTCCCCCGATCCCTGGTGTGGAAGCGTAGCGCAGTGCCACGAGAACGCGCTGCGCTTCAAAACAAGACATATGGATAATATACATACAAAATGTAGGTTTAGTTAGATGTTAGTACGCCATGCAGATGAATGGCAAGCTAGAGACAACATGGCTACTGCGTACTGGTACTTATGTGTGGAAGCACTCTGTCAGAGATGTAACAAAGCATTTGCAGGCAGTGTGAGGCAAGTGAGGCTGAGGATAGTGAATCACAACATGTCATGCCATATGGGCCAAGCCTCTACAATGTAGTGTAGGTTAAGGGGACTATGAGAGTAGAAGATAGGTGACAACATGAGTGAGTATGTATAAAACACTGTAACCTCACCAAAGCAGTGTCACATGTGTGCTGTCAGTACTCAGTGGAAGAGATGTGTCATGAGCTATCCTAGAAAATGTCAGGAGACTAACGGCGTACACCATGGATACCACTGATGTGACCTGCAAACCTGCCCACAGTGTGTCTGCACCCATACGTGCCAGTAAGCCCGAGTAAGTATGTGTGTGCACGTGTTAGCCTGTGTGCGCGTGTGGAAGAATGAGTAAGCTAGTGTACGAATGGTGAAGTCCGTGTAATGTCATGTATGCATTTGTAAGCATGTATACATGTGTACTACACATATCACACACGTACTGCACACACAGACACACATGCTGCCAATACTACACACATCAGTGAAATGGCACATGGATGGAGACTACATCATCAGAAGTAACAGTGCTGTAAACTATGCTACAGTGATGGTCATAGCTGCAATGCATCATGCCTGCTGAAGTACACCTGGAAGTAACATACTGCATGTTAACAGCATGCTAACATCAATACAGTGGAATAAAGCCACCGTGTGCAGCAGCACCAGGTTAGTCAGATCCTGCATCAATGTTACACATCACAGGTGGTGGCACAGGTGACATCATATGCACAGGGTGTGGTGTTAACATGTACAGAGCTGTCATAGAGCCATCCAATGTACATGTAGGTGTGTGTGTGTGAGGGACAACGGTTATTGCATGGCCCAATGGTGGTGCAATGTGTGTGTGTATGTGATAGCCGTAGCTGTTTGTGGTAAGTGGGTGTGCCTGCATATACACAGCATGTGTCAGCAATATACAGGAGGTTGTGGGACAGTCACAGACCGTACCTGCCAGGCTGTAGAGATCCCCATTACTGGCCATGGACACCCCTCCATGCACCCAACACAATTCAGTCCTGCACCTGTCAATGTCTACACATACAGTCCTGGGATCTGTACAACCTGTGGATAAACATGCATCTGTAATGTTAACATGAGGTGCATAGAATTGACAGTTACTACAGATGGATATGAGCCATACTCACACTCCAATGTAATAACCACTGCTGACTGTTGCCGAGATCTGCATACGACCAGTCAAAGGTGCTGCACTAACATTGTTTCCAATGCCCGTGTAATACCCAGCAGCACAATAACCGGTCTCTACACATGTATAACCCATGATCACTACAGCACACAGTATGTGCACTATCACAGAGCCATAGCAGATGTACATACATCCATGGTGCTCACGTACAGACAATGCAGCAGAGTCAAGAGTGATAATCCTAACATACATATCTATATACAATATACATTTTATATATATATATATATATATATATATATATATATATATATATATATATATAGCCATATACATACATACATATATATATATATATATATATATATATATAGATAGATAGATACATACACACACACACACACACACGTGGTAGGGTTGGGAGCAGAACATAAACGTAAGCACTGTACCACACGACAGCATCGCGCAGTTACAAAATGCGCTACCGTGATCAGTGGGTCACACGATTCACACAGGCACACGTCTAGCCTGCAGACAGCAGCATCAAAGGCAAAGACGCTGCACGGATGTTATGGAGAGTGAATACTGTAAAAGCAATGTACTGTTGTCATGCAGCTGGAAACACACACACACACACACACACACACACACACACACACACACACACACACTTGGCAGGGCTGGGAGTCGAACATACACCTAACTACCCTAACACACTACAGCATGACGCATTTACAGAACGCGCTACCGAGATTACTAAGCACAGCAGTCCCAGAGGCAGTCATCTAGGTGCATGTCATCATCCGCAAAGGCAAAGATGTCGGTAGCAAACTGCTGTGGTGTGCGGCGTCTAAAAGCAAGACTGCGTCCCTAGGCAGATGGGAGCATGCATACAAACACACACACACACACACACACACACACACACACACACACACACACACACTCACACACACACACACACACACTTGGCAGGGATGGGAGTCGAACATACACCTAACTACCCTAACACACTACAGCATGACGCATTTACAGAACGCGCTACCGAGATTACTAAGCACAGCAGTCCCAGAGGCAGTCATCTAGGTGTGTGTCATCATCTGCAAAGGCAAAGACATCGGTAGCAAACTGCTGTGGTGTGCCATGTCTAAAAGCAAGACTGCATCCCCAGGCAGATGGGAGCATGTGCGCAAACACACACACACACACACACACACACACACTTGGCAGGGCTGGGAGTTGAACATACACCCAACTACCCTAACACACTACAGCATGATGCAGTTACAGAACGCGCTACCAAGATTACTAAGCACAGCAGTCCCAGAGGCAGTCATCTAGGTGCGTGTCATCATCCGCAAAGGCAAAGACATTGGTAGCAAACTGCTGTGGTGTGCGGCATCTAAAAGCAAGACTGCATTCCCAGGTGGATGGGAGCATGCGCGCAAACACACACACACACACACACACACACACACACACACACACACACACACACACACACACTTGGCAGGGCTGGGAGTCGAACATACACCTAACTACCCTAACACACTACAGCATGACGCATTTACAGAATGCGCTACCAAGATTACTGAACACAGCACTCCCAGAGGCATACTTCTAGGTGGGTGACATCATCCACAAAGGCAAAGACACCGATAGGGAATGTATGTGGTGTGAGGCATCTAAAAGCATTACTGTGTCCCCAGGCAGCTGGAAACACACACACACACACACACACACACACACACACACACACACACACACACACACACACACACACACACACTTGACAGGCTGGGAGTCGAACATACACCTAACTACCTTATCACACTACAGCATTACGCATTTACAGAACGCGCTACTGAGATTACTGAGCACTCCCAGAGGCATACTTCTAGGTGGATGACATCATCCGCAAAGGCAAGGACGCCGATAGGGAATGTATAGAAAGTGAGGAGTCTGAAAGCATATTACTGTCCCAAGGTAGACATAGACAAACACACTGCAGTGGTGTGATCGGGGCAACCAAATATCTACGGAGCACTACAACAACACTACATAGATATGGGACGCGCCACAGACAGTACACCCTGCAAGACAGCAACCAGTGTGTTCAATGTAGGCATCCATCGTGACATTGGAAATGGACATCTGTTGCCTGGATGACCACCATCACTATACAGGATGTCAATGGCCATGGCCACATGCTTAGTATCACACGTCTGTTTGGAATGTACTGTGTGTCCATCTACACAACGGCGTACTGGGCATGCTCACACACTTAGCAGTTGCAAAGGGCCATCTTGCATGCACACGGATTCTAATCACGGAATGGGCGCAGTTTGGAATGTACTGTGTGTCCAGCTACACAATGGCATACTGGGCATGCTCACACACTTAGCAGTTGCAAAGGGCCGTCTTGCATGCACACGGATTCTAATCACGGAAGGGCGCAGTTTGGAATGTACTGTGTGTCCAGCTACACAACGGCGTACTGGGCATGCTCACACACTTAGCAGTTGCAAAGGGCTGTCTTGCATGCACATGGATTCTAAACACAGAAGGGCACAGTATGGTATTACTGTCCCCACGTACATGAAGGCCACTCACATGTATTGACCAGTACACACTCAGGAGCTATCACAGTTGTCTCAGGTGTATATCACAGAGGTACACACCACAATCTACAATGTAGCCGTCACACATCACCATATCATTGGACTAGCAATACACAGCCATACATTAACACAACACCGTGTGACTCATGATCAGTGGACTGTACATAGGTCTACAGCAACTGTGCAGACTACACATGTACCGACAGGGTTCCATCATGTGTTATGCATTGCAATGATACCACTGTACATAACCAGGTTGACTCTACACATACCAGGGGCCCTGGGTCTTACACAGCTGTGACAGATGACTGTTGCTGTACACCAACGAACACACATGTCTGGCTATGTCATACATGTAATTGCAGTGGATATGTGCATGGACCAAACATACACCACATATGTACATAGCATAGCTTTTGCTGTCTTCTGTGCAGACAAGTGGCTACAGCAATCATATGCACACAAATGGAAGGTGGGTCCATGGCTGTTGAATGCTAACAGTACATGAGGTAGCAATGTTGACCGTGGACACATTCCCTCTGTACTAGTTACCCATGACACCCATCATATCATACAACAGTCCATGTGTTATGTATGTCAACACACATTTCCACCAATTGCAATACATACAAACATGGCTACATGACAAGCATGTAGGACCAACACACATGTACAATCTGTAGTGTGCATGCAGCTACCATGCATGTACAGTAGCTGATGTAAGTAACTCATCTGTGCCTAACTACAACATGCAGCTGCAATGCAGCCCCATAATTGACACTTGTATATGGTGACATACTGACAGTATGGTAGGATGTACAGCAGGTATGGATGGATGTGTATCCATAAAGTGGTGATGCACCTGTGTAGATGGATGTTTGCCAGAGACGGCTCACAGGTGTGTCACACGCCATCCAACCATGACATGTGCAAACAGTACGCTATGTTACCGTTACTTGACGGTGAAGACATAACACCTACACAGCGGTCAGGTGTTACCAACAGTACGTCACTTGACACCTGTAACACTTACATCTTCCCGTGTGCATATAGCAGCACAATTGCCGAAGGTAGCGTTGGTACACATAATGCGGCCAATACTGCTGCATGTCTGTCAGATGTATCATCATATATCAGGTGTATCATTCACAGTACTGCCATGTGTGTTTGCTTGTGTGACCATATATGCCACATATGGTGTGGAATACAACCCAATTGTCACACACCCCTGTACACTGTTGTAGAGATCTGTACATACTGCAGTGTGGAAAGCATGACGTAGGCAGGTGTGGTGTGTGCATCACACACATCAGCTATCCAAATGTGTATGACATTTGTGGTCACCACAGTGTGTGTGTGTGTGTATGTAGGTATGTATGGCTGTCTGGTGCATGGAGTGAGGCTATATGCTACCATACAGAACACACAGGATCCCTAACCCCTCATGGTGATGCAGTCCACTACCCTGTTGATGCCATCGGTCTCAGCTGCACTGGCTACCTGTACATGTTCTTTCTCTGTGTCGCATTGTGTGGGTACACAGTACTGTGAGGGTGATGACCACATAGGCAAGGGTCCTCACCTCAACACTATGTGGTGTGTGTTATAGTGTTGTTGACCCCATTAGTGTGAGCATGTTCTTGTAATGTGACAAGGTATTACTGCTACACAGTGAGGCCTCATGCTATCAAGTGGCCTCTAATATTATCATTGGCCAGACCGCTGTGTACAACCCCTGCACCATATCAACATACCTGTGATGTGACCTGGTATGGATGTCACGTCACTAGCCACTGTAGCCTATTAAACTGCCCACATGCTTCTGGATCAGTATATGTGCGGACATCTGTGGTATGTTAGACTTTCACACAGTCAGGCTGAGGCTACGTTTAGCATGCTGATATTGCCATATGTGCCTGTGAGTACCCCACAGTTACACATGGGAGACTGCAAACAGTGCTACCTGTAGGCACATGCAAGTAGACCATAAGGAGGGAACCAGGGCATCATTACCAACATACTGTTACTGTTGTTACCATGACACATACTGTGAACATATAACAATGCATGCTAAACCTGTACTACATGGTATGTCTGGTGCATGTCAACAGTACACAACTAATGTAATATACACATCTCTCACTATTCTCACACAACTATTGTAATATACACTTCTCTCACTATTCTTACACAACTAATGTAAATTACACTTCTCACAATTCTGTTCACCCTGTGCATCAGACCATTTGAGCATGTCCCTGCACCGATGGTGTGGATGACAGGGATGTGGCATAGGCTTCATCATATGCACAGGGTGATAATGTTTGCCAGGGGTATAGGCTGCACCAATGGATGACATCATGTGTGTGGGTAAAAGCCAGTGATATGATTGGACATGTTTGTTCAGTATGCATGTGGTTGTTGTTGTGCCCTACAGATGTCTTTGCTGTGTGCGTGTATGTGTGCACACAGTTCTGCCTTTTGTGAGGCCTACACGGGGTATTATTGACAGCTCCAGATTGTACAGACCAGGTTGTACAGCTCACTGTGTCCGGCCACGGCCACGTGACCTGTGCCTGCCAGGGGTTGCACAGGCACTAGGAGGCGGAGGTACAGATTGGCTACTGTCCGACGACACATGTCCACTAGAACCGTGTCCCCACTGGAAATGTCCAGGGCCATGTCCACATGGCCTGCTGTGTCCTGATATGGACAGCGCAGCACCATCTGCACTGCTACTGCTACTGGCACTATGGGAGCAGGCATGTGAGGTGGCCCACTCACGTTGACCTGCTCTAGGTGGTGTGGCTGGCCTATGTCCACGTGGCCTATGCCTCACTCCTACCAGATGTTCCAGCACAGACAGCTCACACTTGCGGATTGCTATGCCATGGTCAAGGATTCTAACCATGTCACCCTATTGCCTGTCAAGAACATCAGCAGTCTGCTGTTGAGCATTTGCCAATGCCTGGATGTTGTTATTTAGGGTATGGATAGCAGCCCTCTGCCCTTCCCTGGTGTGCCGTTCAGCACGTGCCTGTGCCACCATTACAGTCTGGAACATGCGTCTGGTGATACCAGCTGCTGCGCTCTGTCCTACAGGTGAATGTCTGCCAGAGGGCCTCCTACAAGCAGCACTGGCCACATGCCTGTGTGGCACATCTGCAGTCATTACACTGACACCATGGTGTGTAGACACACCTTCTGTAGCCACCACACATTCCTGTTCCACGCTAACAGACACTGTCCTTCCTCTATGGCCACTGGTGATGCAGTATATGTTGGCAGCGGAACTGTGCGTGGGGAAGAGGGGGACATAACTGGGATGGCAACCATTGGCACAGATTCAGCCCCTGACAACCCTGCCTGTACCTCATGCATATGTTCATCACTGCTAGTATCTGTGGGGACACTAACAGCAGATGGACCACAGGAGGGTAATGCACCTACATCACCTGTGAATGCAAAGAAAGACTCTAAATTACAATAGACACAGACACACAGACACACAGACACACACACAAAGATACACCATGCATGTGATTTGACAGATGGCATGCAGCATGCCTGTGGTACAGCAGAGGGCATGCAGCTTGGACATTAATAGTGTTAGTAAGCATACCTCCCTGGGGTGCACACTACAGCAAGCAGGTGTCATATCAGTAGCCATGCAGTTCACACAATCATGGTAGTATGCATGCATCCCCGTGATACACCATGTGGACCAGAACAGGATCACAGTACACATGGCTGATGTGACCTTGACATGTACTCTGCTGATGTGTGCATTAACATGCATACATGTCTGACACAATGGTGTCCTGACACATGTACAGCATCGTAATGGGCATCACATTGTGGTGTTGTCTGTATCCCCTACAGATAGAATGCATGTTTAGCAAATGTGCATGAGCATGGAAGGGTAGTGTGAGCCGTCTACATTGCTATACAGTGTGAAGTACAGACACTGTGCCATTGCATGGCATCTTGAGGCATCTATATTGCTGTACAATGCATAATATGTACACATTACATAGCCATAACGGCATGCATACCCATGACATAACTGTGGATTGTGACCCACAATGCTGAGGTGTATACACACCAAACCATGCTGTGTCAAGTGACAGGTCACTGGAGGCCTACAGCTGACACCCCTGCACAACAACTACAGGGTCTTTGCTGCCTGGCAACCATGTCCACACATAGCGGACATGTCAATACACCATTTCCCACATGACATTGATGTACCACACACACACGAGGAGCACAGCTAACGGTGATGTCCTACAGCAGCAAGGGAAATGTACAGTATCTGTGGCCTGATGTAGTGTCAATGTCTGTGGAAGCTGTACAGGTGACTACTGTCATGCTATGACACAGTCATGATGTGCAACTGGTCTTCTATGGTAGATGTCAGTGACACCTCCACTAGCTGTGCACAGGCTGTTAGGATGTCCACTGTACCACATCAACTGTATAATCAGTCAACTAAGGCTATAAGTGGACCATGTGTGGACAATGTGCAACAGGGTGCATACACATCACATCTACTGTGTGGCTATGTGTCATTGGCCATCCCCCATGGCCATGTGTGCACATGTGTTGGCCAAATGTGTGTGATGGCCATCTATCTCACATGTCTGCGTTGTCCCATATGACATACACCCATAGATGTCAGATATGTCACCATCCGCAGGGCTATGCAGACAATGGGTTATATGTTTGGTATGTGGGGTATGGGTCATGGGATAGTGTGACAATATTGCAGCCAGAACACTACATGTCTGGGATATGTCAGATGACACATCACAATGTGTGCACCCAATGCAGGGGCATACAACACAATGGTGACACCTGTGGGCTGCCCATATCACAGCTCACTGTGTGGTACTGTTTGTGTACCACACATGTTGTTCCAATGCATACTACATATGCCTCCATTGTAGAACACCTCCCCCATTGTATGCACAGCTGACCACACATGTAGCAATGACAAATACTGTGGTTTCAAGTTGGTGTATCATTTCATTTGTATATATTGCACATGGGTGGCCTGTGTGAATGATGGGTGCTGCGACCTGTATATCGTGACTGGAACAAACATCAAGTGTGCAAGTGTTAATTGGCCACATGGCAAATAGATCTATGCTTTAACATGCCTGATACTGATGACAGTCTTACCTGAAACGGACTCATGTCTGTGCGGCACACCAGAGGTACCTGTATAGGGGTGACACAGCAGTATGAACATTATCCATGACTGTATGACAGCCACAAGGTGCACTGTGCATGTTAACACATTCGCCTGTATAATAGCATATAGTATGCACATGTGTGCATACACAGGGTAGCATACTGTAGTATGCAGCTTGTGTGTCCACATACCTTGCATATGTTGTTACTTTACATAATGTACAGTGACACATGCAACTAAATGGGATATAATAGCCATATGTGCAGTACTGACTTACCAGGCAACTCCAGGCTCATTGGTTGGGAGACACCCACCTCCACGATGGCAGCTAGAGTTTCTGGATGCTGTTCTGAGGGTGTCTCCAGACTAGCCAGTAGCTCCTCAGTGTGTGTGAGTGGGGGCTGGGTTGGTGGCCCACCACCTATTCCATCTTATTCCCTGGCAATTGCAGTGGCACGCTGTTTTGCATGTTGTATCAAGTCCGTGCAGTGTCTGCGCACCTGTTGGTAGGTGCGGTTATGGCCATCCACATTGTTCACCCTCCTGCAAAGATCCTGCCACAGGTCGTCCCGCTGCTGGGCATGCTGTGGCACATGGCTGAACAACACCTCGTAGTTCTCATGGAGGTACGGGATGAGGACATCATCCTCCTGGCGGCTGTACGCCAGAAGGCATGTATGAGGCATTATCTGTAAGACATAATGATGGTGACAGGTCACAGTTTCAGAGATGTACAGAGATACTGCTGCACATACATTTCTATGACAACTAGTACATCTGCACAGTTATCTTTGCAAATCATCATGACACGGACATGACTGACGTGTTTGTGTCACACACACATGTAACACTCTTTGCGCATTGGATATCATCACCATATAAGTGTGTCACCTCATTACAGTGTTCATACTCCATGTGAATGCTGTCTTGATGTGGGCATGTCTATTTGCCTGCACTGGTGTTCTTACCTATCTGCACATGCCTGGATGTGTCCACGGTAATGCTTTTGACCTTGATGCTGTGTATAGGTTCATAGGTTTATAGGTTTATACTAGGCTATCTGCCCTAGGGCATTTATAAGCCTAGCCCAAAGTTATGTGGCTTTCACCACCCCTTAAGTTTGAAAGGTACTATGCCCATTAGTTTACCGTGCCTCTGTCCAGCAGTGACACTGAGGTGATCCCCGGGGTAAACCTGCGATCTCCCATCCATTGATCAAGATTTCTCTTGAACAGGGCCAGTGAGGTGCTCTGCCTCACATGTACCGGGATTTTGTTCCACAGCATAGGGAGTCTCTGGGTGATGAATCTGTCCCTCCAGCACGTCCTATTTATAACTGTGTTAAGGTTTAAGTCTCTTCCTCTTGTATTTCTTATGGATTTAGATTTTTTGAGGTGGAGCATGTCCATCAATTCCGGGTTAGACATGGCCTTGTACGTTAGGCACAGGTCACCTCTGAGCAGACGGTATGCGACTGAATAGAGCTGGAATTCCTTCAGTCGGGCAGCATAAGACATATTTTTGAGACCCTTTATCCTTTTGGTGAGGAACTTTTGGGGCCTTTCTAATTGCTGCAGGTGTCGGGTAAGATACATTCCGAATGGGGCATTGTACTCAATCATTGGTCTAATGAGTGATGAGTGCAGGGGAACAATGACCTCCCTTGATCTAGATGTGAATCCCTTCATGATCAGGTGGGCAATGTAGAAGGTTTTCCTAACTACCTTGGCAACGTGGGTGTCAAATGAAAGGTTACTGTCAACCTGGATCCCCAGATCCCTGATAACCTGTTCTGTGCTTAGTGGATTGCCACCTATATGGTAGCTAGGGGTAACCTTGTTTTTCCCGAAGGGTATGACTATGCATTTTTTGGCGTTTAACTTTAGGCCATGGCTTTGGCACCAGTTATCCATTTCTATGAGGCCCTTCTGGAGGATATCTGTGTCTGATGTGTTTTCAACTATGGCGCCCAATTTGCAGTCATCTGCAAACTTTGTCAGCCATAATCCTCCTGTGTTTGCCTGTACTTCTGAAAAGTAGATGCCGAACAAGAGGGGGCCCAGGACTGAGCCTTGTGGGACACCACTTGTGACCGGCTTGGAGTCTGACATGGCGCCAGCCACTCTGACCCTGTGGGCTCTGTCACTTAGCCAGTTTGCAACCCATCTTGTGACGTATGGGTTTACATTTAAGTTGGTGAGTTTTTCTATGATACCCGAGTGGGGTATTGTGTCGAAAGCTTTTGCAAGGTCAAGGTAAGCTGTGAGGACTGCCTTGCCCTCATCAATGGCCTTGGTGACTGTTTCAAAAAAATTAACCAAGTTTAAAAGGCATGATCTGCCCTTGACAAAGCCAAACTGGGTTGGATCCAATGTCTGTAAGTCCCCTATGTCTTTATTTATGAGTTCCATTATGATCCTCTCCATAGCTTTGCAGACTAGGCTTGTCAAGCTGATGGGGTGGTAATTTCCAGGGTCAGTGGAGGCACTGCCTTTGTGAAGTGGGACCACAGTTGCCATACGCCACTCCTTGGGTAAGTATCCTGAGGTGAGGCTAAGATTAAACAGCTGCCCTAACAGCGGGTTTAATTCCTCATTGAGTTCATGGAGCACACAACCGGGGACACCATCTGGTCCCATAGATGCTGTGTTTTTTGCCTTGGAGAGAGCAGTTTTCACCTGAGCATTTGAGATGTGTGGGAGGCTACAATCCACTGGGATAGATATCTCTCCTTTTGGAGGGGAGGGGGGGGGGATTAGCACTGAACCTGTCAGCCAGTATGTTGGCAATGTCTGTTGGTTCAGTGATTTTTACATCATTTTGTACTAATTCTGAGCATATCTGGGAGTTTCCTCCCAGGTTTCTAACATAGCTAAAAAAGGCCTTATGATTGTCTTTTGAGTCCTTAGTGACTTTTCTTTCAAAATTTGCCTTGGATGATTTTATGAGCGATCGTAGTTTTTTTACTTATAGTGATCAAGGGTGTCTTCCCTTTTAAGGATTTTGCTCTATCTTGTAGTAGCTTTCCCCTTTTATTGTAGAGCTTGTTAATGGCTGGGGTCCACCAGACTGAGCGCTTGCCTTTGGTGCAAAGAGTCTTTGTTTTGTTTGGGATTGCCTGATCCATGCAGTCCTGGAGGTGCTGATAGAAGGCATTTGTAAGTGATTCAGCTGTTTGGGTAATGGTTTCCGCTGGCTCGGGGGCCTTGAAGGAAACCTCACCAGTCTTAAGAAGTGTGAAGTTGGCTTTTGAGAAGTTTTTCACTGTGGTCTTTTTTATCTGGGGTGGGGGCGGGATGTGGACTTCCAGTGAGATTAGTTTATGATCTGATCTCACCAATGAGGGGTACACCTCTGGTGCTGAACATTTTGTCCCCATGTTTGTGATGATGAGATCTAGTATGTTTTCTCCTCTTGTGGGGATGGTGACTAGTTGTTCCATGGCATTTGAGTTTGTGAACTCTAGGAACCTTTGGGCTAGAGTGTTGGAGCTTGAGTAATGATCCCAGTCTATATTCGGGTAGTTGAAATCACTTAATATGATGGTGTTTGGAGATACATTTATCCCCTCGAGTGTTTTCAGGAAAGCTGTGTGAGGTTCCTGAGTTTGAGAGGGTGGCCTGTAACATGCTACAAATTGCAGAGCAGTCTTTCCTATGGTTAATTGCACCTGGATGGTCTCCGATGCTCCGTACATTGCCACCAACCTGGAGGTGTGGGTATCCTTGATGAATATTGATACCCCCCCCCTCCTTTCTTTCTGTGGTCCGGGTTTTGGGGCCGGAACGCATGATATGAGGTAAAACCTGATAGTGCCAGGGTGCTCTCAGGAGCCTTGAACCAGGTTTCAGTCACAGCACAGACATTGATGTTCTCCATACTGAGAAGGGCTTCAAGTGCGTGCATCTTGAGGTTTAGACTTCTGGCATTGAGCAGCATTACCCTTAGTTTATTTTCTTTTTTGTGTTCTAGGGTGGTAGGTTTAGAATTTGAGCCTTGCCTAAAAAAGGCACTATGGGGTGGCAAGAGCCTTTGCCAATATCCGGAAGCCCAGGGGTGACAGGTGCAAGCCGTCCCTTGTGAAGCAGCATGGCTTGTCCAGCATGTCATCCCAGGCAGACAGACATTGGATCCCCTCTGAATGACACCAGTAGTTAAGTCAATTGTTAAAACTGATCATTTTGTCTTTGTACTGTGGCATCATTCTTGGTGAAGGTAGGATACTGCTCAGGGTCAGGGTCATACCTGCCTGGGCTACATAATCAGAGAGCTCCTCTATGTCTCTTTTCATGTAGTCCAGGGAGGTACGTCTCAGGTCATTCACACCAGCATGGACAATGACTGAGTCATACTTGTACTTGCTGTTGAGTGACCTGAGTGCTTGCGTTATGTGGCGGATTCTAGCTCCCGACAGGCAGCTTACTGTGACCTTCTCCTTACTCAATCTGGTGAGTGGGATGTCAGTGTGTCTGACTATGGAGTCACCTATGACAAGTGTGTCTGGCATTGTGTTTGGCCTTAAGGGCTGTGACTGTTTGGCACACTGACTTTGTGGTCTATGTGTTGCATGTGTTGTGTCATGAGGTGGCAGTTGTTTGGGTGTCTGCTTTGGTGGCCTCTGCTGTTTTGGTAGATTTTTGATCAGAGCCTCCGAGTATGTCTTTGTGTGTTTATGTGTATGATTTGAAGTTGTGATAGTACTATGTGAGACTGGGTTTGTGGTGTGTGTGTGGTTTCCTTCTCCTCCTGTCTGGTCTTGCCAGTCTTATGTTGAGAGGGCTCGGCCTCCAGTTTGGCTGTATAGTTGCATCTCTCGCATGTATTTGTGTTTTGTGGGAGAAGGAGAGGGTTGTCTGTGTACATGAGGCAATTGTAACATTGCCTCAATATTCACAGATTCACCAGCTGGGCAGGAGAGGACGCTAGCAACTGAACCCTCGAAATGCTAGAAGGAAAGGACAAAAAAACTTTCTGTTAATTGAGTTTGGAAAGACTTCGAGGGATGTGGGTGATTGAAAGAGGGGTTTTAGGCAGGTGGGGTATTATGTATAATAAAAAGTGCTATATCAGAGTAGAAAGTACTTTAGGAGCAAGTGCAAGCTACCCAGCTAGAGAATAGTCTCCTTAGGAACCAAGTAGAGCTGAATCTTTCAGATAGAGAATAGGCTGTTTTGGTTAGAAGTAGAGTTCAAGAAGAGCTGTTCTAAGGGAAAAAATGAAGAGTTGACTTTAGGTAGCCTGAATAGTTTAACCCCAATTAACCGCCGCTGCTCTTGTGTGCTCCTGCGGCAACTCCGCACTAAATCGCGCTAAAACACGCTAAATCGTGCTAAAGCGCGCTTTAGCGTGCTTTATAGCAGGGGGGTGAAAAGAGCTGGGAATTGACCCAAAATGGCCAATGGACTACTAGTTTCTGGCTGAAACCACTCCAAAATGGACAAATAGGCTGCTCAGTGCTTCCCACTCCCACTGGTAAACAAAGAAGCTTCCTTTCTTCCAAATAAGGATATGGAACAGTTACAGGAACCAAGACAAAGCCCAGAGATCAGCAAACTCTGATACTGGACTATTCTAGTTCAGTAAGGTGGGAAACGAGATATTTTTTTTTTTTTTTTTCAGAACAGAGAAGAAAAACAGTCAGTAAATGCTTTAAATGCTATAAATCGGCTAGCGCACTTGAGTGTGTAGCCTACAGATACAATTTGCAACAATTGGAAACTTAAAGTGCAAAAAACAGTTTAGACACAATAAATCAGTTTAAATGCAGTAACAAACAGGCGAAAATGCAGTCGCTAGACAGTAAACAGTAGAAAAGCCACAAAAATTATACTTATATCAAGAAAAAGTCACTCTTTTGCTCTCTGCTGCTTGAATCACTCTGCAGGACACCACAGCCTTAATGGACACAGCCTTAATGGACTTGAGCAGTGACAATGCACACATATGCATGGAAACCTGTACATGCATGTGTTTTGCCATATACATCTACACAGCACTGTACAGCTCTTCAACATCCTACCATGGATCGCCTGTGTTGCACATGTGGTAGACATGGGACAATGGTTAGTTGGACGTCATTCGCAGGGATGCTTATGAACCATAGCATGTATGGGCAAGGTTTTCTAGCTGTAACAGACAGCCATTATGTCACCGCGAGGTGCATCAGTGCCACATTACTGATCCAGACAGTTGATACTACATCTACCACGTGGCCATCACACCATGTATGACTGGGATGACATGTGCAGCTTTGATGGACAGGGTTGCATGGTTTGGCGGGAGTATGTCACATGTATGGCACAGGGATCTGTCCAGCATGTGGCGATCCTAGTATTCGGAAGGTGGATGTCCATGACATATATCTTACAGATCAGGATATGGACATGTAGCATGTCTATCATCATGGTGTAGCAGATGTCTTTATGCAAGGTAGACAGCATGCTGCATAGTGGAGGTGAGGATTGTGAAGGCTGGTATCGCCCATACACGCATGGCCATTACCCCTTAAAGGTGATATGTGATCCAATATTGGTCACCCCAGTGCTGTATATGCCTGCCCAATGATCTCTGTGCTCATGGATGGCACCCTGTCATGACAGTACCTCGTATGACTACCTAAGGGGCCTGGAGACGTCACCAAGTCAGGGAGGTGTACTGCACAGCACCATCCCTTACACAGTGTCCATAATGATGACCACAGCCTAGGTGGTAGTTAATGGGTACAGGGATGTTCACCTAGCGGTGACAATGCTGATATCATCCATCAGAATGTGCACATATGTCACACACCTCACCCACACAGCCCATTCCGTATGTTGTTCACAACACTGACACAGTTATTCCTCATAGGTCATGGCCAAAAAGAAAGTATACTTGACTGGGTACTCATAAACAGTCACCCCCAACTGTACACCTCTGGTACCCTCCTTAATGGCCTAAGCGATCACCTTCTCACATAGGTAATTAAGCACAAAACCATTAATTCCCAACAACTCTTGCTCAGAAAGGTTAGAAACAATAAAAATGTTGACCCTGCCAAATTCCAACAAGAACTAAACTCATGTAATTGGTCTATTCTAAAACACCTCCTCTTAGAGGAAGCAGTAGCATACTTTAACAACAAATTCCTTGAGATCCTTGATTTGCATGCACTTGTTCGTTCAAAGAGAACCAAGGCAAAAACTGCACCATGGCTTTCTTTAGAGTCTAAACTCAAAATTACCCTTAGAAACAAAGCATGGGCTTTATGGCGTTCTTCTAAAGACCCTCAAGATCACATTAAATACAGGCAATCCAGGAACGAAACCAAAAAATCAATTTTACAAGACAAAAAAACAATACTACTGTAATTTACAGACAGTAAATCAAAATAACCCTCAGAAGTTTTGGGCAGGTTTAAATAATCTACTACATCCTGGACAAACTTCAACCCCAATCCCTGCTGCTACTATTGATAAAACCCCTGAAGATGTTTCTGATAGTTTTAACCAATTCTTTACTGAGACAATTCAAGCCCTAGCTAGCCAACTACCTCCTAGCTCCTCTGGTCCTGAAAGTAGCACCCCTAGAAACCTACTTGCGTTCAGCTTCCAACCAGTCACCACTTCACTTATCCGTACCTTGATCATAAAATTAAAACCCACTACACTTTCTGCTGATCAACTCCTGCAGTACCTACAAAAATCAGCTGATGCTATTGCTTACCCCGTCTCAATACTAATCAATTGAACCATAGTAGAAGCTAAAATTCCCACCATCTGGAAAATATCCTATGTAATCCCACTTCACAAAGGAGGCAGCTCTACTGAATTCTCCAATTATAGGCCAATAGCTATACTCTCTCCACCTGCAAAGATTATGGAAAAATGTATTCATAGACAACTCATGCACCACCTAATCCAAAATCACCTTATGGCAGACACTCAGCATGGCTTCCATCCTCATCACAGCACTACTTCAGCCCTCCTAGCCTTTACTAACACCATAAACCATAATCGCAACAATAATTATATATCCTCAACCCTCTTTTTGGATCTTTCCAAGGCATTTGATATGGTTGATCACCAACTTTTAATCCACACCCTGCAAACATTCTGTCTAGATACTGGAGCCCTCCAATGGTTTCAGTCCTACCTGAATGGTCGACAGCAGGCTGTCCTCTGGCAGAACAAACTCTCTAACCTTCTACCTAACACCCTCGGTGTACCACAAGGCTCTATACTAGGGCCCTTGCTGTTCTCCATCTTCATTAACGACCTTTATACTGTCATCCCAAAAGTCAGCTGTATCCAATATGTGATGACTCTACTCTGATTTGCTCAGCCACATCTTCAGTAGAGTTATGGTCAGCTACCCAGACCACCTTTAATACAGTAGAAAACTGGCTTTCTGAACATCATCTGATCCTAAATCCCAAAAAAACTAAAATGCTGTTATTTTCACCAACACATAGGTCTACCACTTTCACCTTTACCATAAATTCAAATGATGGCACAATAATTTCCCTTGACCCATCTACAAAACTATTAGGTGTCATCATAGACAATAATCTCAAATTTGACCTACATGTTAACCAAACTATCAAAACCATCAATAAAAAACTAGGGTCACTTTACAGAATAAAAGCCTTCCTAACCCCTCCAGCTAAAATTGCCATAGCTCGCTCTCACCTTCTTTCAACCCTTCTGTATGCATCCCCTTTACTCTCGAATTTGAACAAGACTGTTCTTAACAAACTCTCAATTTGCTACAACCACATTGCCAGGTTTGCCACTGGGCTGCCTTTTAGGACACATCATTGCATCAATCTAAATCAGCTTGGTTGGCGTGAACTACCTAGCCTAATCCAGTATAACCAACTGATTATGGCCTATACAATCCTCTATAATCCGGACAATACTCCTGCACTTAAAAATATTATCACCCCCTATAACAATCCTAGACCGCTTCGATCCTCTAACAAACTACTAATTCATACTAGCAAAATTAATAACACAGCCGGTGATTCTCTCTTTGCAAACTCTGTAAGTAGATCCTGGAACTCTCTTCCAGCTGATATTACCTTACTTTCCACCTTAGGTCAATTTAAAACTAGACTCAAACAACATTTGTCACTTAACTGGCTATGTCAATGTATCAAGCCAGGCTAACTCGAATGTGTAAAAATCTGTTAACCAGTTTACTGTGTAATTTAATTTAATCCTGACTTGTGCTCAGGACTATCTGTAACCTGTTGAACTTGTTTAACTTGCTTACTTATGTAATCTCTGTAAATAGTCTGTTTGTAATATGTAATGCTGGTATTATGTAATGCTGTATCTGCTTACCCTTGGAGCTTTTTTCCCCGGGCCTCCGCTGAAAATGGACATGCATCCAGTCGGACTATCCCGGTCAACAAATGTAAAATAAAATAAAATAAAAATAAATAAAAATTCACATCCTTACATACACAGATGCCTAACATTTGTCTGTGTGGTATGGGCTACAATGAGGGTGGAGTACAACACATTAACCCTGTTCTACTGTAGCTGGCACTGGTGTGATATGCACATGTCACTCTGGCACCATTTGTAGTTGTGAGTCTGTCAACAGGCCCCTGGTAGAACATTCCTGTGACATACAAAGGTATTTGTAATCAAATATCCATACTGTCTTGTACATCTGTACTGCTAACATCTACAGTGATAATGGTTCATGGACATGCACACCATACTCAGCAGGGTTATAGTGTGGTGCCACACATTATGACTGTCGTCACCACTTGTGGGTTGATATTATCCAACACCCTATCTGTATTTTATGGTCATGCTAGGCACTTGTACAGAACTTGTGAGCATGTCATGAGCTACTGATTAATATAGCACCCATTCCACACCATTTCCCACAGATACACTGGCTGTGCTAAAATTTCCAGCTTGCTTATGGTACAACAACTGTTGTACACACGTAACTCACATATCCTGTGAGACATGCTTGTATAAACAGGCATGTCCAACTGTCACATACCAGTGCTATTGCCTGTCTATAAGATGGATATGTTGTACATGTGGCAATAGAGCAATTGTCTCATGTACACATTCAATGCTCACCTACCGACATACGACACTACAGCCTGTGGGGGATGCACTTATGCAGCCCTGCTGGGGGTAATGCTGTCACCAACCCTGACTGCACCTGACAGTCATGTGGGGATGTGTAACATTCGCAACACACCCCACTCATCACATAGTCTCACATGATCTCCACCACAGGGCACACATACAAGGACAATGTGTGCAGTACCTCTCCATACTCTGTGTAGGCACCAGAGGAAGCCCCCATATGGAACACAACATCACCAACTTATATCCCACAGACTCATGTGAGCCCATCACATACAGCCTATAGTGTGTTATAACATACGCAATCCAGCAGTCATAGGTGACTCTGTAGGCGGTCACACTGCAGTTCCACACAGCAGGCTACACAAGGCGATAGTCGCTTACATCTTGCTGTCGGGTAACTGGTTCTGCAACATAACCTATGCACCCATGCCACACATCACCAGGTGCACTGTGACTTGTCATTCTCCATGTTAGTGTGACTGCCCTGAGATGCCACTTCACAGACTATGTGTGCAGGGACATGCAATAGCTCGCCAGTCTTGTAGCCCTGAAGGTGTGGGCCAAGCCCTGGGGAGCATTATGCATTCATCCAGACCCGATACCACTGTACAATGCCTGACTGTGTCACTTCAGCAGTTGCCTATGCTTCTGCTGTCATTCCACAGGCATCTGGTATCTGTCCGCTTTGACTGACATGGTCAAACACAATGCTTTGGCACAGATGACCTGCACCTGTCAGCCCTGGGAGTACAGCTCACATGTAAGGCTCTTGCTGCTTCTATACTGCCTGTCTTGCACAGTTTCCAATAACAGTCACCGGCAGAATGGGAACTGGCAAGCAAGACATGGGGTCATGTGACACAATGCTTGCATCTTCCTCTGTGATGCACGCAGGCAAGGCACACCTTAGAATGCACCACTCCAATATCTCAGCAGTGACTGGGACCTGCCTCTCGAACTCTGCAGAGCACACCTGCAATGACAGGTTATAGACAGACCATACCTTTCAGGCACATACCTGGACTGGCACACCCACAGCTGAGGTGTTCCCACATCCCACTATGTTGTACACACATCCTGGCTAGTTACTTAGCACAATGCATCAGAGGTGCTCCACATGCAACTAACTGTGTCCGGAACCACTATACACATTGTAACAAGCTACATACCCCATGGTTACCAGACCTCATTTGTTGGTGTACTGGACAGTAGGGCTCAGACAGCTACTACTGATGTGTGACTGACAATAACCCACACTTAACTGGGATAGCCACTCATGTACTGACACATCCATGAGTCATAACCTCCACTCGGCTGGATAAACCCATACACACCACCTCCAAGACCAACATTAACCTTGACATGAACACTACCAACATGTGACTGGTGTTCCACACCTGTGGTCATCCCTTCATTGGTGGATTCCAAACATATGCTAATCAACCTTGTTAGCCACATCCTGGCACCACACCCTTCATGGCATACACAGTACATGAGTACTACAACACCTACTACAGACGTCTTATGACAGCGGTTGTTAATGTCATGACACCCGTGCAGATGGACATTGCACATACAAATGCTGCAACACACTCCAGTGCACTTCAGTAACACATACATGACTGCATGGATCATGCTATGCCACACAGAGCCATGATGGTACACACCAGATAACAGACGCCACTCTGGTGGTTAAGTTCCATGGACATAATGTACAACAACAGGTGGAGGCTGTTGCACAGTGGTGTACAATCCCATGGGTGGGGTAGCTCACTGGTCAGCCTCGGTAGGGCCACAGGATCCCTCATCACATACTCCATGACTAGCTATGTAAACATTACTGCGACACATTCCGGGGTGTACCACAAGGCATTATGGTGGTATGTCAGTAGTCACTGGCAATACCCACATCTGCTGTCACATACAACAATCACTCAGGAACATTACAGACCCAGGTGATGTTGGCAACATTTTGGTGGATGGATTCAATGCTAACATTACACCCTCTCACTCACTACAGGGCCACAATCCATGCAGGAACACTGCGGTGTCCCTGCGGTCACACCTACACAGTACTAACCTGCACTCTATATGTCCTGGGACACTGGCCCAATGTCACCTTCCAAAGTCCCAGGCCGTGATGTCCACAAACCTCTGAACGACATGTCTCCCCACTAGGCCACCATATTTAGTAATAGCCTTTTATCAGACATTGTGGCCCCTGAATGGCACACAGCAACATTCATCACACTCCACACAGGTGGCACCACAATGCACGAGTGGGACTATAGTCCTACACACCTGACTGGACTGTTCTGCACGGCTATGGGGCACATCATCAAGGACGTCATTCACAGAGACATTGTTGGGCTCCGGTCCTTTGATGCCACCCGGGTTGGACTTGTTAGGGCCAGAGCATGGCCCCTACACCTGGTGGACTCCTTTCATACAGTTACCAGGGTAGTTGATGATGGTACATGAGTCCACACATCCTACATTGTCCTCTCATTGCCTCTCAGCACCGTCCTCCATTCTGGTATTGACAACATACACATCCACCTGCACATTGTACCCTATGTCTCAGGATGTTATACAACATGACTCATGGACAGGACACACAATGAGGGTAGCATACCGTAGTACCTACTGCATATCAGTTACATTTGGCATACCACAGTCCTCAGTCAAAGGACCCCTCATGTTCAGTATATGCTTCCCTGAGGTACAGGCTAGCACAGAGGGACTTTCCCTGCCTAGCTTTACAAACCCCTACATAAAAAGCACCATGATTGATCCACCAGCTGATACTGACTCCATCCACATGGGTGTCACTGTGACAGATACCTGATATGAATATCATGGCCTCAAGCTGCATGACACAAGGTCCATGGACATCACCTTTGCATTACACCATTCACCCACTATCACATAGGTGGAAGTCCCCTACATACGTGTCACATTGTACATGTTTGTAGTACACACGTATGTCACACCCACTCCTGTGATTACCGTATTGCCACTGTGGCATGGATATCCTTCTACATGGCCACACTTATCTGTACTGGGTGCATAGCTGCTACATAGGCACCTATTGTACCTCTGAACTCAAGACTTCTACACACATTCAAGGGTACACCACCCCATTTAGGGTGTACCTTACACAACAGCTACAGCTTTACATACCACAACATTAACACGTCATGACGTTTATTGAGCTCTGACAGCTAAGGTATGCGGCTGAACTACGGACACCACGTCTGTACACATTTGCATACTACATACTCAGGGGTGACCTCTGCTGAACAGACAGGGCCCATGTCCACAACAATATTAATGGATATACTCCACATACGCGACATACGCAGATGCCACTGTGAGCAACATGCTCATGGATATGTGCACACACGCAACAATGAGTGGGATGTGCTTGAGGGTTACATTCCCAAACCGGACACTCGCCATGCTTTGGAACATGACTCCTATGTACATCACGCAGGGACACCCAGTAGCACTGTTCATGTGATACCTTCCTTGGTGTTTGGGACACACATGTATGCCAGGGATCACTGCAGTGTCTGTACTGTGCAGAGGTGCAGGTAACACATAGCTCTGCTGATCACAGGACACTACCCTAGAGAGATGCCACTGGTGTGAACACTGTGGTTGTGCTTACACATAGACTTGCCAGACTGCATAGTACTCCACTATGAACCTGTGAAGCTATTACATGTCCTTTGTGCATGGTTACTTGGTAGCCCTTCCATTTAGATTAGCTATCATATTATTACAATGTCCCATGCCTAAAGCCATACGTATCCTGTTATTGTACATGCCAATAGACGATACCTGTGGTATGCATGATATGCCCATTATGCTGTGTAGAATATGTGACATATTTACCTACAATACTATACATTACACATATTTTACATAGTATCCCATAATTTTTATTATTTTTTATTTTATTTGCAGTTGGTTTACCAGGATAGTCCATTGGGCCTAAAATAACCCGTTTTCAATGGAGTCCTGGGGAGAAAAGCTCCAAAAACAAACAGACTAGGTACATACACTAGAAAAGCTCCAAAAACAAACAACAAACAGACTAGGTACATACAATAGATTACTAATGATAATTATACAAATGTAAAAAATAATATAAACATTGATTTCGAATTTGAGATACATTCAAACAATACAATCATGTGAAAAAAAATGTGAGGTGTTTGGGCTTTGAAGAAGTAATATTGCCTTTTCATACAGAGTAGTTATTTTTTAGGGAGCATTTGCTATATTAGGTATAGTCAAATGACATTGAGAATGAATGGAAGATGAAGATTACCATATTTTTATGAGGGGTGGGAGCAAGAGCATTCCCATTGGGTCTTTAGATGTATGTGAAGAGATTTTTTGAACATGTAATGATTGGAGATGGTGCGAATGGATGGTGGGAGTGAGTTCCAAAGATGAGCTAGGTTAAAGGATAGTAATTTTTTGCCTGGGGGACGAGTTGGTTTATGTACTTCTAATAGGTTTTGATTGTTTGACCTTAAGACTGTATCAAGTAGGTGCATCTTAAAAGCAGAAGACAGGGAGGGACTAAGAGAGGGGTTGTTAATGAGCTTATGGGCTAGGGTTAGCTGTGTATAGTTGAGATGATTTGGTAGTTCAAGCCAATTTAGTTTTTGGAGAGACGAACAGTGGTGGGTGGAAGACCTGTGGCTGTTAGCGAACTTGGCGATTTTGTTGTAGCAAGAGGAAAGTTGTTTTTTAGAGAGGACTGAATATTAGTTAGGAGTGGTGCTCCATAGAGAAGGGAGGGAATAAGAAAGGAAGAAGAGAGAGTGATTTTAGAGGTCCTTGTGAGGTACTGATTTTGACGGTAGAGCATACCTAGTTTTTGATGGGTTTTTTTTAATATTTAGTTGTAGATGGGAGTTGAAATTAAGCTGGTTACCAATTTGGGCACCAAGTAACTTGGTTTCAGACACCAGTTCTAGAAATGAGTTATTTTGACTAGTAATCAAGAATGTGTTTATATCGAAAGGAGTAGTTTTAGAGGGGGTAAATACCATTAGTTTAGTTTTGGAGGCGTTGAGAGCTAGATGGTTTATTTTCATCCAATGCTCAGTAATTGAGAAAGCTTCTTGTGTAAGCTTTTGGAGCATGGGGTAGATGTGGCAGAGCAGATAATGGTAGAATTGTCAGCATATTGGATGATGTTTGAGAATGGGATAGATTTGCAGAAATCATTTATAAATATATTAAAGAGAAGAGGACCAAGTATGGAGCCTTGGGGAACTCCGGTGGGGGTACTAAGAAAAGAAGAAGTGGCCTTTTTCCATTTTACAGCTTGGTATCTATTTGATAAGTAGCTGGAGAACCAGTTCACAGAGGAGGGAGAAAGGTTAAGTTTGGAAAGTTTAGTTAAGAGCAGGCTGTGTGAGATAGTGTCAAAGGCCTTAGAGAGGTCAAGTAGTAGGGTAGAAACAACTTGGCCAGAATCACGTGCTTTATTTACAGTTTCAAGATAGGAGAGGAGGGCTGTCATGGTGCTATGGTTTGGCCTAAAACCATGTTGTGTAGGGGTTAGAAGGTTATTGTCTAAGAGATGTGGTAAGAGTTGAAGTTGGACACACTTTTCTAGAAGTTTAGAAATGGGGAACAGGATAGCAATGGGTCGGAAGTTGTTGACATTGCAGTTATTGCCGCCTTTATGCAGAGGAATGATATAGGCATGTTTCCAGAGTTGGGGCACTGTACATTCCAGGATTGAGCGGTTGATTAGAATGCTTATGGGATAGGCAATTGCTTCAGCAGCTATGCTTAGGAAGTAAGAGGGGATGTTATCAGGTGCATTAGTGCAAGGCTTCAATTTTTGAAGGAGTTTCTTTATTGTAGAAGTGGGTATAGGTTTTAATGAGAATAGAGCTGAGTGGAGAGAGAGAGAGAGTATTTGAGGATAGTAAGGATGATGAGGAAGTTAGAGTAGGAGAAGAGGTGGGGGATAGAGAGTAAGTAGATGGGAATGAGGAAGGAGCAGAAGTGGAGGGTGGATTGTTGGCAGGAGAGGATGGGGGTGTATTGGATAGTAAGGTGGAAGTAGGAAATGAGGAAGTTAGTTTGCTACTAGATTCAACGAAAAAGGAGTTAAATTGAGTAGCTAAGTCTAAACCTTGGGCATTTGGGTCAGGGGTAGGGGTGTGTGGTTTGCTTGGGTTAAGGAGGGTAGAGATTCCTTTCCAGAATTTCTGTGGGTTTGTTTTATTATTGTTTTGGAGTGTAAGGAAGTAATTTTGTCTATCCGAGATAATAAGCTTTTTTACTTTATTTCAAAGGGTTCTGTATTCAATGTGGGGATCAGGGGTCTTTCTTTTCTGATAAAGTGCCCAGGCTTTATCTCTAAGGCGCATGGTAGCTAGTGTTTTTTTTTTTGGTTAGCCAGGATGCGGAATTATTTTTTATTCTCTTTGTCCTTAAAGGGGCTTGGGAGTCTAGTATTTTTAAGAATGTAGAGTTGAAGTGGGCAACTGCGTCTTCTAAGGGTAATGTCCATAGATTATTCCAGTTAATTGCTTTTAGAGAATCTAAAAAGGTTATTGTGTTAAAATTTTTGTGGTTGCGGGTAGTAACATAATTGTGGGTGTTGTAAGAGATACAGGGAAGTCGGTGAGTGAAGATGGGCATGTGATCGCTTAGAGGGTCAGGAAGAGTACCACTGTCAGAATAATAGTGGGGATGTGAAACTAGAATCCAATCTAGAATACTGCCACAGGAGAGGTTTTTAGATGGACGTGTTACAGTGTTGATTAGCTGGGAAAAATTATATAGGTTGATGTTAAGGGGGTTAGTTGGAGACTGAATGGAGTCCCAGTTGATATTTACATCTCCTAAGATTATGGTTTCATTACTGATGTTGTTGGAGAGCCAGGAGAGGATATCTTCAAGTGTGGAGATATTATCCCCTGGGGGGATATAGAGGGATGCTAGACATATGTGTTTATGCTTATTGACTTGAAGGAGAGTGAGGAGTAATTCAGCATTGTTAAAGTGTGGAATAGGTTTGTTATAGGGAGTAATTAGCAAGGAGGTTGAGAATAGGAGAGCTATACCACCGCCTTTTTTGTGGGACCTGTCTTTCCTAATGATAGAGTTGTTAGGTGGAATTATTTCAGAGTCTTTTATATAGGGTTTTAGCCATGTTTCTGAGACAGATAAGATGTCAGGTTTATTATGTGTGAGCCAGGCATGGAAGGTTGCGACTTTGTTGACTATACTTTGGGAGTTTAATGAAGTAAGTAATAGAGGCTTGCGTATGGTGGTGGAGATGGAGGGGCCTGGGTCGGGATGGATATCATCTGATAGGAGACTGGTAACCAGACGAAGGATATGGTTAGAGAGGTAATTGAGCAATTTAGTAATAGGATTGGGTTCTGTTGTGATGGTGAAGGGGTTTCTGGTTGCTATGGGGATGGAGAGTTTCTGAGAAGTAAATACTTTGTAAGAGAAGGATAGGAGGTGTTTTATAGGATATAGATGGGGAGAGATAGATGAGTGGGCATGTGAGAGAGGGGAGTTTAGATGGTTAGTTATATGATAGAGTTGTGTATGGTAGCAGGTACTGGGTTGGGTGAGGTAGTGTAGATAGGAAAGTTTAAGAATTAGTAGTAGTAAAATAGAGATGGATGACGGTTTTAAAAGCATGTTGATTAAGATTACTTGGTGGTATAATGTTGTAATTGTATTATGTATGTATGTAAAGATTATTATACCAGGATACAGTGGTAAAGACCTGAATAATAGTGGGGAGTATGGAGTTAAGTAGGTTGGAGGTGGTGGGGTTGTAGGGGTTGGTGTTAGAGGGAGAAAGAAGATCAGTTATTTGAGTTAGAGTTTAGACTTGGAGTCTTGATAGTATAGTTTAGAAGTGGGTGTGGTAACAAGAAGGTAATTGGGTGATACAGGGTGTGTCTAGAGTGTTGGAGGTTGATAGGTGTAGAGAGGAAGTGGGTGTAGTAACAGGAGGTATATAGCTAGAGGTGCTGGGGGCGGGTGGAATTTGGGGGCAGGGTAGGGGAGCAGAGTGAGCCCGAAGGGCGAATGGAGCAGGAAAAACCAGGAGAAGATCGAGAGCCGATCAGTGGAGCATAGATTGCAGGAGAGTAAGTTGTAACAGGGTAAGTAAGGGTTCTGGATATAGTAGGTAGAGTGGGCTATGAGTGAAGTGAGAGAAAGTGAGAAATGGAAGTAGAGGCTGAGAAAATGCAAGAAGTGAGTAAAGGAAAAGCAATAACAGTGGGGAGGGGCTGCCCTCTAGTGGCTAAATGTATAAGTGCACTAAGCCCACTGGGGCAGTAATGGACTAAAGTGGACTGAAATGAGAGGGAGCCAGTGTAGTTCAGGGAATTAGATGAGAGTGAGATTAGGGAGGCAGAGATAAGAAGGGTGTAGGCCGCTGGCTGTCCTGGCAGGGAGATAGCTTACACAGATAACAAACAAGGATTAGAAAATACAAAAGTTTAGTAGCAGCAGATACACATACTTCCTCAGTGTCCTCTGGGAGAGACCAGGTTCAACTTTCCAGACAAGGGGTTGAGGCAGCAGAAAAGTATATTGCTGGAGCAAAACAATGGATGAGTTTGGTGACTTTAGTTAGGTATATGTGTCCACCCAGGCGAGGTCCCAAGGGGAAAATGCAGGGTAAAACAACTGGAGACAGGAGAAAAAGTTGAGAGAGAGTTAATAAATGTGTAGTAATAACAGCACCTTATCCCTAGTAGTGGAGGTAGGCAGGTAAGGAAGTTGGTATTAGCACAGTACATTTAAATAAAGCAAAGAGTAACTAAGCACACTATATAGCAACAGAGTCTATCAAAATGGGTAATACACATTTAAATACTGCAGACCCAATTACACAGATGGGTATACAACTAGGCTCTACAATCAAACATGTTGAAAAGAACAATGTCGTCAGAAAGTAGTTAGTTCTAACAGTAGGCACTAATAATAAACAGCGTGCTCTTGATATTGCCTTAATACAATAATAGCACCTTGGTACGCCCTACAGCAGCGACTAGCCAGGCACATGTGAAAGTAGCACATACACGTGGAAGTTGGCGTGTTACACAGTCAGTAATCTAGTAACTGCTAAAACATTTAAACAAATACATTATTGAAATAGTGCCTAAATACAATAATAGAACCTTGTACGCTCTACAGCAGCGACTGTTCAGGCGCATGTGAAGCACACATACACGTGGACGATGACGTGTTACACAATCAGTAAACTAGTAACTGCAGAACATTTAAACAAGACAGGAAAGTTCAAAAACAGCTTAGTAACATGTCAACCCTTCAAAATAGACATATACTATAGAAGCAGCATTGTTTACTGCATACAGATGGAAATATAACAGTCTAGTTAACACTTACAGATGGAATTATAACAGTCTAGTTAACACTCAGGCACAGCAGGAAAATATGCAGGGCAATGTCGCACTACTTTAGTAGCGACTACCTAGGCACAAGAGAGCCAGCCAAAATACATATATGACTATGCGATAACTCAGAATAAACAAATAGTAAGCGTCACTAATACATAAACGCTATTTTATGCAGTAAACCCTTACAACCCAGAATAAACACATAGTAAGCTTCACTAATGCATAAATGCTATGTTATGCAGTAAAACCTTTCAAACAGACAGTCAAGCATCAGTCTAAAGTACACTCCTTAAAACAGCAGGAGCGTTAAAACACCCTTAAATAGCAGTCGCAAGTGTTTAAATAAAGGATGCGTGGCATAGCATAGCTATGGTTGTCTTATCAGCTTAATATAAGGGACATTCCCGAGTATAGCGTTACAAACAACACATGGAGTTACTTACTGCAGGAACGCACTCCTAGCCAGGTACATACAGCAGCCGAGGACGAGTGAGATTTAAAAATGGCGCCCTGAGGTGAGGGGGAGTTTATATCACTTCTAAGCGGATGTAGAGGGAGGGGGGGAGGAGCAGGGATGCGAGCTAGCAGGAATAGACCGGAAAGGACTGTATTCCTGCAATGTGAGAGGAGGAGTCACACAAAGTAAGGAGCAGGCTAGATTGATTAATGAGGGAGAGAAAATCAAGAGTAGGGCTAGGTGATACGGGATGGGGATAGCGTAAACAGGATGTAAGGCTGGATAGAGACAGGGAAAGCAAGGGAGTGAGGGAAAGAGGGAAGTGAGCTGTGCAGTGTAGTGAGGGGGAGAAAACACAGACCCACAGCTAGAAGCCAGGAATCAGTCAGATAACAGGGAAGTAGAACATAGGGAAGCAGGAAAACCAGGAGAAGATCGAGAGCCAATCAGTGGAGCATAGATTGCAGGAGAGTAAGTTGTAAAAGGGTAAGTAAGGGTTCTGGATGTAGTAGGTAGAGTGGGCTATGAGTGAAGTGAGAGAAAGTGAGAAATGGAAGTAAAGGCTGAGAAAATGCAAGAAGTGAGTAAAGGAAAAGCAATAACAGTGGGGAGGGGATGCCCTCTAGTGGCTAAATGTAGAAGTGCACTAAGCCCACTGGGGCAGTAATGGACTAAAGTGGACTGAAATGAGAGGGAGCCAGTGTAGTTCAGGGAATTAGATGAGAGTGAGATTAGGGAGGCAGAGATAAGAGGGGTGTAGGCCGCTGGCTGTCCTGGCATGGAGATAGCTTACACAGATAACAAACAAGGATTAGAAAATACAAAAGTTTAGTAGCAGCAGATACACATACTTCCTCGGCGTCCTCTGGGAGAGACCAGGTTCAACTTTCCAGACAAGAGGTTGAGGCAGCAGAGAAGTATATTGCTGGAGCAAAACAATGGATGAGTTTGGCGACTTTAGTTAGGTATATGTGTCCACCCAGGTGAGGTCCCAAGGGGAAAATGCAGGGTAAAACAACTGGAGACAGGAGAAAAAGTTGAGAGAGAGTTAATAAATGTGTAGTAATAACAGCACCTTATCCCTAGTAGTGGAGGTAGGCAGGTAAGGAAGTTGGTATTAGCACAGTACATTTAAATAAAGCAAAGAGTAACTAAGCACACTATATAGCAACAGAGTCTATCAAAATGGGTAATACACATTTAAATACTGCAGACCCAATTACACAGACAGGTATACAACTAGGCTCTACAATCAAACATGTTGAAAAGAACAATGTCGTCAGAAAGTAGTTAGTTCTAACAGTAGGCACTAATAATAAACAGCGTGCTCTTGATATTGCCTTAATACAATAACAGCACCTTGGTACGCCCTACAGCAGCGACTAGCCAGGCGCATGTGAAAGTAGCACATACACGTGGAAGTTGGCGTGTTACACAGTCAGTAATCTAGTAACTGCTAAAACATTTAAACAAATACATTATTGAAATAGTGCCTAAATACAATAATAGAACCTTGGTACGCTCTACAGCAGCGACTGGTCAGGCGCATGTGAAGCACACATACACGTGGAAGATGACGTGTTACACAATCAGTAAACTAGTAACTGCAGAACATTTAAACAAGACGGGAAAGTTCAAAAACAGCTTAGTAACATGTCAACCCTTCAAAATAGACATATACTATAGAAGCAGCATCGTTTACTGCATACAGATGGAAATATAACAGTCTAGTTAACACTTACAGATGGAATTATAACAGTCTAGTTAACACTCAGGCACAGCAGGAAAATATGCAGGGCAATGTCGCACTACTTTAGTAGCGACTACCTAGGCACAAGAGAGCCAGCCAAAATACATATATGACTATGCGATAACTCAGAATAAACAAATAGTAAGCGTCACTAATACATAAACGCTATTTTATGCAGTAAACCCTTACAACCCAGAATAAACACATAGTAAGCTTCACTAATGCATAAATGCTATGTTATGCAGTAAAACCTTTCAAACAGACAGTCAAGCATCAGTCTAAAGTACACTCCTTAAAACAGCAGGAGCGTTAAAACACACTTAAATAGCAGTCGCAAGTGTTTAAATAAAGGATGCGTGGCATAGCATAGCTATGGTTGTCTTATCAGCTTAATATAAGGGATATTCCTGAGTATAGCGTTACAAACAACACATGGAGTTACTTACTGCAGGAGCGCACTCCTAGCCAGGTACATACAGCAGCCGAGGACGAGTGAGATTTAAAAATGGCGCCCTGAGGTGAGGGGGAGGTTATATCACTTCTAAGCGGATGTAGAGGGAGGGGGGGAGGAGCAGGGATGCGAGCTAGCAGGAATAGACTGGAAAGGACTGTATTCCTGCAATGTGAGAGGAGGAGTCACACAAAGTAAGGAGCAGGCTAGATTGATTAATGAGGGAGAGAAAATCAAGAGTAGGGCTAGGTGATACGGGATGGGGATAGCGTAAACAGGATGTAAGGCTGGATAGAGACAGGGAAAGCAAGGGAGTGAGGGAAAGAGGGAAGTGAGCTGTGCAGTGTAGTGAGGGGGAGAAAACACAGACCCACAGCTAGAAGCCAGGAATCAGTCAGATAACAGGGAAGTAGAACATAGGGAAGCAGGAAAACCAGGAGATCGAGAGCCAATCAGTGGAGCATAGATTGCAGGAGAGTAAGTTGTAACAGGGTAAGTAAGGGTTCTGGATGTAGTAGGTAGAGTGGGCTATGAGTGAAGTGAGAGAAAGTGAGAAATGGAACTAAAGGCTGAGAAAATGCAAGAAGTGAGTAAAGGAAAAGCAATAACAGTGTGGAGGGGATGCCCTCTAGTGGCTAAATGTAGAAGTGCACTAAGCCCATTGGGGCAGTAATGGACTAAAGTGGACTGAAATGAGAGGGAGCCAGTGTAGTTCAGGGAATTAGATGAGAGTGAGATTAGGCAGGCAGAGATAAGAGGGGTGTAGGCCGCTGGCTGTCCTGGCAGGGAGATAGCTTACACAGATAACAAACAAGGATTAGAAAATACAAAAGTTTAGTAGCAGCAGATACACATACTTCCTCGGCGTCCTCTGGGAGAGACCAGGTTCAACTTTCCAGACAAGAGGTTGAGGCAGCAGAGAAGTATATTGCTGGAGCAAAACAATGGATGAGTTTGGTGACTTTAGTTAGGTATATGTGTCCTCCCAGGTGAGGTCCCAAGGGGAAAATGCAGGGTAAAACAACTGGAGACAAGAGAAAAAGTTGAGAGAGAGTTAATAAATGTGTAGTAATAACAGCACCTTATCCCTAGTAGTGGAGGTAGGCAGGTAAGGAAGTTGGTATTAGCACAGTACATTTAAATAAAGCAAAGAGTAACTAAGCACACTATATAGCAACAGAGTCTATCAAAATGGGTAATACACATTTAAATACTGCAGACCCAATTACACAGACGGGTATACAACTAGGCTCTACAATCAAACATGTTGAAAAGAACAATGTCGTCAGAAAGTAGTTAGTTCTAACAGTAGGCACTAATAATAAACAGCGTGCTCTTGATATTGCCTTAATACAATAATAGCACCTTGGTACGCCCTACAGCAGCGACTAGCCAGGCGCATGTGAAAGTAGCACATACACGTGGAAGTTGGCGTGTTACACAGTCAGTAATCTAGTAACTGCTAAAACATTTAAACAAATACATTATTGAAATAGTGCCTAAATACAATAATAGAACCTTGGTACGCTCTACAGCAGCGACTGGTCAGGCGCATGTGAAGCACACATACACGTGGAAGATGGCATGTTACACAATCAGTAAACTAGTAACTGCAGAACATTTAAACAAGACGGGAAAGTTCAAAAACAGCTTAGTAACATGTCAACCCTTCAAAATAGACATATACTATAGAAGCAGCATCGTTTACTGCATACAGATGGAAATATAACAGTCTAGTTAACACTTACAGATGGAATTATAACAGTCTAGTTAACACTCAGGCACAGCAGGACAATATGCAGGGCAATGTCGCACTACTTTAGTAGCGACTACCTAGGCACAAGAGAGCCAGCCAAAATACATATATGACTATGCGATAACTCAGAATAAACAAATAGTAAGCATCACTAATACATAAACGCTATTTTATGCAGTAAACCCTTACAACCCAGAATAAACACATAGTAAGCTTCACTAATGCATAAATGCTATGTTATGCAGTAAAACCTTTCAAACAGACAGTCAAGCATCAGTCTAAAGTACACTCCTTAAAACAGCAGGAGCGTTAAAACACCCTTAAATAGCAGTCGCAAGTGTATAAATAAAGGATGCGTGGCATAGCATAGCTATGGTTGTCTTATCAGCTTAATATAAGGGATATTCCCGAGTATAGCATTACAAACAACACATGGAGTTACTTACTGCAGGAGCGCACTCCTAGCCAGGTACATACAGCAGCCGAGGACGAGTGAGATTTAAAAATGGCGCCCTGAGGTGAGGGGCAGGTTATATCACTTCTAAGCGGATGTAGAGGGAGGGGAGAGGAGCAGGGATGCGAGCTAGCAGGAATAGACTGGAAAGGACTGTATTCCTGCAATGTGAGAGGAGGAGTCACACAAAGTAAGGAGCAAGCTAGATTGATTAATGTGGGAGAGAAAATCAAGAGTAGGTCTAGGTGATACGGGATGGAGATAGCGTAAACAGGATGTAAGGCTGGATAGAGACAGGGAAAGCAAGGGATTGAGGGAAAGAGGGAAGTGAGCTGTGCAGTGTAGTGAGGGGGAGAAAACACAGACCCACAGCTAGAAGCCAGGAATCAGTCAGATAACAGGGAAGTAGAACATAGGGAAGCAGGAAAACCAGGAGAAGATCGAGAGCCAATCAGTGGAGCATAGATTGCAGGAGAGTAAGTTGTAACAGGGTAAGTAAGGGTTCTGGATATAGTAGGTAGAGTGGGCTATGAGTGAAGTGAGAGAAAGTGAGAAATGGAAGTAAAGGCTGAGAAAATGCAAGAAGTGAGTAAAGGAAAAGCAATAACAGTGGGGAGGGGATGCCCTCTAGTGGCTAAATATAGAAGTGCACTAAGCCCACTGGGGCAGTAATGGACTAAAGTGGACTGAAATGAGAGGGAGCCAGTGTAGTTCAGGGAATTAGATGAGAGTGAGATTAGGGAGGCAGAGATAAGAGGGGTGTAGGTCGCTGGCTGTCCTGGCAGGGAGATAGCTTACACAGATAACAAACAGGGATTAGAAAATAGAAAAGTTTAGTAGCAGCAGATACACATACTTCCTCAGTGTCCTCTGGGAGAGACCAGGTTCAACTTTCCAGACAAGGGGTTGAGGCAGCAGAGAAGTATATTGCTGGAGCAAAACAATGGATGAGTTTGGTGACTTTAGTTAGGTATATGAGTCCACCCAGGCGAGGTCCCAAGGGGAAAATGCAGGGTAAAACAATTCCTCAGTGTCCTCTGGGAGGGACCAGGTTCAACTTTCCAGACAAGGGGTTGAGGCAGCAGAGAAGTATATTGCTGGAGCAAAACAATTGATGAGTTTGGTGACTTTCGTTAGGTATATGTGTCCACCCAGGCGAGGTCCCAAGGGGAAAACGCAGGGTAAAACAATTCCTCAGTGTCCTCTGGGAGAGACCAGGTCCAACTTTCCAGACAAGGGGTTGAGGCAGCAGAGAAGTATATTGCTGGAGCAAAACAATGGATGAGTTTGGTGACTTTAGTTAGGTATATGTGTCCACCCAGACGAGGTCCCAAGGGGAAAATGCAGGGTAAAACAATTCCTCAGTGTCCTCTGGGAGAGACCAGGTTCAACTTTCCAGACAAGGGGTTGAGGCAGCAGAGAAGTATATTGCTGGAGCAAAACAATGGATGAGTTTGGTGATTTTAGTTAGGTATATGTGTCCACTCAGGCGAGGTCCCAAGGGGAAAATGCAGGGTAAAACAGTTCCTCAGTGTCCTCTGGGAGAGGTGCAAAGCATACTTGCACAGCGAGACCACCTTAGACATGTCATTGTCGTTATATGCCCATACACATGCCTACTGTGGCAGTATATCAACATATACTATCCCCGGCTATGGCACGTACTTGTTGGACATACCCTACCACTGACGGCGGGTTGTATGTAATTGTTCTGTTTAAAGCCCTCATGTAGCATCCCTTGTGGTGTCTGTGATGTGTACCTTGTGGCCCACAGCTGGATACACAGTTTCTACAAGCTTAAGTATGCTCAGCAAGACATCACTACATAAATACCTTTTCCCACGTTATGCATTGCGGACACTTTTAATTAATGCAAAACGAGCTATACATACAGTAAATAATTAATACAAAACATGCTATACATATACTTACATACTGAGTGTTCTACATACCTTGTTATTGTTACGTACTTTCGTCTCTATCTCTCTCACACTGCTTACATGGGTATTTTGTATGAGCATACGGTTTGAATGTTTGGCAAGTCTTCCTTATATACGTTGATACCTGTAACATGTGGTTTCCTGCCGCCTATTGGTGATTCTGAGTGACTAATTGCTTGCATATCAGCTTTGCAGCTACTACATTCACCAATTATGCGGCAACAGTGGGGTATAACTGACTTCTCCACTTGGGCGTTGGCCATTTGCCCTACCTTCGGGGAGACGGCCTGTATTGCGTCTTGTTATGTGTAATTTCAACTGCTATGCATAGAGATAAGTATACTTTGGATTCATGTCCCCCGTGGATTGTGTGTGACAGCTAGAGTATGTGGTTCAACATGTGAGTGTACCTGTCATCCCAACGTCTGTTAACGGACTATTGCAACCAAAACCTGTAACATCGCCGTTTGTTCCATTATACAATGGCTGAAATTTTACATGGCGCCTTTAATTGTGTCTCTCACAAGGTATGTTGATGGTTCTGCAGTTGTAATTGACTGACTGGATGTTTGTGCTGTTATTACAGTCTGTATTGCTATAGTTTGTAGTGTGGGAAATGTCGGTGGATGTACGTACCATATACAGATTTGTGGGGCTTGCATTTCTACATATTCCATATACATGTGTGTGGGCTCTGTCCCTAATTAAAGAGCTATCAGTTAGTAGACTTATGTTATGGGATTGTACATCGGGCCATTGTTAATTGGTTTCTATATAGTATGCAGGTGAGGTTGATACTTCCATACCTCCGGAATTGCAGCGATATGTAAAGGGATATGTCTACATGACAACTATCCCGTGTATTTCTGTCCCAGATATTTGCAGTCATTGTGGTTGTGTTGGTAACAGAACCTCTTTGCCATGGGTTGACACCTTTTCATATGGCCATTGTTGGACACTTCTGGGACACACAGCGGTGTTTACAGGCCAACACATAGCCACGGTCAGTACACAGGATAGCACATACTTTTATCCTCAATACATACCTATTGTTGTTGGACTTTGGCTACTTATCATATTGCATGTAACATTCACGTTTCTTACATACAGGCATAACTATTTAATGCAACTATTACATTATGTATGGGACATATTAATGTCCTACAATCTCGGACATTTGCCCTTTGTAATATTTTATGTCAGGACACACCTGCCCAGGGAGGGGCTGTCCCTCCTAATGTGGGACAGGTGGTGACCGTATGCCTACGGCTAGCTATACCCACACCTACCGTAATCATCTACCTCCGAGTTGGCACTAGCAGACACATGATGCGAACACACACACATTACAGTCACATGGGGACGCACACGGCACCCTCAACACACACATACACAGACTACAGCACTCACACACACAGTTGAACACAGTACCTACGTGGACCGCAACACCGGCAGCGGTACCGAATTATCCATTCATATCATCATACTATTACTCGCGGTTGTACAGTTCTCTTTCAGTCTTTCAGCCTCGTGGTTACACATGTCAGTATGTTACACATTTCATAGTTGGTGGTATCCTAAGTATTTGTACCTCCAAGTTATTATGAATGTCGTTGACCTATCTATATATATTTGCAGATATCGCTGAATCCATATATATCAACATATATCACTCTATCGCCCTTTCTATCTCTTATATATATGTATATATGTGTACTTATATATATATATATATATATATATATATATATATATATATATATATATATATATATATCTGACGGGGAAGGTGACAGGCAAGCTACACATTTCATTGTGTACTTGTTGGTGTATACTGTTTCCTGGACTCCACACGTTTGTGTCTGTACCTGTCACATTACACACCTGCCATAGGTTAGGGTTGCCGGCTGTCCCACTCTGCGAGGGACAGTCTCTCTTTGGGCAGCTGTGTCCTGCAAGATATTTGTAAACATGGCAAATGTCCTGTGATTTTAGAACATACTTATTTCCTATAGCTTATGTAATAATCGCATAAAACAGTTATTCTGTATCTGAACCAACAAACAGAATAAGTAAGTAAACATTACAAGAATGAGCTTTTATCTAGGCAAAAGAGTGCAGTTCTGCTTTCTGTACTGGCCGGGTGTATGTGTCGGCCTGCAGACATCTGACGTATGTCCCACATTAGTACTTTGAAGAGGTGGCAACCCTACCATAGTTACATCTTGCCTAGCAATAGTGTTAGGTGATTCTATACATGATTGCGTGTTCTACACCTGGCAGTGGTCGTTTTACCCTTCAGAGCAGGTGCTATTAGTACAGGGGTAAATAATGCTGGTTTCACCTGTTCTGGACATCATTCACCATGATCTGTGCGATATTCAGAGTAGCTTATCCCTGTTTTGCGCATATCCATATAGTCATATTTAAACGTCGCTTACCAGCAGTGGGCAATGCATATTCCCGGTAACGTGTGCTAAACATATGATCTGATGACCTGCATCCGACATGCATTACTCGTGCCTTCGGGATTATGTTACATCCCTTGCAGGACGTGGGACTGGGAACATGCACGACGGTCACTGCGTTTAACATATGGCCATCTGGGATTTGTACACGTGTTATGTCGTTTTGTACATGGAGTACACTGCAGCTGTTACTCCATACTGCAGTCACATGGGTAACTCAGTTAGTTTACATATTGATGAGTCCAGTTAATGGTATGTCCATGCGATGTTTACTGTATGTGCTCCGGCATTGGGTATGTATATCACAGTGAGCCAAACACGATACTGTGCTACACCTTCAAACGACCGTGGGTGGAGCATGCTGGGGTGACGAATACCTGTCATGGGTACACCCCATGCCTTGACACAACATTAATGATTATATTATGTGGAGCCCCTCATTAACACAGCAGGGACTCCGTGCTGAGTGTCTGCAGAACAGTGCTTAAACACATGTGCTCCCATGATTGCCTCTGCTCCTCTATGCGACAGTTGGTTACTCGATGTTGTGGCGACAGCGGACACTGTTTGCCCCGTTTGGTGTATGGCCTCTGACAATCGGCCATGTACCCACCGATGTACCTGGGAACCTATACACACAGCACCAACATATGCTGATAGGCGCATGTACTGTTCAGGTGTTGACATTCCGTGTTCCAATAGCTGTTGTGTGTACAATGTTTGTGGGCTGCCTATGTAGGATTCACACAGTGGGCCACCTATACATTACAATTTACAGGTGGTCGTGCTTGTGTGCCATCCATTTTACTGTGTGTGCAGGTGGAGAGGTGTGTCAGTCCATAGGGGCCTACACTGTCAGCGCATGTGCTATACGTTCCATCTTTGCCAAGGCATAGGCATATTGGGCACACATCTGTCTGCCTACTGGGGCTGGCACAGTGTGTTCATGGTCTGAATCCCTCTGTGCCTGTGATGGCCTTGGCAAATGCGGTGGGCTATGAGGGCCTTCACCATTTTGTCCCTGCTGCAGCTGTTTCCGCAGGATCATACTATGTACCATGGCACATACTATGACGAGGTGGGCACACGTGCCTGGAGAGTACTGCAAGGCTCCACCAGATGTGTCCAAGCACCACAACTGTGATTTCAGCATCCTGAACAAACGCTCTATGATGATTCTGGTTTGTGCGTGTGCCTCATTATGGTGTTCTTGCATGGGTGTGTGTGCATTTCTGATAGGAGTCATCATCCATGGCTCCAGTGCATAGCCAGCATCCCCCACAAGGTGGCCATGTGAGATGTCCCCCCTGACAAATACCTGATACAGCTGTGAGGCATGCCAGATATGGGAGTCATGGTAGCTTCCAGGGCTGCCAGCACACACATCCATGATTATGCCCTGGGCATTGCACATGATCTGGCAGTTGGAGTGGAATCCCTTGCGGCTTATGTAGTGCCTACCATGCTCACTGGGTGGTGACTTGATTTGTATGTGCGTGCAGTCTATCGCACCCAGTACCTCCGGGTAGTGTGCCACATGGTGGAAGTGACGCATATTGCTGGCCAACTCCTCCTGAATTCAGGGGAAGTATATATGCTCATTGGCATGTGGTAACATGGCATCCAGGAACTGGTGTAGTACCCTGGATGCTGATGCCTGTGAGATCCCCATTATATCTCCAGTTGGCCTTTGAAAGGTACCTGTGGCTAGTATTCGCATGCTTACACATACCTTTGTGTCCACTGGGATGGGTTCCCCTCTGTTATTTCTGGTTCTCAGGCGTGGCCGGCACAGCTCCACTATTTGCTGTAAGATGTCCCTGTCCACCCTGTAATGCTCTACTATCTCCAGATCATGTAGCCCCTGGTAGGTTACCCTTGGTCTGAACACTCTTCTCCTCCTCCGGGGCCTGCGGTGGTTGTCGGCATCATCCTCCACAACACTGTCAGTCTCTAACACATGCTGATGAATCACAGCTATGGCAGCTCCCAACATGTACATTTTAAAAGTTTCCCATGTGTTTACACCTATGGCGCAGTATTTGGGAATTCACAGGTGTGTGTAGGGTGCTTTCACACTTTATACTATTGTGCTGTGAACACCAATGATGTCATAGGGTGTGTATGTACGATCATAGCTACAGGATATCTTATGTGTTTTACTACCGGAACTACTATTGTGGTGCCTTTGGTGTTGAATTACATTTGGCTGCCGTGGATTACCTCTTGACCTTCCCTTTACATTTCTGCACATTCCACCTACCATTTTCTGGCATGCATACGGCAGCCTGCTTTAATTTGTACTTTCCTAGACCTGGCATATCTTGCGTAATGTGCGCTATTGCAGTCTACTGTCAGTTTGCTTTGCTCTGCTATGACAGATCTCCTATCTTTGCAATCCAATGCCTCCCCTCCTTTCTTTGCTTTCCAATGCCTCCCCTATCCTGTTTTGCAGGTTTCTGCGAGCAGACTTGACAGCTGCCGTTGATTGGCTGCAGTGAGTTGATTGGTGTTGATTGCTCATTAGTATGCCAATTACCCTATTTCGGCATTTCCTTCTTTTCTTCCCCTGACCTTCCTGTTTGTGCTATTGTTTGCACCATGTGCATCCGCTTACTGGGTTTCGGGCACGTTTTCATCCCCGTACACATGCGCTTTTGGGCACCATGTGTGCTCTCAGCTAAACAATTCTATACCTTCCTCCCCACCCCTGTCCTGCAGCTTTGCTTAGCAACGGACAGGCCAGATTTGCATTGCTCCAATGTGCTTACTGCTATGGTGGCACACCCCTCTGCTGATGTCATGTATCTCCTCTGAGCCACTCCTCGGTGTTATAGCACTGCGCCGTATGGTTCAACCTTCATCCGACGGGACATTTGCGATTCAGTATTATCTGCCTCATTTGCATAGCATTGACTACTAATTCATAGTTACTGCACCAAACACTGTCACAGGCCCTTAGCAAACCTTGCACCTTGGTTGTGGTGTTCCATGCCTACCATTGTGTATTATGGTGTACACCTGATTTGTATTACATTGCAATTTTATGACATTTTTATATATTTTCTTTATGTTCCAGTTTGCGCACACATGCCCTGCGGTTGTACTTTGCATTACTGTGGACATGACATTAAAGTTGTTTTTTAGGTGTTGTGCATCCTTTCTTATGCCATTGGCTGTGTATTTTGCCATTGGCATATGTTAACTTTGTAATACATGAGTCTGGTCCGCTTCCATAGCTCAGATGTTCTGTTTGGGAAAATGTAAACCGTGTTTTTTGGTTTACATTTCCGTGGCCTTACGCTACACCTGCACCACTTCATGAATCACTATATGCCTTCATTTGCATGGTGCGACACTGTGCATGGGGTGATTAGCATACCTATGCCAAGGGCTGTGCAGTTCTGGCATATGCCAGTAGTGCACGTGGTATTGGATCATACCTGAATCGCTCGACGGCCATATTTGGTGTTATTCCGCCTACGCTACGCCTGCGCCTGGCGCAAGCTTCATGAATCCCGGGGCATATCTCAATGTGGGTGGACTGCAATTTTCTTCTTCAGAATATCAAATGCTCTTTGGTGTTTTTCCAACCAGAACCAGTTTACATTTTTGCATGTCAACTCATGTAATGGGGCAGAAAGCTCAATCAAGTCTGGGATGAACTTTCCTAAATAGTTGACCATACTTAGAAAATGTTGTAAAGATTTGACATTCTCTAGAACTGTCATCTCAAGAATTGCTTAGACAAATCTGGTTTCAAGCCAGAACTGGTAAACAAATGTCCCACATAAGTAACTTCTTTTGGTTTGAATTTACATTTCTGTGTATTCAGTTTGATATTTACTTCACGTGCATGGTCTAGAACTTTCATCAGGTTTCTATCATGTTTGTCTTCACCATTGCCTCCAACAATAATGTCGTCTATAGTAATAGTACATGGATAACCAGAAAAAATGTGTTCCATTGCACATTGAAATACTTCAATGAAAGAATTGATTCGAAATGGCATTCTCAAAAATCTGTATCTACCAAATGGTGCACAGAATGTAGCTAACAATGAAGATTTGCAATCCAGCAAAATTTGCCAAAAATACTTTTTGCATCTAAGACTGAGAAAACATTAGAATTTGGCATGAGATTGGCTACCTTTTCTACTGCATGCATCTGATGATGAGGATACTTAAGTGCTTTGTTTAAGTCTCTTGGAGCAAAATATTCAAATATCATCTGAGCTTTTCTTATGAGCTATAGCCATGAAGGATACCTATTCAGTCGGTTCTTCTAATGGAGTATGGACAACTAACTTCATCACTTTGTCTGGTTCTGCTTTTACTTTACTCTACATTGTTACTAGAATCTCCTGTGCTGGTCTGACAACTGGACTTACTTCATGGTTTAACTTCATGGAATATGTGACTGGATGTTTACCAAGCTCATCTTTGAAAATATCAGTATATTCACTAAAATATCCTGGGTAAAACTATTGTTGCTATTCAAACTTATATGGTGGACCTCTTTATTAAATTAAATCAGTCCCATTCTCAGACTGTCTTTGAGGCCTAACAGCGACTGCGTGTGTCTTTTGACTATGTAAAACTGCAAGCCATAGTTGTTTCCATCACAATGACATGAAAGAACTACTGCACCATCAGTTTGAATCTCTTCACCACCCTAAGCAACTAGTTTTGCACACCTTGCTGAATCAAGTTTCTCACTAGCTTTTACTTTTGCAAACATTTGTGCTGATATAACATTGCATTTTAATCCAGTGTCCACTTTAAGCTCTACAGGTTTCCCATTAATTTGTAAAGTACAAAATATTTCACTCTTTTCTTTTTTTTTTTTTTTTTTTTTTTTTTTTTTATTTATTTCACTCTTTTCTGACAACTAATAGTCTACTGTATTAACTGTTTCATCGATCACAGAGACACCAACATAGAAAGTGTACTCACAGTTCTCGGAGTTAGCTACAATCTCTATCTGATCTAATTGCTTCTTCGGATACTCTCTTTTAACATAAGACAGCAGCACTTTAGACTTGCAAATTCTTTTGAAATGATTCCACTTTTTACATTTGTGAAAATTGCTGACCAAAAGCTAAACACTTTTCTCATTTAGGTTCATGACTGCCTCCACAATTGTGACAGTTAACAATGAGGTTGGGAGTGACCACCTTCAGTTTATATTTCTTTCTCATCTTAACTTTCTGTTGCACACTATCAACATTTGCACTAGCAAATACTGCAAAAATGCTTTTTTCATTCATTACATACTCGTATGCTTTTCTGTAATCCCATGTATTTGACAGATCTCAATGGCTTTGCTCGATTTTAATATTCACTATCTTAAAGCAAAAGCTTTCTCACTGCATCATTATTAAAACTAAAAACAAGTTGGCATTTTATCAACTCATCTTGTAAATTGCCAAATCTGCATGTTTTAGCTTTATTTCTTGCATGCTGCAATAGTTTCACCAGGCTTTTCATTTCTTGTGTAAAATGTGTGCCTTTCCATTGTAATATTCATATGAGGGCTATACAGTTCTTTAAATTTACATTTTACGCACTCAGGGTCTTCCTGCATTTCAGCCTGTATCACAATATAGTGGTTCTCCTCCTCCTCTGCATACACAGCAGGTGCGTACACAACTTAATATTCTCACTCAATGGCCTCTGAGCCAGCTAAATTGAGAAGTATAAATGCTCTTGTATGTGCTTCTTTATCAGAAAATGCAGTCTGTCCAAAAATTAGACTGGCAGGAATTGCAGCTCCTAGTGTCCTGTGTCTTGGTGTGCCAGCCATTTCCCGGTAACCTTGTAATTGTGGGTCCCACCCAATTAAAGTGGATGCCTGTGAATCTCCCTTTTCTCCTACATGACTGTGACCCACGTAATCAGCCATAAAAACTTACAGTCATTGCAGACTCCTGGAAACTCTGTAATCACAGGTCCCCCCAATTGAAGTGGATGCCTGTGAATCACTCTTTTCTCCTACATGACTATGACCCACATAATCAGCTATAAAATGTTACAATCATTGCAGACTCCCAGTAAGCCTGTAATCACAGCCCCCCCCCAACTGAAGTTGATGCCTGTGAATCTCCCTTTTCTCCTACATGACAGTGACCCAAGCAATCAGCCATAAAAAGTTACAATCACTGCAGACTCCCAGTAACTCTTTAATCACAGGTACCCCCAATTGAAGTGGATGCCTGTGAATCACCCTTTTCTCCTATGTGACTGTGACCCAAGTAATCAGCCTTAAAACATTACAACCATTGCAGACTCCTGGTAATCCTGCAATCACAGGTCCCCTCAATTGAAGTGCATGCCTGTGAATCCCCCTTTTTTCCTACATGACTGTGACCCAAGTAATCAGCCATAAAAAGTTACAATCATTGCAGAGTCCTGGTAACCCTGTAATCATGGGTCCCCCAACTGAAGTGGGTGCCTGTGAATCCCCCTTTTCTCCTACATGACTGTGACCCAAGTAATCAGCCATAAAAAGTTACAATCATTGCAGACTCCAAGTAACCCTGTAATCATGGGTCCCCCTCAATTGAAGTGGACACCTGTGAATCTTCAATTTCTCCTAAGTGACTGTGACCCAAGTAATCAGCCATAAAAAGTTACAGTCATTGCAGAGTATGTTATTCCCCACTTTGTTTTAAGTTTATGAATAGTATTCTGTATTGTATATGCGCCCATAGCAAATCAGTGGCTCACACACCAACAGTGATGCTACTGCATAGCCTGCCCCCCCACACCCAAAAACAATACTTGAACTTTATCCCAACTATTTTCCAATTAGTCTACTGGAATACATACTAATGAATAGCCAACTTAACTGCAGCTAAATTGTCCTGAAATAATCTTCTGTCTCGGCACTGCAGTGCAGATTGTTTTTTTATTGCAGCATGGTCCTCTCAACCCACTCCATTCGCCATTCCTATGCTTAGGCTCACTCTACTCCCCTACCCTACCTCCGCTCCCACCCACCACATCTTTCCTTAAATTTATACCCTTTAAAATCACACCCACCACTCTACATAGTCCAATCACTATATTCTCTCAATTAAGCGTTATAAACTCCCTTGCCCAAGCCTCATCTTAACATTACATCCTTCTTAAACCACTACCTAAACTATCAAGCTTTAAATTAACTGCTTAACAAAAAGCTAGCTAAAGATTATTCACCACAACTTACAGTACTCACACACTTGACTACTCACACACTTATTCTTAGTAGTTAGCTGTAGTCACCTTAACTCCTACAACTGTAATCTCACTCACTTCTCTAGCCTAAACAACAAAGCTACAACATGCTCTTCTCTCACATTCTCACATTCTCAACTCTTACTTTACTTTACTTACACATATTACCTCCTACTACCATACTAAGCCAATATCAGCTCCTCACCATATCATAACTACTGCACATACTACAAAATCTGCTTCACTCAGACACTGCATACACCCAACTCTCATTCACATAGCAAGCTATCACCACATTGTATTAAAAAAAACACTATGCCTGCACTCAAATAAACCATCCTTACTATACGATAAGTACATCACCAAATTCATAAAACTAATTGTACACATTGCATCCAGGCTTTTATGCAGCGGAGACATACACCCAAACCCTGGCCCGTCTAATCCTTCTATCAACCTTCTCAAGACAAATACCCCCACAAGCTACCCTACCTCTCTAGAATTGCTACTGATTTGCTAATACTAAACATTAGTATTAGAAGTATATCAAACAAATTCCATGACCTCCATGCTAATCTTGCCCTCTACTCACTAGATGTAGTCCTTGTAACTGAAACATGGCTAAAACCTGACATTTTCAATAATGAAATTACTGTCCCTGGCTATAATTTACTATGCAAAGACCAAATAAACAAAAATGGAGAAGGTGTTGCAATATTATTTAAAGATCAACTAAATGTCACAACATTAGACATACCAACTCCAGCCCTAGGTAACACTGACATTTTACTATCTAACCTAAAAATTAATGCTAGAAAAACTATCAATATAATTGGAAGATACTTCCCACCTGATAATAATATATCCACCCTTCAGAACGTACTCCACTGGGCATCTAAGACACTTCTGCAAGAAACCATTATTCTAGGAGACTTCAACATTGACTGGACATCATGTAACTCAACTATACCCACTACTCATATCAACTTTCATGGATTCACTCAGCTAATCCAATCTCCTACTAGAATTGACAAATCAGCAAACAGACAGTCTATCCTAGATTGGATACTGTCAAACAAACCATCCCATATAAGTCATTCTGGCTGCCTACCTGACAGCACAAGTGACCACTTGCCTACCTATATAATTAGACACTGCTCAATAGTAGGAAAACCTACCACCTTCCAACAAATACCTAACAAAAAGAATTCCACCCCATATAACTTCATTTCTGCACTAAAAGCCTGTAATTAGAATCCCATCAAGCAACTCAACTTTAATGAAGCTGTTAGCTACTTCAACTCCACTTTTTTAAACATATTAAACTCCCAAGCTTCACCTAGAGTCACCAGAATTAAGTATAACTATGCACCCTGGTTGAGCAAAGAAACCAGATCTCTGCTTCATGCAAGAGACAAAGCTTGTTCCAACTGGCCCAAAGCAAAAACAATAAACTCAAAACAAACATACCTAGAACTCAGAAATAAGACCAAAAAAATGATCAGAGCAGACAAAATAAACTACTATCATAGCATACAAAAAAACATCAACATAATCCAAAAACATTTTGGGCAGCTATTAATAATGTTCTTTAGCCAGGAAAATCTAAGACTCCTTCCCCTACTGCTATAGACACATCAACTAATATTGCTACCTAATTTAACAAATTTCTTACTGAATCCATACTTGCACTGGCAAATACTCAAAGCTCCCCTGTCCCCAGTGAAAAACACAAACACCTTCCTAATGAAAACAGCTTTACCTTTCAACCTGTCTCTATAAACTTGATTAAAAAATACTCAAAAACCTAAAACTAACTACACTGACTGCAGATGAACTCCCAGTTGAATTTTTAAAAATTGCAGCTGAGCTGACATAATAGCATCTCCAGTAACCATCCTTATCAACAGGTCCATCTCTGAAAAACTAGTCCCCGATTTCTGGAAGTTCTCCCACATTATTCACCTCCATAAAGGGGGCAACTCAGAAGAGCTAACACATTATTGCCCCATAGCTGTACTGTCTCAAAAATACTGGAAAGGTGTATTCATATACAAATTATGGAACACCTCAACACACAAAAAACACTCATTAACACTCAACATGGATTCAGGCCTTACCATAGCACTACCACTTTTCTCATGTCATTCACTCACATAGTTAATAGGCATAGAAATTATGATAAATATGTTTCAGTCATCTTCCTAGACCTTTCCAAGCCCTTTGAGATGGTTAACCATAACAAGCTTATAAAAGCTCTGTCAGAACTAAATTTTAGCCAATCCACTATTGCATGGTTTCACAGTTCCCTAATGGGGAGACAGCAGGCTGTTAAATGGTACCAGGAGCTATTACATCTGCTACCAGTAACAGCAGGGGTTCCACAAGGCTCCATTCTTGAACCTCTGCTGTTTACTATATTCACCAATAATTTTTGCACCTCTGCTCTCCACTCCTCAGTTATTCAGTACTCAGATGACTCTACATTAGTCTGTGCCCCCCCCCACCAGAACTACAACAACAAACTCAAGCTTCCTTTCTCTCTGTCAAATCTTGGCTCACTGACCACCAGCTAATACTCAGCCCAAACAAAATGTATCATCTTCCAACCTACAAAACACATTTAACTCATTTAACATCATAGCCAATAACAAAACTATCATATCATCTGTTACCCACATAAAACTTCTTGGGATTGAGATTGACTGTAACATGAAATTCAATATCCATATCTCTCTCACCATAAAGAAAGTCCATAAAAAACTAGGTATACTATATAAATATTAAACAGTTCTTAACAAACACTGCTTAGGGCCACTAGTGGCAGTAGGTGTTTACATGGTCTATCTGAGCTGTATAGCACAGAAAATGGCTCTTAGTATTTTTTGCACTTCTGTTATATACTATGACTGTACTTTAGCAGTTTAAAAAAACACATTATCTGCTTCTCC